>NC_092371.1:116225586-116578086 GCF_030028105.1 Mobula birostris | reverse complement strand
CAATTGTACCACTTCTGACACCTCATCTGGCAGCTGGTCCCATGTTGTCACCATTCTCTGTTCAAAAAGAAGGTGATTGGTATATGCAACTTGCCAAATGCCTTCTTCACCTCCATGTCTACCTGTGTTGCCACTTTCAAAGAACTACGCACTTGTACTGTCTGGTGTCCCTGTTCTAGAACACTCGCCAGGGCCCTACCATTTACAGTGAAAGTCCCACCCTGATTTCACTTGTAATCTCAGACAACGTTCTTCACTATGCACTGTAGCGCCAGTTTTGGCGTCATCCACAAACTTACTAACTATCCTCATTCTTATCCAAGTCATTGAAATAGATGACAAACAACAGTGAACCCAGCACCAACCCTGCAAAAGACCACTGATCCCAGGCTTCCAGTCTGAGTAACAGCCTCCAGTAGAACCCTCTGACTCCTACTTTTGATGCCAACTTTCTATCCGATTGGCAAGCTCACCCTGGATCATAAGATATGGGCTAATCTTTTGGGCCAGCCTAACATACAGGATCTTGTTGAAGGCCTTGCTAAAATGCACGTAGACAACATCCAGTGCCCTGCCCCCATCAGACCTCTAAGTCACCCCTTCAAAAAAGTCAGTCAAATTAGTGCCATGCGGTTTCCTATGCACAAAGCACAATGCATGGTTCAATCTTTGAAATATTGTCTCAGTCGCTGCTGTCTGTGAAGGATTTTAACTTGAAATAGGCAGCTTGGGTGTAACACGTCCAGTATTACAGAAGCCACATACATTACAAATGTTTAGTGATTCGTGTTCAGCCTTTCAAATAAGTCACTACATTTTTTGACATATTTATATTTTGTCTTAAAGCAATACACTAACTGAGCGGCCATTCTGTAACCAGTCCAAAAAACTCTGAGAATTGTAGCCACCAGATAAGCTGACTCAATGTTATGTCTGGTTATAAATTGTTGCAGATTCTGTACAAAAGAGAATTCCAGGATATGGACCCTGTGATGGTGAAGGAATAGGACAGGATTATCCCTGCCTTCGACCACAGCTCCCACACTTATCCCCAGTCCAATCTGTGGAACCCTTAAGGAGTAGTGGCAAGAAGATCAATGCAAGACCTTTCTCTTTCACACAAGATTCTAAATTGTTGCAAGACCTAAGAAGGAACGAGTGATGTTAGACAACAGCTCATCGCTATATGTTTGTCAGCTGAATTCAGTATAGAGCGACCCACTACAGACCTCTGCTTCTTCACAGTTTATCAAGTCCTCTTATAAATAGTACGGAGACCTACCCCATAGTTAACTTTTCAGGTTCGACCTAACACGATACAACCAACTGTTTCATTCTAAGTGCTGGTGGTAGAGGTCATGGGTATCAGAGCCCACTGTGCTTTAGGGCATGTAGATGGCACATATGGTAGTCACTGTGCTGAGCTGATAAATGTTTAGGAAGGGGTGTCAGTCAGGTGGTCAACTTTGTCCTGAGTGCACTGAGTACTAAAGTGTTGGCAACTGCACCATCCTGGCAATTGGAAACCAATCCATCACATTAAATTGGTTTATTATCATCACACATACTGAGGTACAGTCAAAAACTTTGTTTTGCGTATCATTCATACAGATCATTTGGTCGCAGCAGCACATCGAGATAGTACAAAAGAAATGTAATATCTGAATTGAGAATGTACAGTTGTGCTACAGAAGAAGTGCAGTGTAGGAGCAGGGACAGACAAGGTAAATTATGAGGTCAACAGTCCATCTCGAAATACTAGGGAACTGTTCATTCATTTTCTAACAGTGGGACAGAAGCTGTCTTTGACCCTGGTGATACGTGCTTTCAGCCTTTTGTGCTTTCTGCCAGAAAGTGGGGGAGGGCGTCAGGGGAGAAAAAAGAAGGTTCATTCTATGGTCTTATAAACACCGGATAGAAACTGTTCTTGAACCCTTTGGACACTGTCTCACAGCTCCAGGGACCCACAGGGTGATGGAGTTTGCAGGATCTCCCTCCTGTTCTGTTGATGGTGGAAAGACTTTGGAGTGTCAGGAGGTATGCAGCATCTGTTATCACAGCTTGCCACCTGTATGCTGTGCCCTGCTGGTTGGGAATGCGGACACTCCCAGTGTTGGAAGCCTTGGCCCCATAGGCCAGCCCTGGGAGAGGAGGATGGAGGTGCTGCTACCTACAAGGACTCAGCATCAGGCCTGGGTCAGGAATGTTCGTATTCCGATCCAACACTCAGCCCTCTGCCAGTGACGGACTCCACCCGCCAGTAAACAGATGAAGGGACACAGAATAACAGTCTTAGGTTTTCAGGTGACTGCAGTCAGACACACACACACACACACACACACACACACACACATTCTTCTTTGTCGGGCTCCTGTTCACCACCATTCCCCTCAGCTGAATACAAGCTCTACATCCACTCCCAATGATTTGTCACACACACATTGCATAAACATTAAAAAGAAGAACAACGCTGACAGGCTCCCAGCCAATGAGGCATGACATCCATTTCTAACCATCTGTTTACTTTCACTGTAATTTCCAAGAGCAGACAACTGTCATAATGACAAGTATCCTGACCATCAAGCAATATCTTCTAATTTTTCTGCATTAATTAACTAAGTTTTGAGTGCGCACCACACTCCACTACTATCCATAAGAGCTACTGATGATTACAAAGCTACAGAGCCCAAACCACACACAAGGCAAGTTAATATCGGTAGCAACAGATATCTGTCTCAGAAGCCGACTCGGAACATCTTTCAAGAAGGTGAAAATTCTTGTAAGGCATGGTGTACCTGGCAGGGCACTGAAAACCCATGCCAATCCACTGGCTGAAGTGTTCAAGGACATCTTCAAACCCCCACTGCCGCTGTCGGAGGTTCCCATCTGCTTCAAAAGGGCGTCAATAATACCGGTGCCCAAGAAGAGCAGGGTCAGCTGTCTCACGACTGTGATGGAGTACTTTGAGTTGATTGTGGCTAAAATTAACCAAGGACCTCGACCTACTACAGTTTGCCTACAGCTACAAAAAAGTCTATAGCAGATGCAGTCTCACTGGTTCTCCTCGTGGGCTTGACCACTTGGACAACAGTGATACCTATGCCAGGCTGCTGTTCATTGCCAAACAAGAGAGAAAATTTGCAGACGCTGGAAATCTGAGCAACACACACACTAAATGCTGGAGGAACTCAGCAGGCCAAGCTGCATCTACGGAAAAGAGTACAGTTGACGTTTTGGGCCACGACCCTTACTGTACTCTTCTAATTAATTAATGTAAGGGTCTCGGCCTGAAACATCGACTGTACTGTTCTCCATAGATGCTGCCTGGCCTGCTGAGTTCTTCCAGCAATTTTGTGCGTGTTGCTGTTCATTGATTACAGTCAGAGTTCAATGCCATCATCCCCTCAGTACAAATCATCAAGCTTCAATACCTGGGCCTCTGTACTTTGTTCTACAACTGGACCTTTGGCGTCCTCATCGAGAGACCACAGTCAGTGCAGATAAGAAATAGCATGTCTTCCTCGCTGACAATCAACTTAGGCACTTCTCAAAGCTGCGTGCTTCACCCACTGCTCTCATGACTGTGTGGCTGGGCACAGCTCAAATGCCATCTATTAAACTTGCCGATGACACAAGTGCTGTTGGCAGAATTTCAGATGGTGACGAGAGGGTGTACAGGAGTGAGATAGATCAGCTGATTGAGTGATGTTGCCACAACAACCTTGCACTCAACATCAGTAAGGCCAAGGAACTGGTTGTGGACTTCAGGAAGTGGAGGGCTGGAGAGCACGCAGCGTCCTCACTGAGGGGCTACCTGTGGGAAGAGTAGGCAGCATCAAGTTCCTGGGCATCAACGTCTCAGAGGAATTATTCTGGGCCCGACATATTGATACAACCATGAAGAAGGCACTCAGATAGCTATACTTCATTATGAGCTGAAGGAGAACTGGTATGTCACTAAAGACTCGATCAAATTTCTACATGCTGAGCGCTCTGACTGGTTGTATCATCATCTGATATCAAGCCTCCAATGCAGAGGATCAAGAAAACACTCAGTGTTGTAGACTCAGGCAGCTCCATGATGAGCACCGGCTTCCTCACCACCCAGGACATCTCCAAAAGGCAGCATCCACCATTAAGGACCCTCGCCATACAGGACATGTCCTCCACCATCAGGGAGGAGCTGCAGGAGCCCAAGGATGCACACGCGATGTTTTAGGAACAGCTGCTTCCCCTCCGCCATCAAGATTTCTGAACAGTCCATGATCTCACGGACACCAATTTATTATTTTACACTCTTTTTGTACTACTTTAATATGTTATGCTCTGCACTGTACAACAAATTTCACAATTCACTGTACGCCAGTGATAATAAACCCGTTCTAAATCCTGCTAATATTTCAACTGAGAATTCACCTTCCAAGCAGCCTTTTTCCTTGCCTAAATAAGAGTGAATCAGCTCTCCTTGAGGATAAATTGATGCTGGGACCTCTATTCAGTCACACAAGCACATGAATCGAGGAATTGCATCATTCGTTAGTTATGTGCTGTGTTGAATGACATAGTTGAATGTGCTGTGTTGAATGGAATGGTCTTTCCATTGCTCTTGGCAAACTTTTCTACAGAAGTGGTTTGCCACTGCCTTCTTCTGGGCAGTGTCTTTATGAGACAGGTGACCCCAATCATCAATTCTCTTCTGAGACTGTCTGCCTGGTATCTTTGGTCACATAACCAGGACTTGTGATATGCATCAGCTGCTCACACGATTGTCCACTGCCAGCTCCCAAGGTTTCACGTGAAGCAGGTGCTACACCTTGTCCGAAGGCGACCTGCGTGCTAGCAGAGGGACTGAGCGCCTGACACCCCCTTTGGAGGAGACACAATGTATCTCCACCCCGGCACCCAAGAGAAACTGGAACCCTGCTTTTAAAAAGATATGCAGGACTCCACATCCAGCAGTTTAGCTAAGAAAGCATGCAGAACATAAGTATAGCTGGGAAATTAATTTCAGTAAAGAAAAGCACAGGTGCTGGATTTTAGCAGGAAGAACAATATTGGATATTCATCACTGAAGAATGCAGTAAATGAGCCAAGGGATCCAAGGCTCAGATAAGCCAAGCTCCAAAACAATGATAAACACAAGAGATTGAGTAGATGCTGGAAATCCAGAGGAACACATACAAAATGCTGGAGGAACTCAGTAGGTCAGGCAGAATCTATGGAGAGGAGTAAACATTCAATGTTTCAGGCCAAGACTCTTCATCAGGATCCTCCAAAGCAATGATGTAGATTAGGATAAGGGCCTGAAAAATAATTCACTGTGACAAATAGAGGAGCAGGAAAGGGACTTCCAACACCTTTAGCATCTTGGTTAGACTTTTCTTGGTGTCCCAGCACAGTGCTCATCCCCATATTTCAGAAAAGGGACACAAACACTAGAGTGGTCCAACAAATTCTTAGGGATCTGAGAAATGCTGTTTATAAGGAAAGCATGCATAGACTTCGGTTTGAGGTTGTTCAATGACTAATGAAATTATGGAAAGTCTAAGCAGGCAGATGTTTCGTCTTCTTATAGATGTAAGTATACGATAGTTACAACTAAACCACTGGAAAAAAACTCCGGGGAAACAACGCCCACTGAGTGGTTAAAATACAGAGCTCACTTCAAGATCAATTTATATTTCTAGCTGCCTTTAATGCAGTAAGACGTCACAAGATACTCCATGGAAGCACTAACAATCAAAATTCGACTATAAACCACATAATGATATATTTTGGGAGCTGGTCAAAATAATAATCTGACCCAGAGATTAAAGCATGTGTGATATATGGTGACTTGGTAGATTGGATTCGAAATTGGTTTGGCCAAAAAGCACAGAGGGCAGTGCTGGAAGGGTATTATTCTGATTGGAGGTCTGTGACCAGTGGTGCCCTTCAGGGATCAGTGCTGGGACCTCTGTTGAATGTAATAGAAATATACGCTTTGGATAAAAGTATACATGGACTGAATCTTAAGTTGCACACAACAGAGAAGTTGGCAGAGTTCTGCACTGTGAGGATGCTCTCCAAAGGATACAGCAGAATATAAACCAGCTGGAAATGTGAGGAGGGAAATTGCAGATAAAGTTTAATGTACACAAGTGTGAAGTGATGCATTTAGGAAGGTCAATTATAAGAGGAATGTATACAGTTATCAGCAGAGCATTAATGTACAGGGGGATTAAGGGATGTAAACCCACAATCCCCTGAAAGTATCCATACAGTAGAAAAGGTGGGAAGGAAGATGTAGGGCTTGTCACCTTCCATTGGGGCACTGGGTATAGAACAGTCAGGAAATCATGTTGCAGCTGTATAGAACTTTGTTTAGGATGCATTTGGAGCATTGTGTGTAGGAAGGTATGGAGGCTTTAGAGAAGGTGCAGAGAGAAGCTCATCAGATGTTGCCTGGAGTAGGGAACATTGGCTAAAAGGAGAGAATGGACAAATTTGGACTGTTTTCTCTGGAGCTTCGAATGCTGAGTTATGACCTGATCTAAGAATATAAAATTATGAGACATGTAGATTGGGTAGAATTCCAAATACTAGAGAGCACAGCTTTAACAGGCGAGTGGGAAAGCTTAAAGGAGATTTGTGAGGCAAGGATTTTCCACAGAAAGTGGTAGGTATCTGGAATGAGCTATCAGAGTGATGGTGGAAGCAGTTACAGTAACAATATTTAAGAGGCATTTAAACGGATGGATAAACAAGCAGGGATTAAGGGATATTGACAATGTGCAGTTTAAATTGGCATCATGGTTGGCATAGACGTCATGAGACAAAGGGTCTGTTCCTATCCTGTACTGTTCTATATTCTATGAAGGTTCAATGGAAAGCCTTAAAATAAGAAAGAGAGATGGCGAGAAGGGACATTTGGGGACAAAATTGCAACTTGGAGGCTGGAAGCTTAGTCACAAATGGCGGGGCTAATAGAGGTAGGTTGTTAGAGAGGGACTCGGGGTTTACAAATGTGTTCAAGGCGAATGAAGAGGAGGAGACCCTGGGCACCACAATGCGATGAGGAGTCACTGTCAGCCGCAAAGAATGTGGGTGACCTGGCTTGATTCAGACACAAACAGCAGAGCTCAGGATGAAAATGGAGGGGAAAAATACATTTGTTGGAAACCTGAAACAAAAAGCAGAGATTGCTGTAGTCACTGAGCAGATCAGATAGCATCTGTGCAAAGAGAAGCAGAGTTAGCATTTCAGATTGAAGATCCTTTATCAGAATTGGGACGAAACAAAGAGAGAAAACAAGGTGCAGAGAGAGTAAGGGAGGGATAGAGAGGATAAAGGTGATATCTCTGATGAGCTTGAGCTTGGAAATGGTGTAAGTGACATGGTCAAACATAGAAACATAGAAAAAATACAGCACAATACAGGCCCTTCGGCCCACAAAGCTGTGCCGAACATGTCCCTACCTTAGAACTACCTAGGCTTTACCCGTAACCCTCTATTTTTCTAAGCTCCATGTAGCCATCCAGGAGTCTCTTAAAAGACCCTATCGTTTCTGCCTCCACCACCGTCAGTAGCCCATTCTACGCACTCACCACTCTCTGTGTAAAAAAACATACTCCTGACATCTCCTCTGTACCTACTTCCAAGCACCTTAAAACTATGTTCTCTCGTGCTAGCCAATTCAGCCCTGGGGAAAAGCCTCTGACCATCCACACGATCAATGACTCTCATTATCTTGTACACCTCTATCAGGTCACTTCTCATCTCCGTCGCTCCAAACAGAAAAGGCCAGGTTCACTCAACCTATTCTCATAAGGCATGCTCCCCAATCCAGGCAACATCCCTGTAAATCTCCTTTACACCCTTTCTGTGGATTCCACATCCTTCCTATGGTGAGGCGACCAGAAATGAGCACAGTACTCCAAGTAGGGTCTGACCAGGGTCCCATATAGCTGCAACATTACCTCTCGGCTCTCAAACTCAATCCCATGATTGATGCACCGTATGCCTCCTTAACCACAGTCAACCTGCATAGCAGCTTTGAATGTCCTACGGACTCGGACCCCAAGATCCCTCTGATCCTGAAACACGGCCAAGAGTCTTACCATTAATACTATATTCTGCCATCATATTTGACCAACCAAAATGAACCACCTCACGCTTACCTCAGTTGAACTCCATCTGCCACTTCTCAGCCCAGTTTTGCATCCTATTGATGTCCCGTTGTAAACTCTGACAGCCCTCCACACTATCCACAACACCCCCAACCTTTGTGTCATCAACAAATTTACTAACTCAACCCTCCACTTCCTTATCCAGGTCAAATGGTAAAACTAATGCAGATGGGCTGAGGCAGGGGTGATCTCGGGCCATCGCAGAGATTGAATAGGTGGTCTTATCGTGTGGCCATGGACGACACTAAAGCTCGTGTCAAGGTGTGTCAAGGTAAGACCATCTGGGTCAGTTTCAAGTCAATGCCAGTTTCTGGGATGGGCTAGGTGACCAGGAAACAGAGTGAGTGCTAGGGACTAAATGATCAGCTGGAGAACAATTCTGCAGCTCCAACAAATGTCTGCCATGTTGACTGATAATTCCGAGTCAGTGGAGTGGTTGAGTGGAATGATGTGTCAGAGCCACAGACCATCGTGGGAACTGGCTCTGTGTTTCAGGTGAGGGGCACAATGTGGCTGGGAAGTCGGTGATGGATCTTTGGGGGCACCAGTGGAAAGAGAGGCCTGAAGGGACCCCGCTGCATGGCAGTGTAGGTCAGACCATCCCATGTGGGCTGACGGTGGAGAACTATTGGCGAAGCATGGTCTGGTTAGAAGGAAGACCACAGACAGGTGGTGAAGAAAGAGGAGGGATTGTTTCTGGGATATGAACATTGCTGGCAAGGCCACTATTTACTGCCCTTGAGAAATTGATGATAAGCTGTCTTCTTAGACTGAGTTGTCCTTCTGGTGAAAGTACTCCCACCTATGTTCCCTCTAAGCTGTGCGCGTGTGCGGGCGCACACACGTTTTTCAACCAGCGCACAAAGGAAATTAATGTGCGCACAAAAGGTTAGTTACCTAAAATAATGTAGTAATTAATAATTATACTTATTGAAAATAACCTTTTAGCTAAATGTTTCTGTTAACTAGTTACACACATCAATGTTGCTGGTGAACGCAGCAGGCCAGGCAGCATCTGTAGGAAGAGGTGCAGTCGACGTTTCAGGCCGAGACCCTTCGTCAGGACTAACTGAAGGAAGAGTGAGTAAGGGATTTGAAAGTTGGAGGGGGAGGGGGAGATCCAAAATGATAGAAGACAGGAGGGGGAGGGATGGAGCCAAGAGCTGGACAGGTGATTGGCAAAAGGGATACGAGAGGATCATGGGACAGGAGGTCCGGGAAGAAAGACAAGGAGCGGTGGGGGGGAGCTCAGAGGATTGGCAAGGGGTAATTCAGAGGAACAGAGGGAGAAAATGGAGAAATATATAACCTTATATTCCGTCTGGGTAGCCTCCAACCTGATGGCATGAACATCGATTTCTCTAACTTCCGCTAAGGCTCCACCTCCCCCTCGTACCCCATCTGTTATTTATTTTTATGCACACATTCTTTCTCTCACTCTCCTTTTTCTCCCTCTGTCCCTCTGAATATACCCCTTGCCCATCCTCTGGGTCCCCCCCCCCTTGTCTTTCTTCCCGGACCTCCTGTCCCATGATCCTCTCGTATCCCTTTTGCCAATCACCTGTCCAGCTCTTGGCTCCATCCCTCCCCCTCCTGTTTTCTCCTATCATTTTGGATCTCCCTCTCCCCCTCCAACTTTCAAATCTCTTACTCACTCTTCCTTCAGTTAGTCCTGACGGAGGGTCTCAGCCTGAAACGTCGATTGTACCTCTTCCTAGAGATGCTGCCTGGCCTGCTGTGTTCACCAGCAACTTTGATGTGTGTTGCTTGAATTTCCAGCATCTGCAGAATTCCTGTTGTTTGCACTGTTAACTAGTTAATCGGTTTTTCAAATACCACAATGCACGTCACTAACTTACGTCACCTCACCTTTCCTGTTCCGGTTTGTACAGCTGCATCATGGTGGCAGCCATCTTTGGCGGACAGTGTTCATACTGTAAAGCTTACAAAGATCTGTTTCAAATCCTGTAGATAGCTGCACTGTGCAAGATTCTGCAAAGAGTGGCCTGACACCAATTGATCCACTTCATTTTGCGCGAGGCAAAATTAACAAGATAAGAAAGCAGTATCTGGGAGACAATGTTTCGTGGAGTGACGAAGTTAAAGTTTTGCCAAGCCAACAACGTGAAGAATACGTCACAGTAGATGCAAGTTTGCTGTTGACTTTTATAAATAGTCTTTGTGTTCATTTAGAAGAAAGGTTTCCTGAAGATTAGGTACAAGAATGGTCAGCTTTTGATTTCTCTGCAATTGCAGATTGTGACTTCACAATCGGCGATGAACAAGTTAATGCCTTATGTCTAAAATAGCATGATTTTCTAGCTGAAAATACTGTAATAGTTAGACAGTTTAATGATTTCAAATTTTCTGTGCAAGAAAAAAATTAAATCCAAACTGATTTCAAACTTTGCTCAAATGGTGGCATTTGTACTTCAAAATGACCAGTTTTGCGACCTTGCACAGTTGATGGACATTGGGGGAACCTTTCTTGCGTCTAGTGCAGACTGTGAGTGAGGTTTTAGCCTAATGAATCAACCTCAAAAACAAGCTGAGAAACCGTTTAGGTGAATGTCATTTAGATATGTTAATGAGAATCAAAAGCTATCAATTGGATGGAAGTTCTTTTAGTCTAGATAGAGTTTACAAAGAATGGGTAAATGCCAAAGACAGAAGAGAGAAAAAATAACCGAGTGGCTTAAATATGTATGTTATTTTGTTGTTATTCTGTGCAGTTTTATGTCAAATATTTTGTAAAGCTACATAAACTGTGCCAGGCGTGCATTCAGTGCACACATACTTTTGTCACAGAAAAAAAATTTGCACAACATAATATTTTTGCGCACACTGACTACTAAAAATTAGAGGGAACGTTGACTCCCACATTGTTATTGGGTAGGGAGATCCAGAAAGTAGACCCTGTGACGATGAAGGACTTTTTGCTGTGTAACATAACACTCCTTACTCACCCAAGGCCAGGGGCCCTGACAACTTGGAACAACGCCTAATCTCACGGGTGATCCTGGTGACCAAAGGTGGAGTTGAACCAGTTAAAGCCAGCAGCTCACCACAGGGAACCCTGGCTGTCCTCTTGTCACCAGCAAGGGTTGTGTAAGGAAGATGTGAGTGCTCAGCAATATTACACAGCGTCAGAGGAATGGCATCAGGCAGTTAATTGCTTTTGCACACTGACAGGGATAATTACAGGGACATCCCAGTTTGACCTGGTGTCCACATAGATTAAATCTGGGGGTAGTCACCATCCACTGATGAAAACTAGTTACAGTATGGTTCCTTGAGGATTCCCATTGAATGGATATGACAAGAAGACTCATTTTTCTTGACAGTCATAGTGAATTCTAAAGCCAACCACAGCTGCTTCTTCCCCTGTTGTTCAGGACAGAAAAAAATATGACAATATTTGTCAGAAAAGATAATAAATATGAGTGCAACTTGCTATAATAAATCTATAGCAACAAAGTTTTGGAATAATACGAAATGTCAGGTTGTGTGTCAGGATAGATGTTATCTCACAAGAGTAAAAAATCTTTCACAGCAATTAAATATTTAGGCCTTAGTGGGATAACTTAAAACTTAATAAGCTGTGGACACCTATATTCTCTAGTAGCTGTATTATATAGTATACAGGTGTGTGTGTGTGTGTGTGTGTGTGTGTGTGTGTGTGTACAGTATATAAGTTGAGGTACATTTTGTATTGAGTTGGAGTTTATAGTCGGAAGGAGTGTTGTGTATTTAATATTTCAGTAATATATGACTAACATTGTAAATATATTTTTTCTCTCTTTCCTGTGCAGTGGTTTTTGGTCTTTTCTTTAATTAGGTTATTCAGGTTTCTTGTTTTGTGGCTGCCTGTAAGCAGACAAATCTCACGGTGTACAATTTATATATGGTTTGATAATAAATGTGTGTTGAATCTTTGATTAACCATTCTTTGTTGTTTACATAATACATTACTAGAGTACATATGTTATTCCTGACTCCATGTTTTTCTGTCACAGATCTGCAGATGCTGGAAACCCGAGCAACACACACAAAATGCTGGAGGAACTCAGCAGGCCAGGCAGCATCTATGGAAAAGAGTACCGTCGACGTTTTGGACTGAGACCCTTCAGCAGGACTGGAGAAAAAAAGCTGAGGAGTAGATTTAAAAGGTGGGGAAAGGGGAGAGAGAAGCACCAGGTGATAGGTGAAACCTGAAGGGGGAGGGGTGAAGTAAAGAGCTGGGAAGTTGATAAGTGAAAGAGACAGAAGCCCATGGAAGAAAGAAAAGGAGGGAGGAGCACCAGAGGGAGACGATGGGTGGGAAAGGAGATAAGGTGAGGGACAGAAATCAAGATGGGCAATGGTGGGGAAATGGTGAAGGAAAGAGGGGGTGGGGGGTATTATCATAAGTTTGAGAAATCGATGTTCATGCCATCAGGTTGGAAGCTACTCAGACACAGTATAAGGTTTTGTTCCTTGAAACTAAGTGTGGCCTCATCATAACAGTGGAGGAGGCCATGGTCATCTATCACCCCACCAGCCTCTGAGTCCAACATATAATTCTCCAAAACTTCCGCCATCTCCGACAGGATCCCGCCACCAAGCACATCTTTCCCTCCCTCTCCCCCACTTTCTGCTTTCCACAGGGATCGCTCCCTACAAGTTTCCCTTGTCCATTTCTCCCTCCCCACTGATCTCCATCCTGACGCTTACCCTTGCAAGCAGAACAAGTGCTACATCCCCACCCTCACTACCATTCAGGCCCCTAAACAGTCCTTCCAAGTGATGTGACACTTCACTTGAGAGTCTGTTGGGATCATAAACTGTGTCCGGTGCTCCTGGTGTGGCCTCCTGTATATCAGTGAGACCCAACATAGATTGAGAGACCGCTTTGCCAAGCACCTATACTCCATCCGCCAGAAAAAGTGGGATCTCCCAGTGGCCACACCCTTTAATTCCGCTTCCCATTCCCATTCCTATATGTCTAGCCATGGCCTCCTCCACTGTTGTGATGAGGCCACACTCAGGTTGGAGGAACAGCACCTTACATTCTGTCTGGGTAGACACCAACCGATGGCATGAACATTGATTTCTTGAACTTCTGGTAATGCCCCCCAGCCCTCTCTCCTTCACCATTTCCCATCCCATTTTCCCTCTCTCACCTTATCTCCTTGCCTGCCCATCACCTCCCTCTGGTGCTCCTCCCCCCTTTTCTTTCTTCCATGGCCTTCTATCTCTTTCACCAGTCAACTTCCCAGCTCTTTACTTCAACCCTCCCCCATCGTTTCACTTCTCACCTTGTGTTTCTCTCTCTCCTCCCGCCAACTTTTAAATCTACTCATCAGCATTTTTCTCCAGTCCTGTCAAAGGGTCTCGGCCAAAAAAACATTGACTGTGATCTTTTCCATAGATGCTGCCTGGCTTGCTGAGTTCCTCCAGCATTTTGTGTGTGTTCCATATTTTCCTTTTGATTTTGTTTAATGTTTTGGAATTGTAAAACATAACAGTTATGATTGATAAAAGTGTATATCTTTAACGAACTTCATTTTGTTTATGGAAACTATAAAGTAGAGGTCACAGTGAAAAATCATGTATAAATTGGCATTGGAGGTTAGGAACAGGGAGCATTCGTTAATCCGAATGATTCTATCTCCCCAAAGAGATCTCCAAAGTAGCAGAGCAACTCACAGCTGTCAAGTGTGTCAAGTTTACTACGCCACGAAACAGTCCATCAGCTTAAAAACATGGATGACCCTTCAAAATTCTTCACCAGGTTGAGAGGATTTTAGAATCACTTGTTTCATGCTGATCCTTTAAAAACATACGTACTTAACCTAAAGATTGTTTCTTTTCTTTTTTGACCTAATTAGAGCCAGTGATTCAGGCTTTGACTTCTCTTACTGCTCCCCAGATATTTCATCTGGTTTCCCGAAGAAGTCTCTCCTATTTCCCAAAATGTTGCTGTTCCTCCAATACAACATGAAAAAAACTGCCGTAGTTGTCTCCAAAATAAGTAAAGGTTTGCTTTTAATTTACCCCACCCTCCCTATCTTTGATCACCTCCATATCCAGAAAGATCTGAGTTCGAATTGTATTCCCTTCAGAAATCCCAGAGCTCCTTCTCCACAGACTCTACCCAATCTGCTGAGCAATTAAAGCATTGTCCAACGTACTTTAGTTTAGAAATCCAATACCTACGGAGTTTTGTTTTGCTTCTCTCTTGCTCTTTCAGACAATGTAAGACTCTGTGCCGAATGTGTTTATTTGATATTGCACTTTTGAAGTGCCTGGGGGCATCTTGTGCCGTTAAAGGTACTACATGCACGGAGATAATACCATCATCTTGTTTAATGTAGACCAGCACTTTGTAATAAACTGTTATGGCAAATTAAGTCTCTCAATCAAGGTTAATCAACTCCCATGTCCCAGAAAGCCCCCTTAGACAGAATGGTACACCAGTGTGAATTAGACTTGCTACAAGAATCAGAAGTAGGCATCTTTCTCGATGTCTGGTTAGTGTAACAGACTGGTAAATATCATGGAATAATTTTCTGCTATATCTGCAGCTAGACTGACACTACTAAGATCCTCATAGACAGGTTAGCTAAATACTTAACAAATTCGATTGAATATTGCTGAGTTGGCAACAAATAAAAAAAATCATCTAAAACAATCATTGGAATCCTGCAGTCACATAGAAAAACCTGTCTATCCAAATCTTGAATATACTAACCAGCATTCACAGCTGTATGAAGTACAGAATTCCAAAGACTTGCAGAATTCTGAGGGAAGAATTTCCTCATATCCACCTTAAATGGGGACAGCTTATTTTGAGACTATTTCCTCAATTTTCAATGACCCATTGAGTTCATGCAACTTTCAGAGTAATCCCATTAGACCACCAGACTCAACATTGTTTAAACCACTGACTTACGTTGTGAAATTGTTCCTTTTGACAGCGGTACAGTGCAAGCTTAACTATTACAATAAGTTTCAATAATAACTAAAGGGCTAGAAGTATAATAAATGTAGCCCCCGGCCACCCTCAGGGTCGCTCGGCTCGCTGTCGTCTAGGGAAACAGCCCTCGGCCCCACCAAACTGGGTAATTAAGTTTGTGTGGATGCTGTGTGATGTACTCCACCCACCAAATAACAGACAATACACCAGATACAATTAAATGAATTACAAGTTATAGATATTACTGGAACTATGTAATTAATAGAGATAAAATATAAAAGGAAAATAAAAGGCGCCAAACTTATCAAAGTTCAAGCTCTTCGTGCACACAGTTGGAGCTCTGGTATCAGTCCTCTGTTCACTATTCGATCCCCTCTGACCACCTCGTCCTGCCGCCTGGGACCAGCCACGGTGGTCGACCAGACACTCCACTCGAGTCTGTCTTCATCCCCTCTCCTCGCCGAAGACCCCGGACCTCGGACTCGGGCTCAGGGTCCGTCCCGTCAGCCAGCTCACTGCACCCTATCCACTCTCTCTCTCCCCATCGTGCCTCCTGCCCAAAAACCCGCACATCGCAATAGTTTACAGACACACAAAAAAGAATAATATCTATCCCAATTGATTAACAAATGGATACAATCCTCCTTATCAGTAATATAACCCAAACAAGCTGCTAGAAAGAGAACCACTGTCTCAGCAGTTAACATCACAGAGAAGCCATTTTAATTAGTCTACGCAGTAAAAGAAGAAACCCCTTACATAAATTAATGAATAGATTGAACAAATAAAAAAATACATATACATATTGTGAAGGAGGTAGTGAAGTAGTGTTTATGGTCTCAGGGGCCATTCAGAAATCTGATTGCAGAGGAGAAGAAGCTGATCCTAAAACAGTGAGGGTGGGTCATCAGGCTTCTGTACCTCCTCCCTGATGATAGTAATGAGAAGAGGGCATGTCCCAGTTAATGAGGGTCCTTAATGAACTGTGTTACCCCTTGTGCCATCACCTTTGAAGATGCACTTGATAGTGGGGATGTTTGTGCCTGTGATGGAGCTGGCTGTGCCTACAACCCTCCGAGCAATTTCTTTGTATCCTGTGGATTGGAACCTCCATACCACATGGTGATACAACCAATCAGAATGTCCTCCACAGTGCATCTCTGCAAGTTTTCGGTGACACATATAACCTCCTTCAACTCCGAGTGGAGTATAACCATTGGCTTGCCTTTATCATGATTGCATCAATATGGTGGGGCCAGGATATCTCCTTTGATACGTTGACACCCAGGAACTTAAAACTTCTTACTCTTTCCACCACTGACCCATCAATAATGCTGAGTGTGTGCTCTCCCAACTTTCCCTTCCTGAAGTCCACAATCAGTTCGTTGGTCAAGCTGATATTAAATGAAAGGAAATTCCCCACATTTCCCTGGGACCTATTCTCTTTCACATGTATCACATCCATAACTGCACCATTCTCAATTCTGCTACTATCCCTCTGCACTAGTGATAAGATACAGCAGCTAACTAACCCAGCAAATAGTACATCTAAAAGGTTATGGGGTTAGAGGGAAATGGAACAGCCATGATGAAATGGTGGAGCAGACTCGATGGGCCGAATGGCTACATCCTGCTCCTATGTCTTATCTTAAGAACATAGGAGGTAGCCAGAGCATCTAGAAGAAATCCATGTGATCACCGAGAGAACATACGAACTCCACCGAGTCTGCAGCTGAAATCAGGATCAAACCCCAGGTCACTGGAATTGTGCACGAGGACTGCACCACTGTACCTTCCATTAGATCTCCCTGATCCTTGATTTCTCCTCTTGGGAAAACTTTGTCACCTACCTTGTCAAGCCCCAATTGAATGTTACATGCATCAAACACATTTTTGACCTCAATAGATCTTCTGGCTGTCGTGGAAAATGAGAACAAGCAGTTCACCCACTTGTTATATATCCTACTCCCTTTCCCCTTCCACTGACAACAACCCTGACGGAACCTGGGAGGCATTATGCAAGTTGTGTTCAGACCTTTAACAACTATTTTTGTCCATAGTTGAGAGTTAAAGTCAAATTTTTATTGTCCTTGTATTCAAAGAGTGATAAATATATGTATGATGTGCTCAGCGGGATATTAAAAATTAAAAAAGCTTTCAGGGAACTTCATAGATTAATTGTTGGGACGTGAGAATCACCGGAACAACACTTATTCCTCATCTCCAGCTCGTATTACCCTTGAGAAGGTGATGGGAATCACCTTCCTCAGTCACTGCAGTCCTTTTTGTGAAGGTGTCCCTGCAATGCTGTTGGGTAGGGAGTTCCAGGATTTGAAACCAGCTTAGATGAAGGACCAGCAATACTTTTCCAAGTCTGGAATGCGTGCTGCTTGGAAGGATACCAAAAGAGGGTGATGTTCCCACGTACCCACAGCCCTGTCCTTGGTGGTAGAGGTCGCAGGTTTGGGTTGTGTCCCCAGGGAAGCCTGCTGTGCTTTTCAGAGATGGTACAACCATTGTGTGCCAGTGGTAGAAGGAGTTATCGGTTAGGTTAGTGAATGCAATTCTAATCAAATAGGCTTCCTTGTCTTGTACTGATGATTCAATCACACTCCTGACATACTTTGGAGCTGATGGACAGACCTTGGGGGGTGTCAGGAAGTGAGTCACTCTCTGCACAATACCTTGCCTCTGACTGGATCTAGGAGCCTTAGCATTCGTTGTGCCAGATAAAGATGAGTTTCTGGTTTGATGCGAAAAGCCAAGGGATACTGAGGGGATCGGTTTCAGTGATTAACTTACTTTCTGTATTCAGACGTTTGTACATGCATTCCATAGCAATAAAATTCTGGCAAGTGAGATAAAACAGAAAATTCTGGAAATATTCATCTGTGAATCAGGTGGACAATTTTTCTTCAGCATTGTGGGTAGACCTTGACCCAAAACATTAACTCTGTTTTTCTCCTCTCTACAGATCCTGCTTGACCTGTCAAGCATTTTCAAAAGTTTCTGTCTTCATTTCACATTTTTAGCAGCTGCGGTGTTTTGCTTTGGAAAAGCTGATCATTCTTACATCAGCAGTTGCTCAGTTTTTTTGCATTCTGGTGGAGGTCTATGGTTGGATGGAGAGCGAGGTGTCTCCCAGTGGAGGCTAGTTGTAGGGGATTCATAGCCCATTCCTTAGTTAGAGCCTTCAGCATTTTGGGCATCGAGGGAGAGAGGAAGAGGAGAGCCATCCGCAGTACCACTGATTCAGCAGAGAGGGCCTCAAGATGGCTGTGGCTCAAAAGAGGGGAGCCATGGAGTCATAAGTAGCTAGCCATCTGGACACAAGCTGGGGTCTGATCAGCCCCGGCTGGGTCACCTGGAGGAGGTTGTATGATGTTGAAAGACCCGAAACACCCCGATGATTCCAGGAACATCACTGAAGATGTGTCCAGAAGCATCAATAGATGTACGTACACAGCTGCAGGGGAGCTCTGTTTACATCCTTCTGCCCATTGCTCATTAATGAGTATGGGGGTAGATCTCCAAGCAGCATCTCGGGACTGGGCACGAGTTCAGGTCAAGTCAGTGTTGGTGCATCTTGAGAATATTGACACATTTCCACTTTATGCATCATAATAGATTCGACTAGCTTTATTTCTGGGTCACGATAATTATAAGAATGGGGCTGCTTCTCCAGCTAGGGGCATGAGAGATTGTCTGCCAAAACTATCGGCACCATTTACTCATTAGTCTAGGATGGTGAGCGGGAAAGCAAAAGGACCCAGGTCCGAGAGCAAGGAACGACCCGATGTTTGGATGGCTTAAATACTGGGAGAGATGGATTGAAAGGACTGGGTGTCAGAACCAGAGACAAGGATCAGGCTGGTTCTGCTCACAGCTCTGTGATGTTTCCACTACTGTTCGCTGCACTAAGGTTTGAGGCTGAGGGCCTGCTCCAGCTGCTCTGGGTTTCATGTCCGAGAACTCACTTTCATTTTAAACGTTATTTGCTTTCTTTTAATTGTTCGCACAATTTTTTTTTAATCCTCTCTCTTCACACTGGGTGCTTGTCGTGTTTTTTTAATGGGTTCTTTTGGGTTTCTTGTTTTGTGGCTGCCTGTTAGGAGACAAATCTCAAGGTTGTATAATATATACTTTGATAATAAATGTACTTTGAACTTTAAACTTTGAACTGTAAACTATAATTGCCTACTGTTGATCAATACAGAAATACAGGTCTTTAGCCTGCTCAGAAAGCTGTAAAATATTTCAGTGCTGAAGAAGACACAGACGGAAAAAGGGAAATAGCACAGGCCTCAAGTGTACTTCTCAGTCTGTTCTCCATAACTACCCAAGAGCCTTTGGTCCAAAATTCTACCTGCCTCAACCTGGAATATATTTAATGATGTATCATACAGATTTCCTTGATAAAGTCACACAAAGGGGAAAAATAACTGTGCCAGATAAAAGGAGATTCTTGGGTTCACGTCAAGGATAAAACTGATAATTTTGTTTCACCCCCATAAAACAAAAGGTATCTCAATGACATCAGATTGACAAGGTAAGAGGAGACAAAAGTGCCCATGCACAAAACACATTGGAAGTATGCTTTCCAAACTATAAAGGAAGGATTTCATATTTTGAAGATTATAATCATGTTAGGCAGATTGGGTTGAATTTGGAGAAGCGCCTGTGGGGTGTCAATAATGGCCAAAGTGAAGGAAAATTCCAACGGACTGCAAATTAACAGGGGATTCGTTCTAAATGATTCACAACCCCATAGTTCTCCATTATCTCCGGAATCAGAGGCGGAAAATTTCACACATGTTTTTTTGGTCTTGCTCCTCCAGTGTGCTTCGAACAAAGGGAGAGATTTCTAATCAGCTTCTCAGAAAATTATTTTAAAAAGACTCTAAAGACTTCAGGGGAAATGTCGTGTTACAGCTAATTAAAACCATGCGCAATGTTCCTCTGATAGGCTGTGAGCAAGTTCGTAAGGACTGAAATAGTCATATTCCATTTGCATTGTTCATGATTGTGAGGTGCTTAGAGGTTTGGAGGCTGTGTTCTGGGATTCCATCCATTTAATAAAGGTCTACATGTTTATGGTTACTGAATAAGTAAAATTCCATTTTCATGACACTTGCCGCCAGTATTTTTCAGGCATTTTGCCACTGCTCTGTCAGTTATATTGCATTCATTTTTCCATGGAAACTGGAAGTCAACGGCCTTGGTTGCAAGCAATGAAGTTCCAAGTAGTTAGAAGTAGATCGGATCTCATCCTCTTGTGTATTTTGTTTGTATAATAGGAAAGGTAAGCCATGAAAATTTGAATATTAAAAGCATTGTTTGAATGTGGTATGCTATGCAAATTTTGTTGATGCACGGAGCATGTTTCCAGTGCATCCACAGTAAGCGATATTTGTTCTGCTTTATTTTTTTGGGTCTCCGCCATTATATTCCTAGCAACATGATATGCAAAAACAATGTTCTTTGTAAATATCTTCCATAATGTAACAATGAAAAATGTTTAGCAGGCCACATGAATTTACAGTCTGCTGATGTAAGCTCTATTTAATATTAATTTATGCAGCATTTTGGTTTCTTGCCATGCAAGTAAAACAAAGCTACAGCAACTGGAGGCTGCTACAAAGACAGAATCTATATCCAATTTTCATCCTCTGATTTGCTTTTGATTTCTTACTAAACAAAAATGTTAGTATTGATTTTCTTTTGTGTGTGACTTGCAGCTCTGTTGTTGATCTTGCATATGTGTGTAAGGAGAGATTAGAAGGGACCATCAGATGAAGTTTCCAATGAAACAAGTTAGGTAATGTTAAATTCTAACTCCATTCTAGCCTGGAATACAGGTCTATTCTGATACCACGGAAAATGGGAAGAAATCCAAATGTCTTACGTGGTTCCACTTTCTTCTTCAAAGGCTCATTGCAAATCCAAATATTGCCAAACAGATGAAAAAGAAAGCTTCACACTCATATGGACTTTTCGTGACTTTAGTCTGCCTTAGAAACCCTTTGTGGGGTTAAAATAAATAAAATGACCTTTATTGTTGAAAACTATTTGTTTCTATTTAGTATAAACAGAAAAAAGCTGCTAATACTCAGCAGGCAGTTGTAGGAATAGAAACAAAGTTAACATCTTTCATCAGACCTGACAAATCTATTTACTACATTATTTCTATCACATGATTTGGTCTCTGTAAACCTTCATTAATGCCATCACTGCCAAAGGATGCTTAGGGAAGGCACTTGAAATAAATCAGCATGTGCCTTCTCTTACTCTACAATTTGGATTCATTCATTACTGCAACAAACTCTAGTTCTACTATACAAGGTTTATCTCACAGCTTTCCTCAATTACATCCAGGACACTTCTTTGTAGTAGACCACATTTTGGACATGCTCCACTTGAAGGAACAAAGCAAGGTGCAAAAATTAAAAATCAGCCACTTGACAGGTACATTTGCTTCCTGAGATTTCTGCGGCTTTCCTTAGAGCAGGCTACTCACAGAACTCCTCCCCAAGCGATGTTTCCATTATTAGTCATACAGTCCACTGACTCCAGTGAGAGACCTCAGTTTTCCCCATAGGAGTACTTCTGTGTAAAGATGCAGGAGTACATCCATCCCCATCAAATATTGCCATTTTCACTTCATCCACAGGATCCAACCCTGTGATTCTTCTATCATTCTGATTATATTTAGTGTTAATTTATTAAGTGCATCAAAGTGCTTAATTAAAACTATTAAAATTAAATGCACATTATGCTTCACTGATAGGATTTATATTACTTTCATGGTTTCTTTAGCCTGGTACTTGAATAGTTTTAGGTATTATCGGGCCTTGCAGACAGAGATGCTGAGCTGTGGAGTGAAAGCCAGTTATTAGCTGAATTAAAGGAGGACTTGCTCGTTGGAGCCAAGGTGGGAGCCTGGAATGTGAGGACAAAGAGGAACAATTGATATCTTTATAGAGTGAAATGTTCTAACATGTGTAGTTAATTATCACGGTTGCTATAGCTCTTCAGCATAGAGACAGATTTCATCATGGGGTGGATTGTCTTATGAGGTGAGTCTGTACAGGACGGCCTGTTATCTGTTGAAGATTAGAAGAGCGAAATGGGTCTTAGTGTCACTACGTCACAGAGCAATACAGCATAGATATGGGCCTTTCAGCCTAGTGTACTCACCCAGGTAGGCCCAGCTACACAGTAGTGTAGCGGATAGCACAACACTTTACAGTACATGCGACCCGGGGTTCAATTTCCGCCTCTACCTGTAAGGAGGTCGTACGTTCTCCCCATGACCACATAGGTTTCCTCCGGGTGCTCCGGTTTCCTCCCACAGTCCAAAGATGTACCAGTTGGTAGGTTAATTGGCCATTGTAAATTGTCCTGTGATTAGGCTAGGGTTAAATGGGGAATTGCTGGCCGGCATGGCTCAAAGGGCCAGAAGGGCTTATTCCATGCTGTATCTCAATTAATCAATCAATAAATAAATAAATATTCCTCTAAGCCCCTCCTCTCCAGGTACCTACAATAAGTGCTTCATAAACGATACTATTGTTCATGCCTCAACCACTTCCGCTGGCAGCTCATTCCATATACTCAACACCTCCTCACCTTAAATCTATACCCATGACTTTTGCTCTCCCCTACCCTGGGGAAAAGAGAGTTACCATCCAACTTTTCTAAGCCTGCCATAATTTTACACATTTCTGTAAGATCACTCCTCATTCTCCTAAATTCTAAGGAAGAAATGAAGACCTGGCCTGGACAACCTCTCCCTATAACTCAAGCCCTCTAGCCCTGGCAACATCCACATAAATCTTTCCATTTCAACAACATCTTTCCAATAACAGGGTAACCAAAACTGCACACAGAACTCCAAGTGTGGCTTCACCAACAACTTATACAACTGCAATATAATGTCCCAACTCCTATATTCAGTGTCCTCACTGATGAAGGCCAGCATGCCTAATGCCTTCTTCAACAGCCTGTAATGGCACTTGCAGTAAACTATGTGCTTGTACTGTTAGATCTCCTGTCCCATTACACTTTCAAATGCCCTACCATTCTCAGTACAAATCCAATGCCAGTTTGACTGTCCAAAACGTATTACCTAATATGTAGTTGTATTGAAGTTCATTTGCCAGTCCCTGGCTCACTCCCTAATGGGTCAAGATCCACCTCCAATCTACAATTGCCTTCTTCACTAGGAACAACACCCCCAATTTCATGTAATCTACAAACGTACTGATCAAGCCTTGTGCAGAGGCATCTAAATTATTTATAGAAATAGCAAATAACATGGATTCCAACACCAACCCTGCTGCAGATGACTAGTCACCAGTCTCCATTCCAAAAGACAACCTTTAACATCACTCTCTGTTTATTAACTCTGAGCCAATAGTGAAAGCACCAAACTAGCTCTTTCTGGATACCATCGGATCTAATCTCCCAGGCCAGCCTACCATGCGGGATCTTGTCAAATGCCTTGCTAAAGTCTAAATAGACACCCTACCTTCATCTATCTTTTTGGTTACCCCTTCAAAAAACTTCAAAAGTTCATCCTGCACAGTTTCCCATGCTCAAAACCAGGCAGACTCTGTCTTCTTATGGGAGAAGCATAAGTCACGCATATCAGTATTGCAATGGAGCAAAGAGAATTACAGAGGCATGAGAGAGGAGCTTGCCCAAGTGGATTGGAGAGGGATACTGGAGGGGACGATGGCAGATCCGTGATGACTGAAGTTTCTGGGAATAGTTCACAAGGTGCAGAATAGATATCTCCCACAGAAGAAGTTCTCAAATGGTAGGGGTAGGCAACCGTGGCTGACAAGAGAAGTTAAGGACTGCATAAAAACCAAGGAAAGGGCCTAGAGGGTAGCAAAAGTGAGTGGCAAGTTGGATGATTGGGAAGCTTTTAAAATCCAACAAAAGGCAACTAAAAAAGCTATAAGAAGGGAAAAGATGAAATATGAAGGCAAACTAACCAATAATATAAAGCAGAATACTAAAAGTTTTTTCAGTTATATAAAGAGTAAAAGGGAGGTGAGAGTTGATATTGGACCACCAGAAAATGATGCTGCTGAGGTAGTAACAGGGGACAAAGAAAGGGCAGATGAACTTAATGGGTACTTTGCATCAGTCTTCACTGTGGAAGACACTAGCAGTGTGCCAGAGGTCCGTTAGTGTCAGGGAGCAGGAGTGAGTGACATTGTCAGAATCAGAATCAGAATCACAATCAGGTTTATTATCATCGGCATATGTCATGAGAGTGTCGTGGTTAAGGGCCGAAACACTTGTTGAAGGTTGGGAACCACCTGATGACATCTGCTCCTGGCTGAAGGCTACGGTTACCTTATAAGGTAACTGGAGAATGCACCCTAACAGGTGTATGTAACAAGTATATTAAAAAGTGAGGTAGTGTTCACAGGTTCAATGTTCAATTAGGGATCAGATGGCAGAGGGGAAGAAGCTGCACCTGAATCACTTAGTTATAACAAAGGCAAAAGTGCTAGGCAAACTCAAAAGCCTTAAAGTGGATAAGTCATCTAGACCAGATGGACGGCATCCCAGAGTCCAGAGACAGGCTGCTGAAGAGATAACAGATGCATTGTTCATGATCTTCCAAAAATCACTTGATTCTGACATGGTCCCAGAAGACTGGAAGGTTGAAAATGTCACTCCACTCTTTGAGAAAGGAGGAAGGCAAAAGAAAGGAAATTATAGGCCAGTTAGCCTAACCTCAGTGGTAGGGAAAGTGTTGTAATCTATTACTAAGGATGAGGCTTTGGGGCACTTGGGGACTAATGAAAAAATATGTCAGTCTGCATGGTAAAGGCCAAACGTAAATCTGCCTGACGAATCTGTTAAGAGTTCTTTGAGGAAGTAACAAGTAGGGTGGACAAAGGAGAGGCAGTGAATGTCATTTATTGGATTTTCGGAAGGCATTTGATAATGTGCCACACACAGGCTGCTTAACAAGATAAAATCCCATGGCATTACAGGAAAGATACTGGCATGGATAGGGGAATGGCTGACAAACAGGAGGCAGAGAGCGGGAATGAAGGGGCCTTTTCCGGTTAGCTGCCAGCGACTAGTGGTGTTCCTCAGGGGTCGGTATTAAGACTGCTACATTTCACATTGTTTGTCGGTGACTTGGATAATGGAATTGATAGCTTTGTGGCAAAGTTTGCGGATGATACAACGGTAGATGGAGAGGTGCTGAGGAAGCAATGCAATTGCAGCAGGACTTAGACAAATTGAAAGAATGGACAAAAAAGTGGCAGATGGAATCCAGTCATAGGAAATGTATGATAATGTATTTTGGAAAAGGAATAATAATGCAGACTATTATCTAAATTCAAACGTCGGAGGTGCAGAGGGACTTGGGAGTCCTCGTGCAAGACTCCCAGAAATTTAATTTACAGGTTGAGTCTGTGGTAAAGAAGGCAAATGCAATGCTGGCATTTATTTCAAGGGGAATAGAATATAAAAGCGAGGAGATAATGCTGAGGCTTTATAAGACACTAGTCAGGCTTCACTTGGAGTATTGTCAACAGTTTTGGGCCCTATGTCTCAGAAAGGATGTGTTGTCATGGGAGAGAATCCAGAGGAGGTTCACAAGGATGATTCCGGGAATGAAAGGGTTAACATATGAAGCTTTGGGCCAGTACTCACTGGAATTTAGAAGAATGCAGTGGGATCTCATTGAAATCTACTGAATGTTGAAAGGACCAGATAGGGTGGATGTGGAGAGGATGTTTCCTATGGTGGGGGTATCCAGAACTAGAGGGCACAGCCTCAAAATTAAGGGGTGACCTTTTAAAACAGAGGTAAAGAGGATTTTTTTAGCCAAAGAGTAGTAAATCTGTGCAATGCTCTGCTACAGGCTACAGTGGAGGCCAAGTCCATGGGTATATTTAAGGCAGAAGCTGATAGTTTCCTGATTGGTCAGGGCATCAAAGGAGATAGCGAGAAGGCAGGTGTGTAGGTTTGAGTGGGATCTGGGATCGGCCATGATGGAATGGCAGAGCAGACTCGATGGGCTAATGGCCTAATTCTGCTCCTGTCTTATGTTCTGATGGTCTATGGCCTTCTCAGATTGTGTCTATCCAAAGGTTGGTAGATCCTGTCCCTACTATCGATGTCAGGCCGACTAGCCCATAGTTCCCTGGCTTGTCCTTCCACACTTCTTAAGAGAAAGAGCAACATTGGACACCTTCCAGTCTTCAGGAACTTCACCCAGTGGCTAGCAGTGAAGAGAGTGTCTCGACAAAGGGCCTCCACAATTTCCTCTCTGGCCTCCCACAAGGTCAGATGATGCACCTTGGTCAGGCCCCAGGTATTTATCCACATTGATGTGCTGTAAGCTGCAAATACCTCCTCTCTTGTAATTTGAGTGTCCTCCAAATCATCTCCACTTGTTCCCCTTAGCTGTTGAGCTATCGCGATCTTCTCCTCAGTGAATACCAAGGAGGAATATTCATTGAAAACCTCACCCATTTCCTGCAGCTCAACACAGGTCATCCTGTTCATCTCCAAAGGGACCTACTCTCTCCCTAGCCACATCTTTACTCTTAATATACTGTAGTTGTAGTACTTCCTGAGATTTTTCCTTAACCTTATCTACTAGATCCATCTCATACCCCCACTTCACTCTCTTGGTTTCCCTCCTAAGAGTATTTTTAAGCTTTTTAAAGTCACCAAGGAATTCATTCGATCCCAACCTCCAAGATCCATTGTTTGCTTCCTTTCAGAGCCTCAATATCTCTCATCAGCCGAAGCTTGCTAAACTTGCCATGTTTACCCTTCACCCTGACAGGAACATGCTGCTCCCGACATTTCTGATCACAGTCTTAAACGCCTCTCATTTGCCATTCATTTACAGTGTGGTGCAAAAGTCTTAGGCATATATACATATAACTAGGGTGCCTGAAACTTCTTCACAGTACTGCAGTAATTTTATGGATTGCACTGAGCTGCTGCTGCAAAAAAACAGAACACATTTCATGACATATGTGAGTGATGATAAACCTGATTCTGATATGGGTCTCTAGTGTGGACTGTGAGTAGGAAGGAGGCAGGGAGGGGGGAAATCATGGCTGGGAGAAGGGTAAGGGAGAGGGGAGGGAGCAGGAAACACCAGAGGGACATTCTGCAATGATCAATAAATCAATTGGTTAGAATCAAGTGAGCTTTCCAGGTGTCTCAGGGCTGGGTGTGTCTGCACGCACATCAGATGTAGAGAGAGAAAGAGAGAAGGGGGGGGGGGGAGAGAGAGAGAGAGAGAGAGAGAGAGAGAGAGAATATATTTATATGTGCCTAAGACATTTGCACAATTCTGTATCACCCTTCAAGCAAGCTCACCCAATCAAAGGAACCACTGGATGCCCCGCTGAGCAGCTAAACTATAAAACACTGCTTACTTGAGAACCTCAATATTTGAAACAGTCTTTCCAGCCCCAGGGAAGTGCTGTTGCTGCACTCACTTGAGGCCTAGTGATGTTGGATCTTCTCTCCGTTGATCAGTCTCCCTTCTCCCATTAACCAATGTTCTCCTGACCTGCCCACTGCTCTTTTCCCATACCCTACCTCTGTCCCCTTCTTTTCCAGATCGATGGCCCATCCACCCAGGTAGATGAAGCAGATCCAATGTCAGGCTTTGGTACAGAGGAGGGTATAACTACCACCAGACATGTCAACACAATCCTTCAATCACCTTCAGCAAAGCAGCTTAAGCTTTCACTGCCACCTGGGGAAATCTGGAATGTGCAAGTTGACAATGCATTTTACAACAGCAAACATGCTTCCAAGTGCCGTTTCGCTGCACACAGCTTTGGCGTGTAATGAGAGTAAAAAAATTCCCTGGATAAATAAATTTGATCTTTAAATGCTACCTCTCAATACACTGGCAGATCTTTGTATTGTACCCATTGGTTCAATGTATAGCTACCCCGTAGCACTCCAATGAAATTTCAAATGCACTTTATTTCTGATCACTATAAACCTTTCATCAGGATAATACAGTTCTCCCTCATTGTCATTTCTGTCCCAGAGCAATAATCTTCCTCACCATCTGATTATATTATTCAGTGCTTTTGTAATAGTCCTTTTTCCTTCTCAGTTCCTTGGTTTCCTCGCCTCCTATTTCCTCCCTCTCACTTTAGTAATGGCTTGTACTTTAGCTATCAGCTGCATTGACATTCTCTGATATTTAACACTGCTTACCCTCATTATACTCATTCATTACTTATTTACTCTGATAGACCTTAAATCATTCATTCTGTGACATAGCTGAGGAAGTCAGAAGTGCTAGTTGTCATGTGACAATCCCGTGTCTCGCATCAGGAAGTGTTCATGTAACTGAATCAACCAGCTCTCTGAAATAGGCAGCCAAATAAAAACAGTATTAATAATTTAATAGTGTGATGAGACATTGTTGTATAAACTCAGGTCACTTAGCACTGATTATTCTCATAAAGTTCAAGTCTAAAACCAAAACTTGCTTTCAGAGTTTAAATTGTAACATATTAGTTATATTTCCAGATTAATAATTGGAACCAAAGTGTGATAAAATCACACTAAGGAGTTAGGGAATTTAAATCCACCATAGTAAGCAAATCTGGATTTTTTTCAGAGATATGATATTAATAATGTTATCCATGGGATTACCAGATTGTTATAAAGCCTACCTGGTTAATTGATCATTTCAGGGAATAAAATCTGTTATCCTTTACCATTAGGCCTGTGCTTGTCTTCAGATCCAGAAGAATTCTTAAATGTAATGTCTTAGCAAGCCATTCAGAAATATTAACCTGTCATATCAGCACCTAATAAGCATCAGAAGGGCAAATATGGGCCAGTTTTGATAGGGTGTGTGTGTGTCATCATTAGATGTTGACATCAGTGATGCCAAATATGAAGAATTTTAAAAATCCATTGTCTAGTGCAGAGGTGGCCAACCTTTTACATTCCATGCATCAATTTTTTCACGCACAAGTTCAGATGCGAGATTTTCACGCACGAGTTCTATATTAACATATTATTACAAGAATTGAATGGGGGTACAAGAGTTGTATGGCACATCTGAACTCGTGAGTGAAAAAATTGACGTCTGGAATGTAGAAGGTTGGCCACCCCTGGTCTAGTGCAACCCCTTCTAGATCTGTTCAATGAGACTTTATCAAAAACACAACTATGTTTACCTTGTGCACATTTCTGATTTTTTCTCCAGTCATTACAACCCAGTAATATCAAATAGAGAACAGGATTGCAATGCTTGTTTGATGTAAAATGCACAAAATTATACATGAGGCTCGTGAACAACATGTTCCTCACTTGGTGAAGCAGACTTAACTGAGAGATTTGTGCCTGCCTTGGGCAGGATAGAAGTGGGGGGGGGGGGATGCATTATCTTGTCCGATCAGCCCCAGATGTCCATTGGATTCTTCTTTAAAGGTTTATTCTTAGCCATTCCTCCCATATCCCCAACTTGGGTCCTCACTGCTGGTGTCCTAGGAGTCTCTGACCATCTCTATCCCCTCAACCACACCACCACCCCCCATTGCCAGTCCTTTCCAATGACAGCTCCTGCCCGCACATTCTTCCAAGGAACTATCTATCGCAAACCCCAACCCCACTCAGTCCACTAATTAAATAAATTCCCCCGGAGCTTCATAATGGCAAGAGCTCACAGACAAAAGATACTCTCATGTCAGCTACACGAGACCTGTTTGGTCATTTACCATGCCCTGAGTTTTGAGCACAATGGATTATTTTTGCTGGGGGAGCCATGGAATTGGTGTGGCTTCCAGCTCAGTGACAATTGTTGGTTCGGCTCTAAATGCTTCCCCTACAGGTTAGGTTATTATCTTTCTTCTTTATTTCTATCAAATCCTTTAAATCCAATGAATAGACTGATTTCTTCCTTGAAAATCCAAAGAAGGAAAGAAGCTCTTACTTTTACCTCCCTGAGTATGAATATTATGTACGATGGTTATGATATTTAATTATTATAATAGACAGCCATAAGATCATAGAGTCAAAAAGCATGGTATCAGGCTCTTCGGCCTACTGTTCATTCCTGCCATAAAGCGCCCATTTATACTAATCCTACTCTTCCCACATTCCTATGAACTCCCCCCAGCCACTCGTAGGGTGGGCTGGTGTGTTTCAAGCCGGGAGGAGGAACAGAGCAGAAAAGTTTGCGTTTGGCGCAGAAATTGCGAGCTGAAGAGCATGCACCTGTGCTGTACTGTTCTCTGTTCTATATCCACAGTGGGGCAAGCTAACCTGCCAACCCACACGTCTTTGGAACGTGGGAGGAAACCACGGCACCTAGAGGAAATCACTGTGGTCACAAGTCACACTGGTGGCTCTTCAGTTCAGCAGTAAGCACAAGAGCCAAGCTACTTAAAGAAATATTGCAAATGACCCAATGATCGCACTGAGTTAAAAAGTAAATATGGACGGACATATCTGGAAAATTCCTCTGTGCCAAGGAAACACTTGCCTGAGGAGAAAAATGGCTTTATGTCTTGTCAAACATGCCAGTGGCTCTAGAACTCTGTGCTCCCTCCGTATTGTGAAAATATGAAATCCTCAAAGGAAGTCACTCAGTCGACAAGTCTGTATCAGCTCCTTTCGGATCAATCCAGTCATTCATATTCTCCCAGAGCCAATTAAACTATTCCTCAAATGTCACCTTCAATTCCTTTTTTAGATCTCACTTGCCTCCATTCCCACAACCTGTACAGGGAGTGAGTCCAGATCATAAAAAAACTAACAATTTCTTTTACCCCTCATATTGAAACTGTGAAATTCAAAACAGAAGCAACCCATTTTAATCCGACTATAAATGGGAGCAGCTTCCATCAAGTTATGCTGTGTAAACCAGCCATAATATTGTGCAATTTTTATCACATCTCCTGTATTTATTTTTCTCTTGTAAGCAACCTCAGCTTCTCCAGTTCTAAACATGTAGTAGCAGTCACTCAGCCTTGGAGTTGAAGTGCTGGTCGAGATTATGTACTTAAACTCTATAGTTGGATTTAAACATACAAGATTCTGACCAAGAGGTGATTTCACTAGGTCAAGGCTTACACCACTGAGCACTTGTAACATTCTTAATACTAATAAAATATCTGACTGAAGATTATTGGACTGAAGCCTTGGATAAGCAGAAGAGATCAAATTACAGAAGGATAGTAGTACAAAATAGAAGGGAGTGAGTAAAGAAACAAGTCATGGACAGATCGGACTAGAAACAGGATTTGCAAGCTCATTAGCTGATATTGTTGAGTCTGGAAAGTTGTAATGTGTCTAGTAAGAAGATGAGATACAACTCCTGGAGCTTAAGTTAACAAGATCATAGGACAGTGCAGGAGAGAAACTGTCCCTTCAGCTCACAATACCTGTGCTGACCATAATGCCAATCGACACTGAGCCCATTGCCTCAATAAAGTCCATATCCCTCTAACCAATGCTAATTAATATATCTGTCCTAATGTTCTTAAAATATTGTGATTGCATTCACTTCACCATCTTACCCCTGGCAGCACATTCCAGGCTGCCACTCTCTGTGTAAAAGCCTGTTACGTAACCCTTCCCCACCCCCCAACCTTAAATCTGTGCTCTCTAGTCTTTTCACCCTGGGTAAAAGACTCCATCTGCCTAGCCTATCTGTGCCTCTCATAATTTTATATATTTCTATCTGATCAGCTCTCGGCCTCCAGCACTCCAGTGAAGACAGTCCAATATGGTCCACCCTCTCCTAATAGCTGATACACACCAATCCAGGTGTCATCTGCATTGCACATCCTTCCTGTAATGAAGCAACCAGAACAACACCCAATACTCCAAATATGGCCCAGCCAAGGGTTTCTACAGCTGCAATGTGACTTGCTACTTTGTCAACACATTCTCAGTTTTTGAGGGACTATGACAGCCAATATGTGCTGGGACACCCTGTGTATCTTTCATCACCCTATATCTTGTACCTAACATTGTGAATATCTGCCTCTCCATCAAGGAACAGAGAACAGCATCCTTCCATTTACTCTCTATAAACCAGCCATGATGTTATGTATCATTATCAAGTCATTTAAGGTTTTTAGTTCTCCCTTTTCCTATGGCATTGAAAACTGACTATTCTGTTTCTCTTCAATTGTTTCCCTTTCAACACATTCACAGTTTTTGAGGGAATATGTGCTGGGACATCCTGGTCCTACTCCCGGCCAGCTGAAACCCATCCCTACTTATTCCTGCGTCAGTGCATGAGCTGAATAGAATCCTGCTTTCCACTCCATCTCTTTACCTATCTCTGTCAATTTACATGCAACTCAATAATACACATCTGCCTATAACTCATGAAATTTTGTTCTTAAACTTGCCTCCACATACAACCCTCCACCCAATTTTTCCTTGGTTGTTGACTACAATAATTGTTTCCCCTCTTTTAGCAAAACCTTTTTAATTTGTATTGAGATGTCTGTCACCCTGACATCACAGCATATGCAACTTTGGATCCTATTTATCCCCATTTCTGAGGTAAATCAAACTAGAGGATAGATTTTGAATATACATGTTACTGGTGAGACTGCACCTGGAGTACTGTGTGCAGTTCTGGTCTCCATACTTGAGGAAGGATATACTGGCTCTGAAGGCAGTGCAGAGGAGGTTCTCCAGGTTGATTCCAGGGATGAAGGGGTTAACCTATGGGGAGAGATTGAGTCACCTGGGACTATACTCTCTGGAATTCAGAAAATGAGAGGGGATCTTATAGAAGCACACAAAATTTTGAAAGGGATAGATAAGATAGAAGTAGGAAAGTAGTTTCCATTGGTAGGTGAGACTAGAACTAGGGGACATTGCCTCAAAATTCAAGGGAGAAGATTTAGAATGGAGATGAGGAGAAACTGTTTTTCCCAGAGAGTGGTGAATCTGTGGAATTCTCTGCCCAGGGAAGCAGTTGAGGCTTCTTCACTAAATATATTTAAGATACAGTTAGATAGGTTTTTACGTAGCAGGGGAATTAAGGGTTATGGGGATAAGGCAGGTAGATGGAGCTGAATTTATGGACAGATCAGCCATGATCTTATTGAATGGCGGGGCAGGCTCGATGGGCCGGATGGTCTACTCCTGCTCCTATTTCTTATGTTCTTATAATGGGGGAAGAGGTTTAGAGGGGATATGATAGGGATCTCATTTTCCGCGAGATTGGTGAGTAACTGGAATGCACAGCTGGAGAGTTGAAGTTGGTTCACTGACACTATTTAAGAAGTGTCTCAACGTGTACTTAAGGTATATTGATATAGAAGGCTACGAATCAAATGCTGGGAGATGGGATCAATATGAGAGGGTTCCATTGATCGGTGTGGATGGTTTGGGCTTGATGGCCCTTTTACATGCTGTATAATTCAATGACTCCTCTGTCCATACTGGACAGCCTGTCATATTAATATGTCATAGCTCAGCATCTGCCAGCAAGTGTAATAGATGAGATTGATGATATTAGCTCATTCAGATTGGCAACAAGATCTCCTCCACAATCACCATCAGCAAAGGCACACCAAAAGGCTGTGTGCTTAGCCCCCTTGCTCCACTCACTTTACACTTATGACTGTGAGGCTAAGCACAGCTCCAATGCCGTATTTAAGTTTGCTGAGACACCACTGTCATTGGCTGAGTCAAAAATGGTGGTGACAAATCAGCACATAAGAGGGATGTCGAAAATCTGGCGGAGTGGTGCCACAACGACAACATCTCACTCAACGTCAGCAAGACCAAGGGGCTGATTATTGACTTTATGAGAAGGAAACCGGAGGTCCATCAGCCATTCTTCATCAGGGGATCAGTGATGGGGAGGCTCAGCAACTTTAAGTTCCTTGGCATTGTCATTTCAGAGGATCTGTCCTGGGTCCAGCGGTAAGCCCCATAACAAAGAAAGCATGGCAGCCCCTCTACTTTATTAAAAGTTTGCGAAGATTCAGCATGTCGTCTAAAACATTCACAAACTTCTATAGCTGTACGATGGCGAGTACATTGACTAGTTGCATCACAGCCTGGTGTCAATGTCCGTTGAACAGAAAAGACTACAAGGAGTAGCTGATACAACTCATTCCACCATGGGTAAGCCCCTCTGTACATTGAGTACATCCATATGGAGTGCTGTCACAGGGAGGGAGCATCCATCATCAAGGACCCTCACCATCTAGGCCATGCTCTCTTCTTGCTGCTCCCATTGAGAAGGGAATACAGGAGCCTCAGGACGCACAGCACCAGGTTCAGGAACAGTTATTATCCCTCAGCCATCAGCTCTTGAACCAAGGGGATAACTTCACTCAGTTACCCTCACCCCAAAACAGAACTGTTCCTACAACCAATGGACTCTCTTTCAAGGACTCTTCATCTCATGTTCTCAATATTTATTGCTTATATTTTTATTATTATCTTTTTTGTATTTGCACAGTTTGCTGTCTTCTGCACATTGGCTGCTTGTCTGCCTTGTTGTTTATGGTTTTTCATTGATTCTATTGCGTTTCTTTGTATTTACTGTGAATGCCAGCAAGAAAATGAATCTCAGGGTTGTATATGGTGACATTCGATAATAAATGCACTTTTAACTTTGAGTCTTACACCTCAGTTCCACTTAAACTGTATATTATTGGTCCCACGCCAACCAGTCCTGCTTCTGGGCCTCTCTGCAAGGTGTCACCAGATATTCTCAGACCTGTTTTATTGTGATAGAATGAATCCAACCTACAGAGTGTACAGCAGGGATATTTGTATGACGTATTCCCTTAGGACAATCTCACAGTCCACAAGCTCTCACATACTGCAGTCTAATTACATGAGCTGTTGTGCCATGTTTTATATTTTTATCTACTTTTTAGCATGTTGGAAACTTTTTTAAACTTGTCATCTTCCATTGAGCATCAAAGCACTATGGAAGTATTTAAAAATAGCCTCTAGTTTACATAAATAATTAGAATAATTAATGACAAGAAGCAGCCGCTCTATTTTCCACTGCTCTAAATTCACAGTTGGACCAGAATACTAGATGTGCACTATTTATAAGGTAATCTGTCCCTTTATTGTTAAATATAATAGAAAAATTGTAGTTTTGAAACTTGAACCTAATCAGTTTTTACTTGTCCAATGGACCACCTGCACTCAAGCAAACTTCCCCCCCAAAAGACAATTCCCAACTAGTTAACACAACAGCATTTGCAAACAGTTCTATCAATGAATTAATTCCAAATGAGCTGACAGACAAATTACTATCTGGTTACTTTATTCCACAACCACCCCCCCCCCCCCACCCACTGCCGCCCCTGGACATCAGTTGTCTAATTTAACCAGGCTTTAAGATGCAGCGACAGCTTTTCCAGAGGATGAAATCGTCACTTGCTTTATTGGATTTGTCCATGGTCACTTCACCTCATTTTCAAACCCATTATTGTACTGAATTGATCATTTACATATAAAAGGTTTTTTTATGTTCCAGTATAAACTTCTCTAATGTCACTTTTATTTACTCTTCAGTAGGATGGTGGCCTCGTAATAGGCATGATTATGGCCGAAAGGCCTACTCCTGCACCTATTTGCTATTTTCTGTGATGGTTACAAAAGTACAGGGAAGATGCAGTGGTTTAGAACTTTGGCCTAAAAACCTAGAGGATAAATTTAAGTCTCAACATTCATAAAATATTAAATTTAATTTGAATGAATATGGAAATTAAAAGTGAACACAAAGCTTAGCAGATTGACAAAAATCCTTGCCAGTTCACTTGCATTCACTCTGGAAGAAAATCTGCAATCCTCACCTTCTCAGGCCTAGTCGTGAATGCAGACCCAAGCCAATGTGAGTTCATTCCTAACCTCCCTGTGACTGGCCTAAGAACATTGTTGTATGCGACTGCTAATTTAGGGACCTTGAGTTTGGATAGTAAATGCTTGCTCTTGATGTCCACATCCCGCCTATGAATAATGAAACTCTCACTGAGATTCCTCGCTCCAGACTGCAAAATTTAAGCTTCCTTAATCTTCCCTCATGGCTTATCTCCTTTACACTTAGCATCATTTTTTGTTGATTGTCTCTGCATCCTGAATATATATCCCTGCTGCAGAGTGCTGATTAGAATTGTACACAGTGTTCCAAACACTGCCTAACTTGTCCAGCGTAACATCTCACCATAAGCTCTTTAGAGGTTATACACCGCCATTCAGGCCATAACCTGATGCATAGTGTTTTCTTTCTAATTTCTTTTTACTAATTTATCTATAGTAATAATAATAGCTTGCAATTTTATAGTTTTTATGCCATTAAAACATAGCAAGACTCTTCAAAGAGGTAGCACAACAGTAACAAAACTTGGTGAGAAATATGTTTTTTAGACTTTTGAGATTAATAAATGAGGGAATTTCTTAGGGGAGAGACCTCCTCACACCCCTGCAGGAACAGGAGAGAGTAAGTGCTTACAAAACACCAGAGGACTGATTGCAATTCAAGTTGGAAGAACTGTTGAGTGAAACATGAGGGAATATGTAAGCAAGGGTGATGATATTAGAAGGAGTGGAAGCAGGCAGTTGTATTAAGTTCGATTAAATTAGATTAGATTGTTGTCATATACACCAGGGTGCTTTGACATTACTTGCTGACATGAAGCTCACAAATTAAGCAGTGTACATAGGAATAATAAATTCAACAATAAGTACAGCGAAGAGCCCAAAACAATAGAATGGTGCAAAGGCAGGTGTGCAGTCTGAAGCAGTGAAAGAAGAAATACTGAAGTGACAATAATGGCTTGAGAATCATTGGGAAGGGGCTGTGAAAATGAGGAAGAAGCTGTTCTTGAGTCTCAGCATCTGGGCTTTCAATCTCCAGTATCTTCTAACAGAAGGTAGAAGAGAGAGAAGGGCAAACAACAGGAATTCTGCAGATGCTGGAAATTCAAGCAACACACATCAAAGTTGCTGGTGAACGCAGCAGGCCAGGCAGCATCTCTAGGAAGAGGTGCAGTCGACGTTTCAGGCAAAGAGCCTTCGTCAGGACCGGGAATTCGTCAGAGAGAAGGGAATGGCCAAGGTGGCAGGCGTCTTTGGAGACAGTATTAGCCTCCCTGATGCAGCTCACCATGAAAGTGGACTGGATGTGAGGAAGGGATGACCCTGGAATGGACTGGAGCAGAGTTATCACTGTCTGCAGCAGTCAAGAGGAGAGCAGAGCCGTACCAGACCGAAGCGCAGCCCATCAGCGTACCCAAACCCAGCAGTGGATACGCAGAGGACGCAGAACAAACCTCTGGAAGCACAAGAAATATTCAGATTAAATCATAAAATATTCGGATTAAATCAAAAAAAAAATTCAAAGCCCATCTGTAGAAGTTCAGGAGAACCCTTGTGGAAAAGCTAAATCTTTTCAAACACCCAAGGAAGTATCTAGCCTTAAACTATGCCTAAGAAATAAGTAAGTAAGGTGTATTCAGCTTAGGAGGGATAGATTACCTTGTGAATGATAGATGAAATAATAATCTGATTCTAATTTCTCAATTTATGCTAATTTCATATTATCGATTGATTATTACTGTACTCAGGTTCCCACTCCTTTTCTTTGAAACTAATTCGTTTTCCCCAGTTCAGTCTCTATCATTTTCTTCTCCTGCAGGTCGGGAAATCTGCCGTTTAGTAAGGGGTGGGTGTAGCCAAAATCCACTTGTCAACAACAGCAATTAAAGCTGAGCTGGCAGGTCAGGTATTCTCCAGGGCCCTGTTGGACCAGCTAACACACTCATTCACGGAACCAAAAGGAAGGAAGCTGTCATTGGTGGATAGGATCCTTCCACTTGGTTTCACTGACTGACCAAGCAAGTAGGCCCCACGTGCAGTAAATCAATGTTGTCTGGTTTTTGTCACTGAACGTACTTCTGGATGTACATTATGAAGTCACTACTTTCTTAGCCTGAGCTGTTAAGTAAGTGGGGTGAGTTCAAATCGGAAGGGAATGTACAAACTAGACTCCTATGTCTCTTGGTAAGAATCACATAGTTTCTAGCTCCATTTGCAGGCCTCCCAGTTCGGCCCTAGCCAAAATTTTAGGTAGCACATACAAAATGCTAGAGGATCTCAGCAGGTCAGGCAGCAGCAATGGAAATAAATAAACAGTCGACATTTTGGGCCAAGGCCCTTCTTCAGGACTGAAAAGGAAAGGGGAAGACACTAGAATAAAAAGGTGGGTGGAGAAGAAGGAGGCATCCATTTCCCTCTTTCCCTCTATGGTTTTCCCTCTGTGTTCTGCACCCCAGCATCTCCACCCATCTCACTTCCCCACTCTCTGTCCTGATACAAGGTTTCGACCTGAAACCTCAGCAATACCTTTCTTTCTTTCTTCCCACTGACTTCCTCCAGTAGATTGTTTCTCTTCTGCTTATTATCATAAAAGAGAAAATGCTAGAAATACTCGGCATTTGGAGAATAGCTGTGCCTATCTGAAGAAAGGTCAACAACCTTGTTAACTCTCTCTCCTTTTTAACTGTGGCTGTGCTTGTCAGATACTCGAATGACCACAAATTAATACTTGTACTCACTGCACACTTTAGTTGTTCTCATTATTTCCACAACTCTTCACAAGCTCTCAGAAGAGATATACTTCCTTTAATTATATTTTGTCTCTCTTGTCCTAACCACCATTAAAATTCTTTTGTTTTTTTTCTTTGCAACTGTTTATCTGCCAAAACCAATTTAACATTTTTCTGCTCCACTCATTTATCAATACCAATGCCTCATTAATATTAAGAATTCTTATTTTCATCATCTCATACAGGTGAGCCAACTTGTTACACGAGGTTCAGTCCTAAAGAAAAATCCTGTCCAAAACCTTTTCCCTCATCAAAATACGAAGATTAGATTAGATTAGATTAGATTCAACTTTTTTGTCATTGTGCCGAGTACAGATACAAAGCCAATGAAATGCAGTTAGAATCTGACCAGAAATGCAAAGAATAGTGTTATTTACAAAATAACTGCGAATCAAAGTACTGAGACAGTACAATATGGGTGCAATACTGCTTAACGCTGTGATCTGAGGTTCAGCAGGGTCACAGCCTCAGGGAAGAAGCTCTTCCTGTGCCTGCTGGTGCGGGAGCGGAGGCTCCTGTAGCGCCTACTGGATGGGAGGAGAATAAAAGGTCCACAGTTAGGGAGAGATGCACCTTGTCTGTACTTAAGAGGTTTTAGAATGGCCTAAGGCTCTGAAAGATGTTGTGTATGTCGTTTCCCCATTCCCTAACCGTATTTCAAAGGGTAATTGTTACCGCTAAATTTCATGAGAGTAGATATGAGAGGTTATATCCTGTCTGCATACCCAGTGGGTGTGGGGGGCGAAACTGGTGGTTTCCTGCTTTTCGCTCTGTGGTATCATTTCATGGAGACTAAGAGAGCAGCCACATTTCAAAGCTGAACCAGCTCCGGTGCCACAGACTGCCCTATGATGACTCATGTAGCAGGAGAGAGGAGCAACAGAAAACTTGTCAGGTATCTGTTGCATCAAACCGGGTCACTGCAGATCTTCACACTGAGAAAAAAAGAACTAAAATGCAAAGTGTTGTACCATTTAAATTGACTATTTGGTGTAATATTAATGTAAGCACTAATATGTTTCATTGGACAGCAGTTCCCTTGCTACTTGTAGAGCGGGGGCTCAGGGCTATTGGGTTTTGAAGCAAAACAGAAAGTGCAAGAGACACTCAGGAGGTCAGGCAGCATTGGTGGCAAAAGAGATAGAGTTAATATTACAAGTCAAGGATCCTTCAGACTTTCAGAATTCTGAGGTTTGTAGAAATGAAATTAAAAGTGTGTCCTCACTCAGTTTTTGGCCATTTGAACCTGAGTTTTCAGCAGGCTGTCCGACAATCCTTTGTTTGCATTTTCCATTAAGAATCCTATAGAGGAGGATGGAAAGGCTGTGAGATAATTGTCAAGCCAATCTGCAGGCAAATGTTAGTACCTCCTTGGGCAGATACGTATACTCCTTGCTTTTGCACTGGTGGACAGAGTAGGTGCTGTTTCATAAAGACCTAAGTCAAAAAAAGCTGGGTTATTCAAATGAATCAAACCAGAAGCAGAATTTCTGATGGTCCTACTTCGAGCAAAGAGCATATGAGAATGATTTAAGAGGAATCAGGGATGTTAATAATTTACACTTTCACCCAGCAGTGATCAAGAGAAATAGACTTTACAGGGCCCAGCAGTACATGGAGCCAGATGCAGAACTGTGTCACCAGTGGACAAAGTGACCTTGTCTACTTGGGGACAGTGCTGCTTCAGCTGATGTACATTAGCCTTCCAAACACGCCATAATGCTGAGCTCTGGCAACAATGGCTCACATTATGATACAACCTTGATGGTGTCATCACATGAGCACTGCCAACTATAGACACACACAAAATGGTGGAGGAACTCAGCAGGTCAGGCAGCATCGATGAAAATGAATAAACAGTCGTCAATTCAGACCGAGACCCTTTCTCAGGGGCTGGGAAGGAAGGGGGAGGATGCCAGAATTAAAAAAGGTGGGGGAAGGTGAAGGAGGATAGCTAGAAGCCAGCTGGGCAGGAGAGGAAGGAAACTGATAGGAGAGGAGAGTGATCCATACGAGAAAAGGAAGGAGGAGGGGATCCAGGAAGAGCTGATAGATAGGCAGGTGAGAAGAGGAAAGAGGCCAGAGGGGAGAATATGGGGGGGGGGCAGATTTTTTTAACTGGAAGGAGATGCCATCAGGTTGGAGGCTACCCAGCCAGAATATAAGGTGTTGCTCCTTCACCCTGAGGGTGGCCTCATCTTGGCGCAAGAGGAGGCTATGGACCGATATGTCGGAACAGATATGGGAATCACAATTAAAACACTTGCCGACTATAGTCTGGATGTGCTGCAGCATGCTGTCATTTCTTTGCCTGCACTTTTCACTATCTTACCTTTATTGGAAATATTCCCACAAGGGAATACAGTAACGGAAATCACAGGACGATTGCAACGCAGAAGGGGAGCATTTGGCCTGTCAAGTCTATTAATGTTCCAGGCAAGATAAATCCAGCTCAGCTCATTCCCCTGATCTCCCTTGATAAACCTGCATGTTTTCTATTTCTTTTCAGCCACGTATCCATCTAGTAACAATTGTACCTACCTCTACCATTATGGCTGATGCTGCAGCTCTGACCCCAAGCATTCATTGTGCAAAGTAATTTACCTCATGTCATTTTGGTTCTTTTGCCAATAACTTTCTTTCTAAGTCACCTCATTTTTGACAAAGTGCCAGTGCAAATGTTTTTTTCCTGTCTACTCTGGCTCTACACTTAGCAATTATTTTGCTTCATTTGTCACACCTACGTCAAAACTTCAGAACATACAGTGGAATGCATCATTTGACCAACAACCAACACAGTCCGAAGGTGTCCTGGGGGCAGCCTGCAAGTGTTGCCACATTTCCAGTGCCAACGTAGCATCCCCACAACTTACTAAGCACAGCCCTAACCCTTTGGAACGTGGGAGGAAACCAGAGCACCTGGAGGAAACCCATGCAGTCACGGGGAGGATGTACAAATTCCTTTCACACAGTGGCAGGAATTGAACCCCGATCACAGATCATTGGCACTGGAAAGCATTGCACTTCTGTGCCGTGCTTTTGATGTTGACTACCTCTATCAGAGCCCTGGCAGCCTTCTCATTTCCAAGCAGAACGACCCCAGCTTATCCAGTCTCTCCGTAGCCCTCATTTCTGGAAGCATTTTCATAAACACCTTCTGTATTCTCACCTTTGGAAATCTGGGAAGAGCACATCAACTACATTTCTATCATTAACCCTTCAAGTTTCTTCACTAAAACAAAATTCAAGAAGGCAGCATCCATCATTAAAAACCCTTGCCATCAGGGATATGCATTTTAGTGTCACTACCATTGAGGAGGAGGTACAAAACCCTGAAGATCCACACCCAACAGACTCTTCCCCTCCACCTTCATATGGAACTCATGAACACTGCCTTCTTATTCATCTTTTGCAGTAGTTTTTTTTTGTATCTTATATCTTTTATACCTCGAAGGGCACTGCTGCAGCAAAACAACAAATTTAGTGACATACGTCAGTGATTCTGATTCTGAATCTCAGTTACATCTGGAACTGTTGGAGCCTGTGATTTTCAACTTGGAGATTGCTTGGAGGATTCAGTCCTTTGCTGTCTCCATGAGGATTCTGGGAGACAGAGGCTGCGAGCGTGAGCCTCGTGGTGAGGAGGCTGTGGGGGGGGGGGGGGATGAACCGATGTTCGGCTCTATTTCACCGATTAAAGCGACAAGGAAAATTGAAACATCGAGGCAAATGCGGAAGGCGAGCAGAGGCTGCCTGCGTTTTGATCACTGGTGGGATCACTCTGCTGCCGGAAACAGAGCCTGTGTGGCCTGCTGCTGTGCCGGAGTAAGTTACCGAGGTTTTCTGCATTTTGGATATGGATGTGCACTTACATAGAAACATAGAAACATAAAAACATAGAAAACCCTACAGCACAATACAGGCCCTTCGGCCCACAAAGCTGTGCCAAACGTGTCCTTACCTTAGAAATTACCTAGGGTTACCCATAGCCCTCTATTTTTCTAAGCTCCATGTATCTCTCCAGGAGTCTCTTAAAAGACCCTATGGTATCCGCCTCCATCACCGTCACTGGCAGCCCATTCCACGCACTCGCCACTCTCTGTGTAAAAAAACTTACCCCTGACATCTCCTCTGTACCTGCTTCCAAGCACCTTAAACCTGTGTCCTCTCGTGCTAGCCATTTCAGCCCTGGGAAAAAGCCTCTGACTATCCACACCATCAATGCCTCTCATCATCTTATACTGTACACCTCTATCAGGTCACCTCTCATCCTCCGTCGCTCCAAGGAGAAAAGGCCGAGTTCACTCAACCTATTCTCATAAGGCATGCTCCCCAATCCAGGCAACATCCTTTTAAGTCTCCTCTGCACCCTTTCTATGGTTTCCACATCCTTCCTGTAGTGAGGCGACCAGAACTGAGCACAGTACTCCAAGTGGGGTCTGACCAGGGCCCTATATAGCAGCAACATTACCTCTCGGCTCTTAAACTCAATCCCACGGTTGATGAAGGCCAATGCACCGTATGCTTTCTTAACCACAGAGTCAACCTGCGCAGCAGCCGTGAGTATCCTATGGACTCGGACCCCAAAATCCCTCTAATCCTCCACACTGCCAAGAGTTTTACCATTAATACTATATTCTGTCATTATATTTGACCTACCAAAATGAACCACCTCAAACTTATCTGGGTTGAACTCCATCTGCCACTTCTCAGCCTAATTTTGCATTCTATCAATGTCCTGCTGTAACCTCTGACAGCCCTCCACACTATTCATAACACCCCCAACCTTTGTGACTATGATTATTACAGACCATGGACTTTTTCTTCCAATCTTAAAGTTTTTTATATTCTGTGTTTTTCACCCGACCTTTCTCAGTTTTTTGTGCCGGGGAGGGGGATTTGGGGGTTGATGATTGTCTTTCTTTTCTCTCTTGGTTTCGTGGCTATCTGGAGAAAAAGAATTTCAGAGTTGTATGCCTTGATAATAAACGAACCTTTGAACCTTTGCTGAGACTTCAGCAGCATTTTCTTCCTCGGTGATTAGAGTAGCACAGTTTGACTGCAAGAAGTGCAGCTACCTCATAGTCCCAGTGATCTAGGTTCCATCTTGAACTCCGGTGGTGCTGTCTGTGTACAGCATACGTGTTCTACCATTGGCTGTGTCAGTTTCCCACACATTCCAAAGTTCGGTTCACTGATTGCTGTATCCTGACAATAGTATAAGGAGTGGGAGGCAGTTTAGAGATTTATCTCTACCAAAAGAGGTGCAAGACGCTCCTTCCCTCCACTAGCCTGCAAGTCAACCTCGGACGAGGTGTAGCACCTGCTTAGCAACCCCCCCCCCCCCCCACCACCATATCAGGGTCACATGAAGCCATAGGAGCAGGTGGCAGATGGTCAGATGAGCAATTGGTGCATATCACAAGTCTTGGTTATGTGACCACTGACACTAGACAGACAATCTTTGAATAGTATTGACAATGGCTTGGGGTCATCCATCCTGTTAAGACACTGCCCAGGAGCAGGCAATGGCAAACTACTTCTGTAGAGAAATTTACCAAGAACAATCATGGTCATGGAAAGACCATGATCACCCACATCACACAACATGACACATAGCGACTGAACGAATGTAAGGAGGTGGTAGGAGTGTCAGGGTGAAGTTGACAGGCATGTGAAGGAAAAAGGAAAATAAATGGAGGAATTGGATTGCTCTATCATAGAGTCAATGGGCCAAATGGCCTCCATCTATATCTTAAGGAAATAGGAACGACTAAAGCAAAATACTCATTCATTTCCTCAACCATGCCCTCCACCGCTAGGAGTAATTTTTTTTTTGATCCTTGATTGGACCCACCTCTAGTTTCGACCATTTTCCTGGTCACATGCCTAGAAAATATTTTTGGATTCCCTTTCATTTTTTGCTGCCAGGCTTTTCTCATTTACTTTCCTTTCATACCTTTTCATTGCCCCTGTGAACTTCCTGTAATCAGCTGATTCTCATTTTGATTAACAGCTGGGTGTCTGCCACGTGCTCCTTCTCTTTACTTTACCCATGTTCCTTTTTGATCTTCCACGAAGCCTTGGCTTTAATTTCCTGGCCTTCCTCCTACATGGAACTCCCACTACAGCTGAAACATTTCCACTCTGAACAGCTGAAGCTTGCAGTTTTGCCTACCAAGCTTCCATTCCGTTTTACCTGGCCCAGACCTGCTCTCATACCTTAGACAAACTGTCTAGTTTCTCCTTAGAGTGCTCTGTATTGTTTTCCATAGCCATAATAATCACCGTGATATTGTGACTGCTGTTTCCCTACAGATACGTGCTCCATTTGGCCATCCAGAAATGTTCCCTTTCCCTTTGACTCTGAAGTAGATTTCAGAAGCTTTTCTCTTACGTTACTGCTACCTTGGTCTGTATCTAGATACCTACAGCCCCCTGTATTCATTTCCATATAACTTTTCCACTTTCCATACGGAGCTGGCCCTCAATGTCCTTTCTGCAGGATTAAAGCAGAAAGGGCTGTCCCAGTCATGAAATTTTACCTCGATTGCTTGTTCCTTTTGGATTATATCCTTGATGAATCCAGCGTATCCTTTCTCTCCAGCACTGCAATACTCTCTATAATCAAGACCTGCTCTTGTTTTCCATATAGTTCCTGTATAGTATCTATTCCTATCTTCCTCTTTATGGTGTTCTTCTTGTCTCTGCTGTCATTGCCACAGCGTCATGATCCCATGTGATTAATTGTGTCCACAGTTCACCAGCTTGTTACAACATGCTGCTTTTGTGTACATAGGGTGCTGGGGTGGAGATACATCTCCACCAAAGGAGGTGTATGGTGCTCCTTCCCTCCGCTAGCCTGCAGGTCACCCTTGGGCAAAGTGTAGCATCTGTTTAGCCCCCGATCAGGGTCACGTGAAGCCACGGGAGCAGCTGGTGGATGGTTGCATGAGCAGCTGGTGCACATCACAAGTCCTGGTTATGTGACCACTGATTCCAGGCAGACAATCTTTGAAGAGTATTGATAATGGCTGGGGTCACCTGTCTTGTAAAGACACTGCCCAGGAGAAGGCAATGGCAAACCACTTCTGTGGAAAAATTTGCCAAGAACAATCATGATCAAGACCATGATCGCCCACGTCTTACAACATGGCACATAATGATGATGATGATGATGATGATAATGATGATGAATTGTATGTACATACATTGTAACAGTACCATAGACTTTCAGTGTCTCTCAAGCTGGTCCTTTCTAAGAACTTTCTATTTATTTCACAATCTTTCTCAAACCTTAATCTCATTTTCAACATTCCCATCTGTTCTAAACCCAACGCCCTCCCTGGCAGAGCGGCAAATTAATTTAGAGCTCCCCCCAGAGCACTACAAAACTTTCCTGCTAGGTTATTGGACCCAGCTCTGTTAATGAGTGTGCTATACAGATCTCACCTCCGCAAGCTGAATCCCAGAGCCTAAGGAATCTAACACCCTTCTTCCTGCACCATCTGTCCAACTAAGCATATGTCTGTGCAATCCTCCTATCTCAGTACTTATGGGCATTTGACACAGGTGTAGGGAGTAAAGTGAAGATTAGAGGTCCCAATATGTCATCTCATTCCTGGAGTCATAGAGTCATGCAACATGTAAACAGGCCCTTTAGCCTGACTTGTTCATGCCAAGTGAGATGCCTATCTACACCAATCCCATTTGCCTTCATTTGGTGAATACCCCTCTATTCCCTCCCCATCTACATAGTGTCCAAATGTTTCTTAAATGTGATGATTTACCCAACTCTATCACCTCCTCTGGCAGCTTGTTCCATTTAGCCACCACTCTCCATGTGAAACACTTGCCCTCAGATCTCTTTTAAATACTCCCTCTTTCACCTTAAACCCATGGCTTCCCTACCCTTGGAAAAAGACTGTGCCTATCTAGATTGTATAAATCTCTGTAAGTTCACCTCTCAACCTCCTATGACCCAGTGTGAACAAACCCAGGCTATCAAATTTCTATTCCAGGCAACATCCTTGTGAATCTCTTCAGTATTTTTGCTGTCTCTATCACATTCTTTCTATATTCTGATGACAAGAACTGTATACAGTAATCCAGGTGTTGCCTAACCAATGTCTTGTGCAGCTGCAATATGATGTTTCAGCTGCTACAATCAATACTCCTGCCTATGAACTTCATTGGACATGTGATTAGGAAAGAGGAGTTAGAATGCATGGTAATTATGGGAAATATTGAAGGGAAGAAAGCAAAAGGAAAGCAAAGACAAATGATGACGGAGACAGCAGCCAGAGAACTGGAAACGAATAGCAATGAATTGATCCACTTGACCCGAAACAGGAGTATGTGGACCATGGCAGTCAAAGCTCAAACCAGGCATGGCACCTGATGATGATGATGAAGGCAAAAAATCTCATTGCTTCTTTACTACCCTAACTATCTGTGAATTTATCTTCTTTGCCTGTAGGTCCTCATTTCTTCTGGCCATGTCATGAGTGACATGGTTCTGACTGAACAGCAGCTGGCATCGAAGTTTCAGCACTCCGATTCCATGACAGCTGCTGCTGTCCCTTTAAGACTCAGACTGCCAATTACTGCCTGCCGCATTCCTTCACTGGAAAGTCTGTACTTAAAGGCCCTGTGCTGAGCACTCAGTGCTCAACTGTAGGAGTTTCATTTCTAGTTTTACTGTTTGTGGTTTTGCCTTTGGATCTTGGATCTTGGATCTTGGATCTTGGAGTCTGGAGTCTGAACTTGGGTTCACTGCCATCCATAGTTCTCTCATTATTACTGGAAACAGCATAGACCATAACTCTAGTTGTTCACCTTCCCCCTCTGGAATTCTTAGAGTCTTGGACAATATGTATATGTGTTTTCTGAAAAGTAATCATTTCAGTTTTACTGTCGTTAACAGGATGATCTGGAAGCTAACATTATTTCAAACTCTGTTTGTATGCTTATTTATAATTATCTTAGTTTTATTTTTATGCTGATATTAGTGGATGATTGTACACCTAATGAATGCCCTTAGAAGACAAATGAATTGCTGCTGATTACTGTACACAAATGCACAGTCCAAAATATAACCATGTGGAGCCCATCATTGCTAGCTGGTTCCACTCACATCTCTGACTTGGCAGTTGAGTTCAGTTCCACTGCAGAAATCTGAGCATAAAAACCTAGGTTGATACTTGAGTACCGTGCTGAGGGGTGATTTAAAACAGAGGGGTTAAAATAGATAATTAATCAAGGACTTTGTTTCCCCAATCATGTTGATATTTAAGATTCTCAGTTGTTATTTGAAGAGGAACAAGTGGTATCCCCAATGTCTTGAACTTCATTTCATCAGACGAAATATATTAACTGGTGTTTGGTGGTGCTTGCTGTGCAGAATGAGCTAAACAGCATTTCCACACACAACAGCAAAAGCTACACTCAGCTATTCCATAAAAGGTACTGAATGGCCTTCCTTACTTTTGATATATATAGTGCACTCAACGATTACAGACTGATAATTTGGCAGCCAGTCACAAACAGGAGAAAATCTGCAGATGCTGGAAATCCAAATCAACACACACAAAATGCTGGAGGAACTCAGCAGGTCAGACAGCATCTGTGGAAAAAAGCACTGTTGACATTTCGGGCTGAGACCTTTCAGCAGGACTGGAGAAGAAAGATGAGGGGTAGAGTTAAAAGGTGGGGGGGTGGGAGGGGAGGAAGAAACACAATGGGATAGGTGAAACTGGGAGGGAGGGGGTCTGAGAGGAGAGGACAGAAGGCCATGGAAGAAAGAAAAGGGGGGAGGAGCACCAGAGAGAAGTGATGGGCAGGCAAGGAGATAAGGTGAGAAAGGGAAATGGGGATGGGGAATGGTAGGGGGGGGGATCATTACTGGAAGTTCCAGAAATTGATGTTCATGCCATCAGGTTGGAAGCTACCCAGATGGAATATAAGTGTGGCCTTATCATGACAGTGGAGGAGGCCATGGATAGACATATTGGAATGGGAATGGGAAGTGGAATTAAGATGGGTGGCCACTGGAAGATCCAACTTTTTCTAGTGGACGGAGCGTAGGTGCTCTCTCACTACCATTCAGGGCCCAAACATTCCTTCCAGCTGAGGCGACACTTCACCTGTAAGTCTGTTGGGGTCATCTACTGTCTCTGGTGCTCCCGGCGTGGCCTCCTGTATATCAGTGAGACCCGACATAGATTGGGAGACTGCTTCACCACACTCAGGTTGGAGGAACAACACCTTATATTCAATCTGGGTAGCCTCCAACCTGATGGCATGAACATTGATTTCTGGAACTTCCGGTAATGGCCCCGCTCTACTTCACCGGTCCCCATCCCCTTTTCCCTCTCTCACCTTGTCTCCTTACCTGCCCATTTCCTCCCTCTGGTGCTCCTCCCCCCCCAACTTTTCCTTCTTTGCCTTCTGTCCTCTCCTATCAGACGCCCCTTTGTCCAACCCTTTATCTCTTTCACCAATCAACTTCCCAGCTCTTTACTTCACCCCTCCCCCTCCTGGTTTCACCCATCACCTTGTGTTACTCCCTCCCCTTCCCCACCTTTTAACTTTATCCTCATCTTTTTTCCTCCAGTCTTGCTGAAGGGTCTCGGCCTGAAATGTCAACTGTACTCTTTTCCATAGATGCTACCTGGCCTGCTGAGTTCCTCCAGCAGCTTGCGTGTGTTGCTAATCTTTTGGGAGTGTTCTTTCTTAAAATTACACCAATAAATTCAGCCCATCAGAAAAAGACTGGCACAGCAATACCAGCAGTCATAAGCTTTTATCCTCTGATTAACATTTCTAATTGCCCTTGCAAAGATGATTGTAGGGCATCCGCTTTAACTGATGTACTGTATATAAGGTGGCAATTTTTTCCCATAATGCGCCAACTATGGAGTTCAAGGCTTTTAGCCCATTGACAGTAAATTGTCAATTAGTTGTTTCTAATTCACCAGGATATGCTACTTGGAGGGAACTTGAGGATAACGAGTTAACTTGGCACCAACACTTTCTAAGCTTCACCATATAAGAAATTACTTTTTTATACTGTATGGGTGACTTCATACATATCCATACTCTGACTTGGTATGTCATATGTCCTATAGAACACCTTATCAAAAGGCCTTCTGGAAGTCCAAATACACTATAGCAACTGGTTTATCCTTCTCTGCTTTGCTAGTTATAATCTCAAAAGATTCCAAAAGGTTTGTTAAACTGGATATCCCCTTCATAAATCCATATTGGCTCTGCCCAGTTCTTTTGATGTACTTCACGAGCATTGTTATAACCTCAGGGTCGGAATGAGAATCAGAATCCGGTTTAGTATCAATAACATATGTCTTGAAACTTGTTGCTTTGCAGTAACAGTAGAGTGGAACTCACAAAAATTACTACAAGTTACAAGCAACAAACAAAGAAACAAGTACATAAATACTTGCATAAGTAGATAACACACAAGTGTGTATATAGATGCTGTAAAAAAGGAAGAGCAAGGTAGTATTCATATGTTCATGGACTGCTCAGAAATATGAATGCAGAGGGGAAGAGGTTGTTCTTAAAACTATGAGTGTGGGTCTTCAGGCTCCTGTATTTCCCCCCTGATGGCTGTCCCAGATGGTAACTGCATTTAATGATGATGCCACCTTCTTGAGGCACAACCTTTGGAAGGTATCCTTAATGGTGGGCTGTGTCTATGCTGGAGCTTGCTCAGTCTACAACCCTGTGTATCCTCTTTCAATCCTGCACACTGGAGTCCCAATACCAGGTGATGCAACCAATCACAATGTTCTCTGCTATACATCTGTAGAAGTTTGCTACAATCTTTCTTGACATGCCAAATCTCCTCAAACTCCTAATGAAGTATAAACACTGGTCTGCTTTCATAATTACATCAATGTTTTGGGTGCAGAACGGATTTTCTAATATGTGGACATCCAGAAACTTGAAGCTGCTCACTTTTTCCACTACTGATCCCTCCATGAGGACTGGTGTATGCTTTCCTGACTTTGCCTTTCTGATGTACACAATTAATTCCTCAATCTTACTGACATTTAGTGTAAGGTTGTTGTTGCAACACCACTCAACCAGCTGATCTACCTCGTTCCTGTACACCTCCTTAACGTCTCCTGAAAGTCTGCCATCAACAATGGTGCCACTGGCAAATTGATAGAAGGCACGTGAGCAGTGCCTAGCCACACAGTCATCAGTGTAGACAGAGTAGAGTAGTGGGCTAAGCAAACACCCTTCAGATGTGAACGTTGATTGTCAGTGAGGAGGAGATATTATTACCAAGTGAGACTGTGTCCACTGTAGACTTGTTGTGGCGGAAGGCAAACTGCAGTTGGTCCAGATCCTGAGTGGTTGACGTCAGTTCCAGCTGTAGTTTTGCCCATTGTTTATTGCTCTGACTTGAAAATAAGCCATGGGGCCCAAACTCATGATAATGCCTTTGTCTATAATAAAGCTATGGTGCAGCAATGATGGGGAGAGAGTGACTTAGGTGCATGACAGCCTTATCCTAGAAGATGAAGACTGTCGTTGCACCTGCTTAATCCAGGCAAATGCAAAACACTCCATCTCGTGTCTGATATTGTTTGTATATGATAGATAGAAAAAAAAGATTTGGGGAGCCAGGAAGCAAAGCACCTGTCATCTAATTCCCAGCCGAAGAATCTCTGAGGCGGTACCAATTTAGTTTCTTGTATCCTCGGTGATGAAGAATTTGTCAGCCACAAAGCCATGATGAGGGGAAGCGGTTAAGGCTTTCTGTTCAGGTTTTCATTGCTTGATGTTTGCCTGAACTGATTTTGATTCTTTTCTTAGTAGCCCACACCAAATTATTGTTCTGGCTTTGATGCACATGGATTTTGGCTGCAACAATAATTACAAAGCATTGTGAGAGGAGCTGAATGCTGTGGAATCATAACTGAATGTCCCTGCCACTGACCTGATGATGGAGTACACCCCTCATAAATCAATGTTCATGTCCAGGCGAGATTTAATAGTACTTTCAGTAAAATTGTAACAATCAAGTGTCTGTCCAGTTCTCAGTTTATTTTCTAACAACAAAGCTTATCTTTCAGTGTGTCAGCAGATTGCACATGCTAAATTAAAAGCGAGTACAGGAGCTTTTTTCAATATTCTGCTGCATATCAGGGCAGTCTCCAAAATTGTTCTATCCCTTTAAGGTTTATTGCAAGCTTATTTTTGTAAATGAGCACACCCTGATGTCAACTACCAGTTAATTGCAGTTAGATATATCCTGAAGCTAACTGATAGCCACTTCATATTGCAGGCTAGGAGTTTTGGAAATTGGTAGGTAAAAATTTTGTTTGCAAATGTTTAATTTCTTCTGACTTTAGGTATATTTGTGTTATTTATCTTGTTATTTTCTTTCTGGTTAATTTAGTTTTGTGTTGAAGTTTTCCATTTTCCCACCATTACCAGCTTCCCACCATCAACATTCTGTTCCTCCTTTCCCATTGTAATTATCAATAAACCTAATGATTTTTTTGTAGCCTTTTCTTCCTTCATCGCATGTTTCTGTATTTAAACATATGTAGGATTTCCTGCTAAATGCTACTTGCAGAATCTACATTTAAGCAAACACACATGAATCATATTTCCTATTAAGCAAATTAATGTACAATTTGATACTATTATTTAACTATCTGGGTCCAAAAAATAATTGGTCACTTTATTATAATATGTACTGCACTTTGAAATATTCTGTACTGTAACACAGTCCAGGAGCTGTAATAACAATCTTGCAGCCAGATCAGATCTGACATTCTTGAAAAATGTTTAACACTCTCCTGTTTGGTTTATTTTGTTTTGTTTTAAAATCTGCTGAACAAATGACAGACACTTGGTCTGTTTCTGAACATGTAGCACCATATTTATTATACACAATGTGTATGGTTGCATAGAGAGTTGTTCTGCCTGAAAATGCCTCTGCTACCTAGAGTGCTTTACGTAGGCACAATCAGATGAATAAATAACTCATGGAAAAGATTTTGACATAAGGCTTTTCTATATGTTTAATTTAAATGTAGCTGTGACCAGATTCTAACAGATAGACAGATCCCTTATTGTTTAACCATATGTAACTGTTACTGCTGAATCCAATGTTATCGTTCACGTGCTGGATCCAACTAAAGACTGCCAGACAACGTAGTTCAGCAGCACTAAGTTACTGTTGGGAACCGATCCATGTATGGAAGCAAAAGCACAAAACTACAGATAAGCTCAGACAGAGTTATGCAAACCATGTTTAGAGACACTTAAAGGACAAGACTTTTCCCTGATGCCTTACTGTTAAATTTAGAGAAGCTATTGTATGCTGCCTTTTTCCATAAAGCTCCAAACAGCTGCAGAGACTTTTCTGAGGTAGGCTTCACAACTGTATTTCTTTAACTGCAATTTTCAAAACGTGCGTTCCTTACTCTGTTAGCTGCAGTCATGTCAAGTAGTTGTAGGAAGTTGTGTAACTGCAATGGCAGTAGCCACACAAATGCTGCTCCCCAAGTTACTCAAACCTAATGGTTTTAATGAACATGGCATCCCATAATGACTTAAGTGTATAAAATCTAGAGTGCTTGAGGATACTTGATGTAAAAGATCCTTTTCTATAAACTTTTGCAGTTGTTCAGTGGCCATTCACCAAAGTAGATCAAGTAATAAACCCTCTGAAGAAAACAAATCTGACTAAAGCAGTGGCTTTTATTCTTTTGGACTGAGAATTAAGTACATATTGAGGAAGTTGATGCTTCCAGAGTCTTGGCATTCTTTCAACATTTTTAATCATGGAAATTAATATGCTTAAATTGCTATCCTCTCATCCCTGGTGGAGTACTGAAGGAATGTTGCATTGTCCAAAGAGACATTAAGCAGAAGTCTCTGTCTTCTCAACCATTCTTTGAATATAGACTCTTCAATTTTATCTAAAAGCAGAGGATCCTGGCCCACGTCCTTTAGTTTACGATACTATAAACGGGTTAGATGGTCGTTTCTGTTGTTAGGATCTTGCAGTGATCAGGTTTGTCCAGCTTATCTTCAAAATACTACTGCTACACTTGAGGGTATTTCTTGAACGGCTACTTGCAGAGATTGTGGGCGATGTGGTGAGCCGTACAGATGCAAACTGTGTTTTCCTAACGTGCAGCTCGACGAACACGTGATTCTTCTTCATTCGGAAAGCTTTGGTGTTTATTTGCAGGTGATCCAATTCCCCGGATATTCCCCGGTTAGTGAAGTTGCCTAAATGAGACAATTGTCAAAGGTTATATAAACATTTAAATTTGAATGTGGAAGAAAGGGGTAGGATTACAACCTCGAGTGACATTCACAAGTCCGTCGACGTATACCGCTAGCGGGAAGCTCTAACGATCAAACAACGTGAACAATCTTATTTTCCCCTAACCCAAGAGTGCCAGGAAAATCTGATATCTAGCTCAAATGATTGACATTAACAAAACATAAAATATTATCAAAAAGAAATTAAATGCAAAGGGGAAAATGTAATAGCCAATCCATCGAGATGATATATTATGATAATAGGTCTTGTAGGGTTATTCGTTTGATTTGAGAAAGTATCGGCATTCGTGTGCCTTAGACTGTATTGTTAGGCTATACAAGGGGTCACGGTTAACTAGACAAAAATCCCGTTCTTGTATGCACCGTAAGAAATTAAAAGTATAACTGTCCGAAGCTAGAATATTCAAAACAAGTGATAATTGAAATAACCAGCCGCCGTGCAGATTCGGAGAAAAGAAGCGAAGACGAATGATTTGAATCCAGGCATTGGTACGGAATAATTATGAACAGTGCAATAACACAACCTCCATTACAGGAGCTTGAATTCCTATATTTTGAAAAAAAATCATCTTGAGCCGCTTAATGAAACTTCAAAGTGTGTGATGACTGTCACAATACTGTATAGATTCCTCGCTTTCAGTACAGTAATTCACCTTGAGCAATGCTTTTCAGTTTCAGCAGGAAACGTTTCGTCAATAATATACAATCTAACACGATAGATTTTACACAGCCGTGCAGATGTTCTGCTTTAGCTGTCCAGCGTTGAAAACTGATGTATGTTCTATCTGTACATAAAGTGCTCCGTTTCGGTAATTTAATTGCTTCCATCCACATAGGCATTGATATAATTAATGTGCGTTCATTTATTTAGGAGTTCGACACTGCAGTAATTCGCTGGTTTGCCAGGGGGCATAGCATTAAGCCATTCCCTCGAAGCACCGTGCAACAATCCCTTGGCAAAATATTATTTTTTATCAGGTAATTATATTACAGCTATTTGCTGCTGTTGGAGAGTGAAATTCATACCCATTTAAGCAAGAAGCCTTGACCTCGGGTCATGTTCAACAATATCATGCTTGGATAGGAGTCTAGCGCAAATTTATCAATCGAGTTTCGCTTGTGTCGCTTAAGTTGAGTACAATTAACGTTTCTATTTTTTTTCGCAAAAGTATCCAGGAATAATCAAACGATAGGTAGGTAGGGTGGTTTAAAAATAAAAGGCACATAGTCATAGAGAAGTATAGCACAGAAACGGGCCATTCGGCCCATCTAGTCCATGCCGAAACTATTTAAACGGCCTACACCCATCGACATACACCGGACCGTAGCCCTCCATGTCCCTATCTAAACTTAAACGTTGAAGTTGAACTCGCATGCACCACTTGTGCTAGGAGCTTATTCCACACTTTCACAACCCTCTAAGTGAAGAAGCTCCCACCCCCCCCATGTTCCCCTTAAATTTAGTACCTTTCACCCTTAACCCATGACCTCTGGTTGTAATCCCACACAACATTGGTGGAATACTGATATGACGGGCTTGTCTTTGTAGGTAAGGGCCTAATATATAAAAGTTGAAGTTAAGTTGCAACTTTACAAAGCATTAGTTAAGACTCAACTTGAGAGTATTCTGTGCAATCCTGGCTCTATGCATTATGAAAGATGCGGTTTCACTGGAGAAAGTGCAGAGGAAATCTTTAGTTATGGAGAGAGACTGGAAGGGCTGGGTTTGTTTTCTTTGGCCTGAAAGAAGCAGGAAGTAACCTGATAGAGGTATATAAATTTCACAGTGATAGACAGAGATTAGACTAGCTATATTTGTCACACGTACATCAAAACATAGCGTGAACGGCATCGTTTGCATCAACAACTAACACAGTTTAAAAGATTTGCTGGGGCAGCCTATAAGCGTCATGGAAATTGTAGATGAGGTGAACTGAAGTGTTATGTATATACTATATGACTATCATATTGAGAGCAACGTTTAAATTTGTTATTGCAAAAATACGTGTCTGAGTCTGAATATAAAATCCCTTAAAGTAACCTATGATTCTATATGCAATGAATGTGTGTAAACTCACTGAAAGCCTTTGTTGAACTACCAGATTTCATGCAAGTTGAGTCTTTGTGACATATCCAGTAATTGTTCTTGGAGCTAGATGCCTGGCAGAGTCTTTACTGCAAAGGGAGCGGGTTGAACAGGAAAGAATAGACACTTTGTGCTGTTGTAGGGTTTCAATTTGAAATATCAACAATTCCCTCCCCACTCCTGATGCTGCTTGACCTGCTGAGTTCCTCCAACAGATAGCTTGTTGCTTCAGATTCAGATGCTCTTGTCTCCATCTTGTTGTATATTTAGGACTGGAATAAACAGTCAATATTTTGGACCAAGACCCTTCATCAGGACTTGGAAAGCAAAGGGGTAGAAACCAGAAAATGGGTGGGGGGGGGAATGGAGGAGGGGGAGTACAAGCTAGCAGGAACAAGAATAATAAAGTGGTCACCTCTTCTCAACTACCCATTATCTCCCTCTGGTTACCCTCCTCCCTCCCATTCTTCCATGCTCTGTTAACCTCTCCAACTAGATTTCTTCTGCAGCACTTTACCTCTTCCATCTAGCCCTTCCCAACATATTACTTCATCCCCACTTCTGCCTCACCTCTCACCTACTAAATTGTACTCCTTCCCCTCCCCCTTTCCTGCACTTTTTTTTTCTGGTTAATGCCACCTTCCTTTCCAGTCTGAAACATTAACTGTTTTTTTTCTCACTCCATAGGTTGGTTTCTTAAGGTTGTTATAGCTGGGAGTAGTAGTGGGGATAAGCTTCCACTACCTATTAAATGCTCCCAATGATGTACATCTCAAATAGCCTCTGTCCAGCTCCTGGCTTTCACATGTGGCTTCACTACTAAGCCCAGTGGAACCATTTCTACTGACAGGAAATGGGGTAAATGTAGGTTACTGGAGCCTTAAAACCAGTCACTTTTGGTAAATGGGCTCATCAGCTGTGGTAGGCAGCTGATCTTAGAGAAAGAAAATTCTGACGACAAACCTCCACTGCTTTGTGGCTATACCCATTCTTAGGGAAAGCTTTGGGTGTAAACCACAATGAAGAATCTGGAACTGGAGTCTCTAAGCCAGTACTATGTTGAATTCAACACTGACTGGCAACTCCTGCAATGCTGCTGGTGCCAAACTGTATTGGTCTCTGCCATTCCTTTGGAATCATCAGCTGTGTAGAGAGGGGGAGGCCGCTACATGGGCAACAGCTTGCGCTCCATATCATACTGCCCTGGCTTGCGTACGGTCTAGCATATCACGTAGCTAGCTGGGGTGCAACATTAATAGTTGACCTCTGACCCTCAAGGTGCCCCCTAACTTTAGTTCCTCCAGCATTTCATGTGTGATGCCCAGAACATTGTTCTACTGATGATGACACTAGTTGCCAAGGAAGGAGTGAGATGGCATTCAAATGAACTAAAAACCATAATTATCAATAAGAATTTAGCAAATCTATTAATTTAGTTGATTACTTCAAAGCTGCCTCTTCTAATCTTTCCTTAAATGAACTTTGAGAATGTCAGTGTCGTAGTAAATGGTATAAACTTGCTTTTGCCATTGGGTCAGGCAGAGCATTTACTATACAACAGCTTGTGGACTTGTAGATGGCCATGATTACTTTGTAATAATACAGCTTGCAAATATTTTCCAGACTAAAGATTCATTACAACGGTTGCATATTTTAACCTACAGTATACATTTCCAAAATATGCCAGCCAACTGATTTTTTTTGGCCTCTTTGACTGGAATTGTTGATCATTAAACGAGCTTTCTTCTTTGAAAAATTTGGTCACCGAAATGTGAAATAACATTCCAATATGGCCAAATTGAGGGCGTGCACTGGGGTTATTTATCAATTCTAGACGAGCAAAAAAACTGAACTTCATTAATCAATGACTAAATCTTAAAACAAGTGAATTACTTTAATTGTTGGGCTTGAAGCTTCAATGAGTATGATTGGTTTGAGAGGCTTCATGGTCCTTGTTTATGTAAATAAAAATAATACTCTTAAATTCTGAGCTTCTCAGATGACAGTGCCGGAAGTATGTTCTAAAATATTGCTATTACATCATTTTACTAAATTTTTAAAGAGACTGCAGCTGCTTGACTTGCTTCTCACTATTGTCTACTGACTCAATAGAAAGGCATATCATTTTGAACAAAGGGATATCAGATAGAAATAGAACAGACAACTGATCTATTGCAATGGAAACCAGTATTTGTATACTGATGTATGTTATCTATGAACCATTAAGTGTTGGTTAGTGACGGAGCAAATTAACCACACAGTGCTTTATGGGTTAGGGTGCAGCTTTAAGGGATTAAAACACAATTTCCCAGCATGCATCCATATTTTTTAATAAGTAGCTTGCTGTTTAGGCAAACAGCTCTACAATGTGACTTTACAAGGAACTGAAAAACAAACAGAAGTTTTGTTTGGTACTAGTCTTCACACTAATCCTAGTGATGAAGAATCCAAATGGGATAGGAGAATTAATACAAATACGAGAAAATCTGCAGATGTTGGAAATTCAAGCAACACACACAAAATGATGGAGAAACTCAGCAGGTCAGGCAGCAGCTATAAAGAGGAATAAACAGTCAACATTTCAGGCCAAGAGCCTTCATCAGGAGAATTACCAATTTGTATAGTTGATTTGTATAGGCAGCTGTCGATCCCAGGGGAGCATGGGTTTGTGCCTTTGGTGGACTATCTCCTCCCCAGGGTGCAAGCCTGGGCGGGAAGATTTGAAGAACTGGCTGTTACCCATGCGGCAAGTTCTCCCTCTCTACATCACTGATGTAGTCCAAGGGAAGGACAAGTGCTGATGCAGCTTGACACCCATGTCATCATAGAGGTTGTCAGGGTGAAGTTGTAAATAACATCAAACTGCCTTCGGGACCCCGGCTCCGGATTTCTTCCTTGGGTTTACTCCCGAAGCCTCTCCCATGTGTGGGCATGGCCGCAAGGCAGTGGAGGTTTAAAATCAGAGTTTTCCTTCTCCAGTGGGCTGCCGTCCAAGTCTGACAAGCCCCACCTGACCGAAGCAACTGGTTTTGAGGCATCAGTGGTCCACCTTTGCTCCTTCTCTTGTCAGCAGAAACAGTTCCGCTGGGTCTAGTAACTAAGCTACACGTGAAGGCCAAGAGTTGGACATGGTTGTCAGAGGCTGTTAGAGTCGCACGCTATTTTGAGTTCTTTATAGGTAGTAGGAGCTTGTCCCCACTACTACTCCCGGCTATGACAACCTTAGGAATCATATAATTTGTATATGTACTTGTGAAATACACTTGAAGTCACTGAATCTAGATGTTGGCTCATGAAATCAAAGGGACCGTTTTTTATTAATTTTCTGTATGTCAATATTACTACAAGATTAGGATTAATAGTCTTCCCTCATGCCATTTGAGAAGGTGGTGATTGAGTTGAAGGATGGTTAGATGCAGAATTCCAGCAAGATAGCTCCATTCACAATGAAGGAATCAAATATTTCCAATTCCAATAGTATATGACTTGCAGATGGTAATGCTTTAAATATACTTGGTTTCTTTGTCTTATTTTTAATGTTAAATTGAAGATATGGTAGGTTCTGTTATTTTAAAAAAATCTTTGCAAGCAAATGCAATATATTTTAATGATTGGAACATTTATTGGATACCATTCTTTTTGGCTTATTTTTGGAGCTAATATTATGCAGGGTATTTTTTTAATGTGCCTTTTGGATGGTGTGACCATTTTGAGAAGTTGGGAGAATTCCCTTTTCCAGGTTGCCTGAACTATATTTGACCTTGAGATATTATGATAGTCATGGTTTCAAATCTTGTGTAGAGATGTTGGCCATTGCTTTGCACGTGTCTAAAAGTTAAGTGCTACTTGTCACCTCAAATTGAAGTCTTAAGATCTAGGTGCATGGGATACTTTTTTGAGGATTTCCAAATGCAATTGCATATTGTGCAATCATTAGTGTACACCCCCAACTCTGGCCTGCAAAAGAAACATCACTGAAGATGCTTGCACTGATATTGAATATGAAAAAAAAACTCTTTAAGGGATAGAATGTAAAAATAGCAATGACTTATGGCCAAGTTCAGTGTTTGTATTCCACACCAAACTAATTAGATGAAGGTGTTGCATGTTGATATGCATGAATGACATGGACAGAGATATAAGGCATAACCTCAAAGTTTACCAAAATCAAAAGAAGTAAACATGATTCATTGAGAAAGATTTTGGCATGACAGGAGTATATAAGAAAAAAAAAACAATCTGGCAAATAGAATTCCAGAAGTGTGAAATTAAAGCGTTAGTAGGAATTCTTCCGTGCTGAATGGGTGAGGTATACTGAGTAATCTGTACTTGTAAGTGAGCTATCAGAGAAACTATGACACAATCTTCAAAGGTGGCAGTAAGAGAGTGCTGCATACATGACATATTTAAAGGTAGAGTCAAAGAATTAATGTTAACTTTATTTGATGACATTGGCTAGACCACATTGTCCGACTGTCAATTTTTCGAGGATGCAGCATGGAATATCATAGTTTCAGTAAGATGACTATAATGGCACAGTGATGTGAAGGCAATCCTCGAAGAAAAGAAAACTAATTTGTTAAACTTCTACCAGGAGTTTGTAAAAATTTCTTCAAAATAAAAATGGATCATCTTTTTTCTGGTCAGTTGTTAGTGGAAAATGCTAAACATAAGACTGGTAAAATAATGCAGAAGTGTGTCAGTGTGTTTTTAGGAAAACATTGCAGCCAGCATATGCAAAGCACAGGGGTACTGACTAGATAATTTAGTCATATTGGTTGATCTACAAATTGCTTTCTTAAAAGGAGTACAACAAGATATAATAATGTGGCTTGACCAATACAGGGATTGTGGTTATAATTTCTAGAATGGGGCTTGATTCCACAGGCATCTAGTAGGGCAAGACCTGGTGATTGCTGTTCATTGTTTACCCTCTAAATGTATGTATTTATATACAATCGCATAATGCATAGAAAATGGAACAAAGATTTTCACTAGCAATGAGAAAACAATCAATCATTTGCTTCCTATCACCCAAAAAATGCATCAGCTGCATAGATTAACTACATATGCACCAATGAAATAATCTCTAAATCATTGTTAAATCACTGGGTTTTTGCTTTTGCTCAAAAGAATCTGATAATCAAAAGCAATACCATTTCAAGTTAGCTTTTATTAAAATGCAACTTGCTGGCTGTTATTCCTTGGGTACCATATATCAAAAACAAACTGTGTACTTTCATGGCAGTTCCTATATTTTGCCTTGCCTTTCCACAATGCATAATTATCAATTGTGCCGGCCATTTTAGTATATCTTCAATTTATAAAGACAAATCTAAGATGTATGATATTAATAAAATCTAACTATGCCTACCATTATTTGGAAACTTGCTCCAAGGACAAACAAATGCAGTGTTTCAGTATGTTAGCCAGTTAAAGTGCAATTTAGTTTCCACAATTCTTGACTTTAGGAATTAAAATAATGCAGATCAAGATGCAATAGCAACAAGTTATTGATTGACAACTACATTTCCTATAACTTGCTGTTCATTAATGTAACCATGTCTTCCTAATAAAGTCCTCCAGATGCATGTAAAGTTACAAAGAATAGCAAGCATGCCATTTGTGTGATGCACTCAATATTTACAATTTTTTTAAAAGTATATTAGGTGTAAATGCACTGAAAATCTGCAGATGAAAAAATAGGCTCAATGAAGCAGTTCGATTGATGGTTCAATCTTGTGTTACAACTGTTGAGACACACATTTGGAGATGGAGGTAGTTTTATACTAGCCGATCAGTGGATGGTTGCTCTATATTTCAGTATATCATAGCCTGACGAATCTTCCTAGTACCAAATAAGGTAATAACAGCAGATTCGAACACTAAAGGTGTTTCCGTAAAATTACGAATAGAAAACGCGATATGCTAATTTGTTTGCATTAATCTGGGCTTTCCGAAGGGCAGATTTTTTAAAAAATACATCAGCTTTATTACTAAAGCAGTTCTTCTCCCCCCCCCCCTCACTTCTACTTCCCGAGCTCGCTGGAGATGGTTCCTCTTTAAGACGGCCAGCAGAATGATCAATGAAGTAGGTGGGTCGGTCGGAGATAAGAATACTGGCAAGGCGCCCATGATGCACTGCAAGCCTGGGCTTTCTCACGATCAGAAATCGGAAAATAGTAATTGCCTTAGACAGCCGTAGTGCTCGGGTTGCACAGTACTCGGGTGCTCGGTGAACACAGTTATATTACGCAGAAATGCTCTACGCATAATAATGAAAACATAATGCGGAGAAACTTTGACCATTCCACATCTGCTAGGCTTGATCTCAGCTTCGTACTTTCTTCAATAACGATTAATATTTTCTCCAGTATGAGACTGATTGGTACCCTCTGTAGCTGTGACTAAACGCGAGATCTAGCGGGTTTCATTTAGCTCGTTTATTTTTCTCGAAAGCTATAATGGTAAAATCGTTCTACTGATTTGCAAGCAAGGCGAAGGCAAGTGGACGTCAGATCCAGGAACCACCGATTGAACGCTGTGGTATGTTCGGCTTGTTTTACAGGATGTAGATTTTTTTATGGAATTTATTTTCTTTTGCAAATCATTTTGATTTTTATCACAGGCCAGATTGAAAATCCAGTTCCCCGGCTGGAATTCGACCACTCAATTTTCAGGTATTTCTTATAAAAGGGGAAAACGATTGCATGAACGGAAATATCATCATGCCGTGGCGTTTATTTTAAATGTAGGGGGTGGAAAGAGAGCGTGTGTAACAAAAGTGACCCGGGAAATTAAATTGACCGAATAGCTTTGACAAGGGAACCCAGTGCATTTTGTGGTTATTGCTGTAACATTGTAACTGACATATGTGGCTTTACTCATTTTTGATTGTACGGTACAGTAATATTTTAGCAAATGTTTGATGACACCATAGTTAGGTTAATGAATGGAGTCGGACTTTCATTCCTCATGATACGGAGGGACAGGGTCTAGGGTCTTGGGTCTTGCTTTATTAGTCAGGCTTGTTGAAAATATAAAGGGAAATGTTATGATTTGCGTTGAAATACATTAGTGTGATAATACAATCATCGGGTAAGGATTAACCCTGTTATTCACCCATCTGTGTTTTTGTAAAATCCGGAACACCATTCATTAGATGGCGAGTTATTCCCGTATAGCCTTGTACTGCAAATAGCAGAAATTCTCTAATTTTTTTTTTTGTTTGGTTGTGTTTAGATTGAAGCTGGATTCCTTTCGAGAACCACCATGCTAAGGTCGTGGAAAGCGGCGCCTTGTTCGCCTGTAATGAATGCTGGGTTTACGCTGGCGATCCTGTTCACTTGCCTTCAAGAAGTAAAAACGGAGAAAGTGCCCGGAGCCGAGAGCAACTCGTCCAACTGCGACGGTTCCTACAAGTGCAAAGCGGGCGTGATCTTGCCCGTGTGGTACCCGCAGGACCCTGCCGTCGGCGACAAGGTAGCCCGGGCCATCGTCTACTTCGTGGCGCTGATCTACATGTTCCTGGGTGTGTCCATCGTAGCGGATCGTTTCATGTCCTCGATCGAGGTGATCACCTCGCAAGAGAGGGAAATCACGGTAAAGAGAGCCAATGGCGAGACCAGCACCACCACCGTGCGCCTGTGGAACGAGACGGTGTCCAACCTCACGCTGATGGCGCTCGGTTCGTCAGCGCCCGAGATCCTGCTCTCCGTCATCGAAGTGTGCGGTCACGGCTTCCACGCCGGCGAACTGGGGCCCAGCACCATCGTGGGTAGCGCCGCCTTCAATACCTTCGTGATCATTGCCATCTGCGTGTACGTGGTGCCCGACGGCGAGGTGCGGCGCATCAAACACCTGCGTGTCTTCTTCGTCACGGCCGCATGGAGCATCTTCGCCTACGCCTGGCTCTACCTCATCCTGGCCGTCATCTCTCCCGCCGTGGTGGAGCTGTGGGAGGGTCTGCTCACCCTCGTTTTCTTCCCGGTCTGTGTTATCTTCGCCTGGGTGGCCGACCGCCGCCTACTCTTCTACAAGTACGTCTACAAGAAGTACCGGGCGGGCCGCCACCGCGGGGTCATCGTGGAGACCGAAGCCGACCCGCCCAGCAAGGCCGACATCGAGATGGATGGCAAGATGCTCAACTCGCACGAAGCAGCAACAGCAGCCGCCGCCGCTGCCGTCGGCGAGGCCGAAATGCCCGAGGCGGTGGTGACGGTGGCGGGGGGCACCAAGGACCAAGAAGAGGAGTCCCGCAGGGAAATGGCGCGCATCCTGAAGGAGCTGAAGCAGAAGCACCCGGACAAGGAGATGGAGCAGCTGATCGAGCTCGCTAACTACCAGGTGCTGAGCCAGCAGGCCAAGAGCCGCGCCTTCTACCGCATCCAGGCCACCCGCCTCATGATCGGCGCCGGCAATATCCTGAAGCGGCACGCCGCGGACCAGGCGCGCAAGGCCGTGTCCATGCACGAGGTGCGGCCTGAGGTGGATGAAGGGCCGGTCAGCCGCATCTACTTCGACCCCGGCAGTTACCAGTGCCTGGAGAACTGCGGTTCGGTGGCTCTGACTGTCGTGCGCCGGGGCGGCGACCTGACCAACACGGTGACGGTCGACTACCGCACTGAGGACGGCACTGCCAACGCCGGCTCCGACTACGAGTTCACCGAAGGCAGCTTGGTCTTCAAGCCGGGCGAGACCCAGAAGGAGATCCTGGTGGGGATTATCGACGACGACATTTTCGAGGAGGACGAGAACTTCTGTGTACACCTCAGTAACCTGCGCGTGGGCGGCGTGGCAGCTGCGCACGCGCCGTCGCCCAAAGCCGGGTCGGCAGCGCAGCCGCCGGCGGCCGGAGTGACGGGCGAGACCAACAACGACGCAGCGTCCGTTACCAGCGCTGCCGTCACAACCACCAGCAGCACCGCCGCCGCCAATCACGTAACGACGTCCGGCGCCTGCGCCGTCTCGGAGATCGCGTGCCTGGTGGCGCCCAGCACGGCTAACGTCACCATCTTCGACGACGACCACGCTGGTATCTTCAGCTTCGAGGAAAAGGTGATGCACGTGAGCGAGAGCGTGGGCGTGATGGAGGTGAAGGTGGTGCGCGCCTCGGGGGCGCGTGGCACCGTGCTCGTGCCTTACCGCACCATGGAGGGCAGCGCGCGCGGCGGCGGCGAGGACTTTGAAGACACGACCGGCGAGCTACAGTTCGAGAACGACGAGATCGTGTAAGTGGTTGCCAGGGTGTGGCGTGGGTGGGAAGGGTACCCGCCTACCCCTACCCCTCTCTGCTACTGTGAAACATGCTGGTGCCTGCAGTTTGTCAGTGATGCCATATGATTCTCTTCAACTGAGGGCAGTGGTGGTCTGGGGAGGGGCGATAGCGCAGTGGATTTTGGTTGGTAATGATTGGGACCTTCAGTTCTGCTTTCCCCATGCCCTCCTAAAAGTTGCCCTTCCCTTCACCCTTTTACTCCCAAAGGAATGCCTTAACCTATGTGATGATGCTTCTATATCACACCGTAGATACCCGCAATATTTCGGAACAAGAGGTCTGATTTAAGAATGAATTTGGGGAGAAAATATCCGGGCATGGCTGTTGAGGCGGCAGCTGAGAGACAAATTGGGAAATGATTCACTTGGGCTCCTTGCAAGGCATTAAAAATAAATCATTGTTTTGTAAGTTTTTGTTCTATATGACCAAGGGAGGTAAATTTTTAACTAGTGCATTAGTTTAAAAGGAAGGTAGGCTGAATGTTTTTTTTTGTCAGGTTTTGTGCCATGAGCTTTTGAAAAAAGGAAACCATAGTTTTTGCACGGTCCCTAAATTTTGTGTAGTTTTTTTTCCCATGTGGTTGGTGCTTTTTACAGCATTTTATTATCAAGGTGTGAAAATGTCCAAAGAAGCCTTATCTTACACTTCACAGCTTTCTAAGAGTGGAATGTAGGGAATGCTGACAGGGGTATTGCTTTTATCATTGGGAGTGGATTTTGCCCATCTGACCCTACTAGGGATCAGATTTGTGTCTTGGATATGGGAGTGTAGCTACAAGTCTACCTGGTGGAATCCTGTCGACCCATGTTCTTAGCACTTACTCTATGGGATAAGTGTAGGATAAGGCTTCATTAAGGACTAGAATATTTGTTACTAATGGTATTTAAGAAAAAAATCCTTTAGATAATATTTGGAAAGCTAAAGGAGAACTGGTGGATTTTATTCAGTTTCATTCATTTTCATAGCAGTCAACTTTTGGTTTCAGAAAAGCTGAATGGGTATAGCTGCCATAGGCAGTCTGGGTCAGCTGTTTGTTTGGGGGGGGAAAAACCCCACCTGGTTTTGTTGTTGTCACTTGTCACAACAGCTCTGCAGCCTGTTGTGATCAGCTGTTTTTTCCAGGATTGGGGTGGCTGGAACTGAGTTTGGTGTGGTGGAGGTTAATGCACTTGTAGTGTTGCAATCTGGTTTGGTGTAAAACCACAATTTGCACTGCCTGTACTTTATTGCAGCTATGAATGGACATGCACAATAAGTATTTATGCTGGAACTGGAAATGCCCATGACATTACTCACTTTATGCAGGAAGATAAAGTGGGTAATAAGGTATGGGTTGTTGGGATTTATGATGTCCATTACATTCCCCATGTGTTTTTAGAGCCTTGAGAGTGAGAACCTGAAAGCACATTGAACCTTGAGGCTGTCCCTCCATTCATTTACATAATGGCTGACCTTTATCTCACTGTTCTTGATTGCTCTGCATCATATGATATACTTAAATAAAAACCTGGGTCGGATTTTGATCTTCAAGTTCAAAAGGCTGACTGACCTCACATGTTGCAGATTTCCACTGTGGGGAAAGCATATTCTGATTTCACCGCTGATGTGCATGGTAGAAAGGCATGTAGAATTTCAGCCAGTGTGGGGAATCCTCTTGGAAGTATGGCTGTTGTAACCTCTCCTGGTCAGCCTTGCACTTTTGCCTAACATCCCACTTGGTCTTCAACTATTGATAGTGATTCATTTGTTTGTGTTCATTGGCCAGGCTGTATTTGTGAGCACTCATCCTTCAAGAATACAGTATTTTGTTCGCTGAGGAATGGGACAGCCCTAGCTGGTTGACAGGGAATGAGCGATATTCTCTGCAGACTTGGTAGATTAGTCTGCTCTGAAACCTAAAGGCATGAAAGATCAGATATAGCAGTTCAACCACGATGGGAATTGCATGGCACTGAAATAACAAACCTGGTATTTGGATCAATCTTGTATTTTCTAACGTGTGCAGACATGTCAAGACAGTCGTGATGTTCTGCTTTGTCCTGCAGTGAGGGAGAACTCTTGGTGAGTGAGTGAAGAAGGCTGAGGATCAATAGATAAAGTAGTATCATGAGGTTGATTATATCTATCTACAGATCAAGTGTATATCTGTGACACTGCTCCTTCCCAACACAACCTAATTTTCGATCTACTGCATTATCCTATTTAATCCTTCTAACATAAAACAACCTCCACCCTATAATTTGTCAATCATAGACCACCTTTTGCAAGGGGGTATTACTACGGATGACAGCATGTAACTCATCAAGTGATTAGTGTCCTGTTCAACCAAGTTAACAAATAGCCTAGCTACTTGCATAGTAGCACACACAAGATGCTGGAGGAACTCAGCAAGTCAGGCAGCAGCTATGGAAAAGGGTAAAGAGTCAATATTTTGGCCCAAGACTCTTCAACAGGATTGAAAAAAAGTCAGATGAAGGGTCTTGGTCCAGAAATCGACGGTTTACTCTTTTACATAAATGCTGCCTGACCTGCTGAGTTCCTCCAGCATTTTGTGTGTACTACTTTGGATTTCCAGCATATCTGCAGATCTGCTCATGTTTGTGAAGCTACTTGCATATGTCATTTTGTGTAGTTTATATTCCAACTGTTACAATTTTACTTTTTTTCAATTCTAAGATGGGAGTAGGATGCTTAAGGTGGCAGATTCTGGGCTTTATGGGGCCCAGCTATAAACTACAGCACCTAGATAGTTGAGTAATTCTTGCATACTGGTGTGCTGATACTATGTCTGATGGCTAAGCTTGGGACCCAGGTCTGCAGTTCAGATGGTTTTGCACTTCTTGGTAGTTGTCTTTAACTTTTTCTATGTGCATTAATTGAGAATGTCCCAAGAGGGGTTAATGTTCTCTTTATTGAAACACTTGTCAGTGATGTCTTTTAGTTGTAGCCCATCTGCAGGAAAGGAGATGCTAGGTTTTTTAACATTCAGTTGAGTTTCAGTATTATGAACCCAAGCTTTTTTTCAAAGCCAGGAAATATGGAAGCCTGGGAATAGATTGCATCATTTTGAGCTATGATTGATGTTCTCGACTACTTTGTGTTTTAGTATTGCACACTGGAAATGGGTTTCCATTTATGCTCTGACATTGTCGGGGACCCAAGCTGGAGCACATGGAAATACTCTACGCTAAATAGACTTCATTCCTAAATATGACCACCAGCACTGCTCCTTTTAGATCTCCACTGTGTTATCAATGAACCAACCTCGCAAGAGTTGTCTGTCATAAAGTTTGAATAAAATTTTGCGTATTTTCAAGACAAAATAAGCAATAAGGTTGCTAATTGATGGCACTAATGCATGTTAATTGCTTAATAGATTTTAAAAAAGGGCCAAAGATTTGGGTCTGTACTGAAATCAAGCAGGCATTTTATTTACTACTTGTCCAATATATGCAATACAGATGAAAATTTACCACTATTTTAAAATACATTTATACATCTTTCAACTTTTCATTACTTGGTATGTACATCACGATCTAATTTGTTTAAAGGCAAATTTCGTATAATTAAAAGACAGTTATTTGACATTCAAAATGGTTATTTTGCATTTGAATGTTTGATAAGTCAATCATTTAATGTATTTAAAATCTTTTTTTTAAATTGAGGTGCCAGATTTATTCGCAGAATAAGTAATACAGCTGGTTGTGCATATTGCTTTGACCTTGTAGTTTAGCCAAATCAACATGTAGTGCTTGAGTGTTGTGCTTAAGTTACATAGCTTATTAACACTGTCAGAATTTTAATGCAATTTTTGATGTATTTAAGTAATTTTTAAAGCACAATGACACTTGGCCTTCCATCTCAGAGTTACATGTCCAAGAAGACCTCTGTGCTTTGTAATTTCTCACCAGTTCAAGAAAAATAATTGGGCCGCGAGCTTCTGTCATTTTTACAATTGGCTCTTTTACACCCAGCATTAATGGACACCTGGGGTTAGGTTATTTTTGTGTCACTTGGCTGCAGAAAAAGAATATTATAAAATTGTAAAATGGGTATCTCCCAGTTACAACTGACACACTTGAGGTGTTCATGGGTCAAATTTATTGTTAAATTGTCTGTTGCATTGGATTTTAATTGTTGACAGGTTGTGGAAGCCAGTGGCAAAGCCAGTGTTTATCATCAATCCCTGAAAACCCTTGAGTAAAAACCTGTTGGGCTATGAGTGACTAAATGCTGTTTATGGAAGGAAAATTGAAACTAAGTGATCACATTTTAGCTTGAAGTTTCTTCCATGAAGAGCATTAGTAAGCTGGTTGGGCTTTCAGATGATCTACTGGTTTTGTGGTCAATACTAATTATTCTAAATTGATTTTGCAATTTATTTCTTGCAGACATGTTTGCATCCCACTAGGGAAGCTAGACAATTTAAACAAGTAACTGGATCAACAATCTAGATATTTGCTGGTTACTAAAATGCAGCTGACTATCTGTCACAAAAAAAAAAGCAGTACTATTTTGGACCCATTTGCTATGATGCTTCTAAAAGGCTAATGAGCAAACGTGAGTTAAACCAAGAGCTTCTGATAGAGGTCAAATGAACTTTGGAGGGTTGCAGAGAGGAAGAGAATAAAGAAATACATTGTAGTATGTAATTTAAAAGACCTTACAGATGATTAGAAGATGTAATTTTAGCATATTAGTATTGCAGAAAAAAATGCCTACCATCTACTAGGTTTTCAGGAACAATAAAAGAAAATAGAGGTTACTGACAATCTTTTTAAAAAGGAAAAGGCAAGGCTTTTGTGCAGAAGGATTACTTTATTGTGAACTCTTCCCTTCCCACTGCCTAATTGTTTGCATTTCCCTGTTCATAATAGCCACAGCAAATAGTGATGTTAATATAGTATGACCCCTCTTGTGAAGCTGCACTACTGGTAAGTGCATTAATTGGAATCGGGCCCACACCCCGTGAATCTGAATCGCAGCATGTACATTTTATGGCAGAGAAGGACATCAGCTTAGTGCCCTGTTAATCATCAGTACTACTTATACTACAGAAAGCACGTCCTCCCCATGAGTTGGCCCCTCTAAATGACTTGCATTTGTAGTATTCCTTTCTTGCTGTATTAAATGAGTTCAACTGTTTTTTTATGTGGTACACCAGTATTATCATTTTTTGCTGTTTTTAAGTCTGCAGTATCCATTTTCCAGCTGCTAGGTTGTTTGCATCAGCCAGAAAGGGCAGAATGGGAAGTTCCAATGGTGCCCTCCAATTTGAAAGAACACAGACAGATCTTGGCAGAAATGGAGAACAGATGTGACTGTCCATGTGTTTAAATGTGGTCTTTCCTTGGACCAGAGTTGCAATTTGCTGACTTGGACAGCCCCTTGGGTATCAGAATTAACTTTGGCATCTCTACAAAAGACTAGACAGCTACTCAACCATACCATCTGCTGCAAGTTGTCCTGCAGATAACATGTAGCCTGTTTAGTGGATGCTAAGGTCACTATTGTAATGAATGTGGCAGACAATTGTCTAAACCAGTATCAGTCAATCAGTTATCCATGGAAGTGTCAGCTGAGTGATGAACATTTTATTGCCTGGTTGGGCCAGTACACTTGGTCGTAGAAGGAAGTGGTCACTGAGGCATAATTTATGTACTTCAGAGTACATGAATATGGTGTTCATATACAGTACTATTAATTCAGTTAAACCATTTGCAAGATTTAAAAAAGCATATTAAATTTGGCATTAATTTTCTGTGCTAGCATTCCTATTCTGCCAGTAAGATAAGTTTATTCTATGCATACTATCAATCATCTTGAATTGTTTTGATTTTTGTTTCTTTCTGTTATTTACACAGTGAATGTTTACATAAATGACGTAAGAGTGGGTAGGGAGCATTTACAAGGACGTTTTGAGCTTGAGTATTTTGTTTGAGATTAGATTGTCTGGACTAGGGTTATCAATATATGTAACAAAATATTTTAGCCCTGACTTAAAGGTACAAATGAAGAAATCAAGGGTTCACATGACTAAAAAAAGTAGAAAAGTAGCAACATGGATTTAGTTGATTGAAGTCTAGAAAGATTCCCCACCTCCACCCCCAACGAGCAGGATAGTGAAGGATTAGAAACAACTCTGGGCAAATTTTGGGGATGAACTATCAGAAAGGTTTGTTTAGGCAGAAATGTCTTCTAAAATGGGGATTCCCATCCTCCTTTATGCCATGAAACCCTAGCAATAACCAAGGGATCAGTGGACCCCAGGCTGGGAACCCCTGTTCTAAAAGATACCTGAATGAACACTGGAAGAACTGTAAGTTGCAAGGCTTGGAGGTAGAACAAAATATGGTTACACACACCCAGAATGGATATGATGTGCCAAGTGGCTTGCTTTGCTGCAAGTTTCTGATTATCGTACTGACTTGGTTAAAGAGTAAATTAAGTTGAAGGACATGACAATATTTGCTGTCAATCTTTTATAGGGTTTCTTTTAGCCAAAGCTTAAACAATGTTTCAAGTCAAGTAAATTGAGAAAATTAGATTTTTCTTGATCTTTTTAAACCATAATTGTGGAAGATTGGGAGAAATTCTGGAGAGCTACAACAGCCATGCATTAGGAGTCTTTAAGTAAATAATGACATGGGAACAGAATTTGCCAAAGTTCATTACAATCCTTAGCAAGTGCCTTGAATGCTATTACCTCTTAGAAAGTGAAACCAAGTGACAAAGCTTCACTCCCAGATCAGCTCAATGCCTTCTATGCTTGCTTTGGAGGAAACTCTCACAACCCCTAATGACCCTGTGATTTCAGTTTCTGAGGCTGACATGAGCACCTTTCAGGACAGTGAACCTACATAAAGCATCCAGCCCAGATTGGATACTTGGCCGAGCAGAAAGACCTGTGCTGACCAACTGGCTGGAGAGTTCACCAATATCTTTATGCTCTCGCTTTGGCAGTCTGTGGTATCCCACATGCTTCAGCATGGTTTCTGTAAAGGGAAATCTTGCCTGACAAATCTGTTATGAGTTCTTTGAAGAAGTAAGTAGGGTGGACAAAGGAGAGGCAGTGAATGTCATTTACTTAGGTTTTCAGAAAGCATTTGATAAGGTGCCACATACGAGACTGCTTAACAAGATAAAATCCTATGGTGTTACAGGAAGTGTACTGGCATGGATAGAGGAATGACTGACGGGCAGGAGGCAGTGTGTGGGAATAAAGGGGGCCTTTTCTGGTTGGCTGCCAGTGAATAGTGGTGTTCCTCAGGGGTCAGTATTGGGACCGCTTCCTTTCACATTGTTTGTCAATGATTTAGATAGTGGAATTAATGGCTTTGTGACAAAGTTTGTGGAGGTGTAGGTAGCACTCAGGAAGCAATGCAATTCCAGCAGCAAGACATAAACAGATTGGAAGAATGGGAAAAAAGTGGCAGATGGAATACAGTATTGGGAAATGTATGATGTTGTGTGCTGGTGCAGCAGGCTGAGGGTAGCAGATGTATGTTGTGTGCTGGGGCTGCAGGCTGAGGGTAGCAGACACCAACAGAATCAACAAGCTCATTCGTAAGACCAGTGATGTTGTGGGGATGGAACTGGACTCTCTCACGGTGGAAAAGAGGATGCTGTCTAAGTTGCATGCCATCTTGGACAATGTCTCCCATCCACTACATAATGTACTGGGTGGGCACAGGAGTACATTCAGCCAGGGACTCATTCCACCGAGATGCAACACAGAGCATCATAGGAAGTCATTCCTGCCTGTGGCCATCAAACTTTACAACTCCCTTGGAGGTCAGACACCCTGAGCCAATAGGCTGGTCCTGGACTTATTTCATAATTTACTGGCATAATTTACATATTACTATTTATGGTTTTATTATTATTTATTATTTATGGTGCAACTGTAACGAAAACCGATTTCCCCCGGGATCAATAATGTATGACTATGACTATGCATTTTGGTAAAAGGAGCAGTAGTGCAGACTATTATCTAAATGGGGAGAAAATTCAAACATCAGAGTTGCATAGGGGCTTAGGAGTCCTTGTACAAGACTCCCAGTAGGTTAATTTGCAGGTTGAGTCTCTGGTAAAGAGGGCAAATGCAATATTGGCCTTTATTTCAAGGGGAATAGAATATATACTGAAGATTATAAGACACTAGTCAGGCCTGTTTAGTGTATTGTCAACTGTTTTGGGCCCCATGTCTCTGAAAAGATGTATTGTCACTGGAGAGTGTCCAGAAGGTTCACGAGGATGATTCTGAGAATGGAAGAGTAAACATATGAGGAGAGTTTGGCAGCTTTTGGCCTATACTCATTGGAATTTAGAAGAATGTGTGGGGATCTCACTGTTATCTACCGAATGTTGAAAGAAATGGATAAGGTTGATGTGGAGAGGATGTTTCCTCTGGTTAGGGTATCCAGAACTAGAGAGCAGGGCTTCAGAATTGAGGGGTGACCTTGTATTAATGAAGTAAGGAGGAATTTTATAGCCAATGAGTGGTGAACCTGTGGAAAACTCTGCCACAGACTGTGGTGGAGGCCAAGTCTGTGGTATATTTAAAATGGAAGTTGATAGATTCCTGATTGGTTGGGGCATCAAGGGATATGGTGACAGGGCAGGTATATGGGGTTGAATGGGATCTGAGATGAGCCTTGATGAAATGGCAGAGTGGACTCAGTGGGCTGAATAGCCTAATTCTGCTCCTATTTCTTATGGTCTTGGGGCTTCAATTATACTAGTGCCTAAAAAGAATGTGGTAACCTGCCTCAATAACTGTGAAGTGCTTTGAGAGGTTGGTGTTGAAGCATATCAAGTCCTGTCTAAGAAATGACTTAGATCTGATCCCATTTCATTGGCTATCCACATAGCTCTGGAATATCTGCACAGCAAAGGTGCATACGAGGAGTGATTAATAAGTTCGTGGCCTAAGGTGGAAGGAGATGAGTTATATAGCTCTAGTTACATGCACATGCAGTTCAACTCCAAGTGATTATGCAGAAAATTTGAAGTTAATAATTCATCAGGGGTGATTGATAAGTTCGTGGCCTAGTTCGTGGCCTAAGGTGGAAGAGGATGAGTTATCAACTTCAAACTTTCTGCTTAATCACTCACAGTTGAATTGTATGTGCACGTAACGAGAGCCGTAAAATTCATCTTCTACCTTAGGCCACAAACTCAATACCCCTGCTGTGGACACTTTCTGGAGGTCCAAGATCTGTATGCTCCACAACCGCTGGACTAAGTGTAAATGTAGGAGAGGACTGTGCTGAAAAATAAATGTGCTAGGTTTTCTAAAATTGACTCCTTCACCTTATCAATCACTCCACGTACATCAGGGTGCTCTTTATTGACTAAGCATGGCATTCAATACCACTGTGCCCTCAAAACTAATCGATAAGCTTCAAGACTTGGCCTCAATACCTAATTTTGCAGATGAATCCTTGATTTCCCCACTTACGGATCTCAGTGTAGATTAACAAAAATATCTTTACAGCCTCCATCGGCACACATGCACCACAAAGCTGTGTGCTTAGCTTCGTGCTCTACTCACTTTATATTTATGACTGTGTGGTTAAACACATCTCTAATGTCATATTAATGACTGCTGACCACAGCACTGTCACTTCCTTTGCAACTGACATTGTTGGTTAATTGCCTTCAGAATGAAGGGAGGGATGCCATCAGTACATGGGCTAGTTATATGACCTTCTCTGTAAGTTGTGTTTTCTGCATGCACATGATTTGGTTTACTGAACTTGGCTGGATGTTCTGATGCTTGTTGAAGTAAGCAATCGTGGATGTTGTGGCTACAACTTGTAAGTGGCAAACAGATATTGAGTTGACACCAGGTCATTTATTTATAGAAGACATGCATTTATGATGAGGTCAATATTCACTTCCCCTCCATTATTTTTGAGGTTATTTTCCCCTGTATCAGCTTGTGCATAAACACTGTCCAGTCCTCATTGACTTTTAACTTCTAGATCACTTCAGTCGTGTTATTACCCTTCAGTCTCCTATGCTCTTGGGGTGAGGGGAAACTGCCTATTCAATCTCTTCTTGTACCTCAGTCCCTACCGTGCCAGTAGCATCCTCATAAATCTTCACTCTTTCCATATTTTAACAGAGATATAGTATGGAACAGGCCATTCCAGCCCACAGAGCCGTGCTGCCCAGCAACCTACCTATTTAACCCTGTCCTAATCACAACAATTTACAATGACTAATTAACATGCTAACTGGGTATGTCTTTGGACTGTGGAGGAAACTGGAGCACTTGGAGGAAATCCACTTGCACGTGGGAAGGAATGTACCAACTTGCTTATAGAGCACACAGAATTGAACTCCGAACTCTCTGACGCCTTGGGTTGTAATGGTGTCGCACTAACTGCTGCGCTATGGTGGTATCCCTGCTACAGTAGTGGCATCCCATCTTGATGTCTTTCCTAAAAGTGGATGACCAGAATAACATACAATCCTGTAAGTGTGATCTAACAGAACATCCCATCTTCTGTTCTTAGTGCTTAGAGTAAGGAAATCAGGTGTGGCAAATGCTTCTCTTCTGGCCCCTACCATCTACCTGTTGCCACTTTGTTCTATGTACTTGTACCCATAAATGTCCTGTAACACATTTCAGGACCACATTTACATCCTGCACGAGCTTAGCTGACAGAAATGTAACAGTTTGCACGAGTTAAGTTCCATCTGCCATTTCTCAGCCCACTTTTCCAGTTCATCTAGATCCTAGATCTACTTTAGCACCAATTTTGGAGTCGTCTACAAACTTGCTAACTATATCATCTACGTTCCCATCCAATCATTAACAGGAATGATAAACAGCAATGAACTTGTCACAGATTTCTGCAGCATGCTGATTACTGGCTTCCGGTCTGGAAGAACAATACTCCCTGCTATCACCCTCTGACTCCTACCACCAAGCTAATTATGGGCAGATGTTTCCAAGTGTTTGGAAAGGGAATGCTCAACTGACATATTGTCAGTCCTGATATCATCCATTTTCTCCCATGATCATCTTGGGTATTGAAGCTACCACTGCTTTTGTTTCCTTGTTTTCTGTATTTTTCAGGGAACATTCTCTTTTGTCTTTTATTTGTCTAGTTTGCATTTTTATTTGCATTATTTTTGAATTTTAAAATTTATTCCTCAATATAGAACTTCTTTATTGCTAGATTTTTTAGCTTGATTATACTATTTTCTAATTTTAGCTCATGACTGGTTTATAAATTACTCACTTATCATGTGCACTAACATTTCTAGTGTATCACCTTTTTTGGACAATTTAAAATAATTTTGAAATATTGGTGTTGGAAGAAATTTATGCCTTTTCTGCATGAAAGGTTTGACTAATGGGCTGTTATTTCTGTTTTTGCCACAGCTAGACTCTATCAGTTTAGTAAATTCTTTGCTTTCAGGCATTTATCCAGTTTTCTTGAATTAAATCTGCCTATACCCCTATTACCCCTGGCTATGTATTCCTGACCCTGATCACTTAAAGGTGAAATATTTGCTGGTGTCATTTTTGTCCAGTTTCTTTGACATTACTTTCATTCAACATCTCTTTCCATGAGATTCCTCTGCTAATGGGAAAAGTTTCCTAGATCTACACCCTTCATTATTTTAAGTACCTCTTTAAGAACCTCAACCTTTTCGGTGCCGGAAGCACTCTTGACTCAAATTTTCCCATGAATTCAAATGCTTGCTTCCTTGGAATTGGATGTTAAATCCCTCTAAGCCCTGTGTATCTTCCTAAAACATGGATCCTAGAACTGCTACAGTTTTGAAGGAAGCAGTGTTTAGTAAATGCTAATCATAACATAATGAAAGTAGGAACAGGATCATGGTTGATTGATTTCGTTACCTTTCTAAAATGCACAATTGGTGTATCTTCCAGCACCAATCCAATGATATTCTATTCGTCCTAAGTTTCCAATCACAAAAGCATCTCTCTGCCGTCACTCTAGCTCCTATCTCCATTGGCATTTTGGCCCCAGTTTGTCCTTAGTTATAGGCTCTAATCTCCTTAAAAATAGTTTCCTATATGGGACTTGATAGTGTAGACTAGGTCAGCACTAGCGTCATTAATGTATCTTGCTGGGGGTAGTTTTCTACTCTAGGCAGATCTGTTCCATCTGTGCTGGAACTGCATGGTATCTGAATGTTATTAGCTGCAGTGTCATTGGGATTTTAATTTTTTTGCTGTATCCAGTGCTGCTGCTACTCATAATATAGAATGAAATCTCACACCTAATGTGATTCCTTCAATCCAGGATTTATTTGGCATTTTTGGTTGAAGGTGGTTTAGTTCTCAGCTTTGTCTTTTGCATTCATGGTGCTTCTGCTAACCATTAGAAAGAATGCAAATATCTCTGTTTAATTGTTTGTGACCATTTGCTTCTTGATGCATCATGTATTCAGAGCTTTGATTAATTGGATGTCATAGTCAGCACAGAAGCAGGCACTTTGGCCCAACTCATCCATGGCAAATGTGATGCTATCAATGTTCGTCCCATTTTTGCCCATGTCCCTCTATTCTCCCATTCAAATACACGTCCAAATGCCTTTTCAAATGTTGCAATTGTTTTCTATTACTTAGCGTGCATGTATTTCTAGAGTGTAGATTTGCTGAATTAGCACTTTTAAGTAATGGCTGGAGATGTTTTTACACGCTTCTAGAACTTTCCTGAAGTGGGATTGATCACGTGTCATGCTGGTAAAGTCGAGTGTGATATGTTATTGTGGTGAAGTACAGCTTCTGGGAATGCCAGATCAGAAGTGTCATTTATTTGGAAGTAGGGATTGTTCCCGTAAGGAGTGTGTAGTGATTATACCAACTAGTACTCTCATCACAGATTAATCTGCCATAATGGCGAGAACATATTGCTTCCCTCAATATCTGATGCATCCTGTTCTTGTACGAGAAGTGATGCCAGTGAGATACTCTTGGATTTTAAAATTCTTCCCCCCCCCCCCCACAAAGAATGATTTCTTTTAACTTTGCGTTTCCAAATAGTGTTTAAACTGAGTACTGATTCACAGCTGAAGGAAGATACTAATAGTAATCAAATATCATTGCACAGGTTTCTCAATGCCATGAGATTCCATGGGGTTTTTGAGCTTGTCTAGATTCACAAGGCTGCGACTCCTCCCTTTATCTCTGTATTGATACCTCTTGTAGGTCCATCCTGCCCATAGGCCAAATATATCTTAGATGGTGGAAGTGCCTGGTTCTTCGATTGAATGCATATAATTTGAAGTCTTAAACTGTTAAGTTAGCAGCTTAACTATATGGGGTTATCAAACCATGTTTGGTCTGTTTAGTCCTGCTTCCATTCTCTTGGTCCCAGCTCTGCAAATTGCTCGGGGGAGTGGGGGAGGGAGGCATAATTGGCACATCCGCAAATATTGACAAAGACTTTGCAACATTGATTGGACTGTATGTGCCATTGCCTGAATCTGACTTCAGTGCTACAGGTTTGTCTGGTTTTGTCCTTCAAGTGCTTGTAAGGTTTTCTTAAATTGAGTGATTTTTATGCCTTTGTGGAATAGTCCTTCATGGTAAGGACATCTATTGCATTGACTTGACATTACTGATTGAATCTTGATGGGTACAACTGAACAGCTTGACTATGTAATATCCTTTCCATTTCAGAGTACTTAACTGAAGCATCACAAGGCACAAGAGTTTAAATAGCTTGCTCCATCAAAATAACTTAAATTGTCAGAAAAGTTAATGGAAGGTCTCCTTTAAAAATAATGTGCATAGTTCTACAGAGCTTTGGTCAGATCTCTTGTTGCAAAAATTTACTTGTGGGCACCGTATCTTTAGCAGGAGATGATGTTACTGAAGGATTCAGGTGTGTTAGAAGTTTGGAGAGGAGCGGACTTCAATCAGATCCACTGCCCGAGTACAAAAGGCAGGAGTGGTTCTAGGCAGCATGATAGAGCATTGACCAGTGACCAGTAAGAGCAAATGAAAGGTAGGCAGGGGCAAGCACAGTAGCCATTGTTGCAGCAGCCGTCGTCTGAGTGGACAGAGTCAGGGTGGTGATAAAAAGGCTTTAGTTCTTCAAGGCTTCACTCAGAGAAAGCAAAGGAAAGAAAAGCTCAAGTTTTTTTCCTTCTTTTTGTATCTGCTCAGATAGGATGTAGAGATGCCAGGCAGGATAGTGCAGTGCTCCTCTTACGGGATGAGAGAAGGCAGGAAAGCAGGGGGACCTCCAGTATCCTTAACCAATACAACTGTGAGAAGTACATCCAGCTGCAGCTTCTAATAAATTGCATTAAGGAGTTGGAGCTGGAACCGAATGAACTCCAGGTCATTCGGGAGGCTGAAGACGTGATATGACACAGAGAGGTAGTTATACCCAAGGTACAAGAAATTAGGTGACAGTCAGGAATGGGAAAGGGTTAAGGGGTTGTATATATCCCAAAGAGGAGGAAGTATTCTAAAGGAAAGATAACACAACCGTGGCTAACAAGAGAAGCCAAAGATAGGTTGTATAATAGAGCAAAAATTAGTGGAAAGTTAGAGGATTTGGAAGCTTTTAAAAACCAACAGAAGACAACCAAAAAGTGAAGATGGAATACTAAACTAAGCTAGCTAATAATATTGGAGGATACCAAAAGCTGCTTCAGATACATAAAGTATAAAAGAGAGGTGAGAGTGGATATTGAACCACTGGAAAACTATGCTGGAGAGGTAGTAATGGGGGGGACAACGAAATGGCGGATGAACTGAATAAGTCTTTTGCATCAGTCTTCACTGTGGAAGTTCCAGGTGTCAGGGCATGAAGTGTGTAAAATTATCATAACTAGAGACAAGGTTCTTGGGAAACTGGAAGATCTGAAGGTAGATGAGTCATCTAGACCAGATGGTGTATGCCCCAGGGCTCTGAGAGAGGTAACTGAAGAGATCTTGGAGGCATTAGCCATGATCTTTCAAGAATCACTGGATTCTGGAATAGTTCCAGAAGACTGGAAAATTGCAAATGTCACTCTACTCTTCAAGCAGAGAGAGAGAGAAGTAGGGGAAAGGAAAGGAAACTATAGGCCAGTTAGTTTGATTTCAGTGGTTGGGAAGATGTTGGATTCAGTATTCAAGGATGGGGTGTCAGGGCATTGGAGGCATTTGATAAAATAGGTGGTAGTTGGCATGGTTTCCTCAAGGAAAAATCTTGCTGGACAAATCTGTAGGAATTCTTTGGAAAAAATAACAAGCAGGGTAGACAAAGAGAATTGGTTAGTGTTGTGTACTTGGATTTTCAAAGGGCTTTAGACAAGGTACCACACACAAGGCTGCTTAAGCTATGAGCCTATGGTATTACAGGAAAAATTCGAGCATGGATAAAGCAGTGGCTGATTAGCAGGAGGCAAAGAATGGGAATACAGGGAGCCTTTTCTGGTTGGCTGGTGGTGGCTAGTAATGTTCCACACGGGTCTGTGTTGGGACTGAGTCTTTTTGTTTATATATCGATGATTTGGATGATGGAATTGATGACTTTATTGCAGACGATATGAAGATAAGTCGAGGGGCAGGTAGTTTTGAAGAAGTAAAGAGGCTACAGAAGGTCATAGACAAATTAGGATAATTGGCAAAGAAATGGCAGATGAGATACAGTTTTGGGAAGTGTATGGTCATGTATTTTGGTAGAAGAAAGGAAAGGGTTGACTATTTTCTAAATGGAGAGAGAATACAAAAAATCTGAGTTGCAAAGGGTGTTGGGAGTTCTTGTGCATGATTCTCTAAAGGTTAATTTGCAGGTTGAGTCTGTGGGGAGGAAGGCAAACGCAATGTTAGCATTTACTTCAAGAGGACTAGAATATAAAAGCAAGGATGTAATGTTGAGACTTTATAAAGCACTGGTGAGGCCTCACCAGGATTGAATGCCTTGTTGTATGAAGAGTGTTTGATGGCTCTGGCTTGTACTCACTGGAATTCAGAAGAATGAAGGATGATTTCATTGAAACCTAAGGAATAGTGAAAGGCCTTGATAGAGTGGATAAGGTGAGGCTGTTTGCTATGGTGGGAAAGTCTAAGATCAGAGGACACGGCCTCAGAATAGAGGGGTGTTCTTTTAAAACAGACATGAGGAATTTCTTTAGCCAGAGTGTGGTGAATCTGTGGAATTCTTTGCCACAGGCAAGTGTGGAGGCTAAGTCTTTATGTATATTTAAGGCAGAGGTTGATAGATTCTTGTTTGGTTAGGGCATGAAGGATACGGGGAGAAGGTGGAAGATTGGGGCTGAGAGCAAAATTATATCGGCCATGATGAAATAGCGGAGCAGACTTTATGGGCCAAATGGTTTCATTTTGCTCCAATATCTTAACGTTCTAAGATCATGAGGCAGATGCTAATTAAGGAAAGATTGCATAAACTTTTTTACCTTGAGGATGAACTGTTGAAAAAACAAACTGAGTTAGTTAGATAGAAATGCAAAAGGAATTTGACAGAAATAGAAAAGAGAATTTTTCTTGTCGAATATCCGAAGCAAGGGGTCATAAATTTAGAGCCAATTCATTCATCAGGAAGCACGATTTCAGATGGGAGCAAAGTGTGCTTTTTCTCTCCTAAAAATCTTTAGTGACTTAATCAACTGAAAATCTCGAAACTAAAAGTGACAGATTTAGTATAGTATTGGAGAAATAAGTATCCAAAATCTAAATGAATACAGGAACTCGCTCAAGGGACTAAATGTTAGAGTAGACAATTAGACTAAACCATGAAGTGCTACTTTATATCTAAGATCCGTGCTGACTAATTGTTGTGATTGTAGAAACCTTTTGCATTAGTGACAGTTTTCCTTGGCAGTTGTAATTTTCCATCATTGTACTGTGCTGTGCTTATTACAGTGACAAATGGAACTAATTTGTACAGGTCTTTTACATTTGCAAATAAGTAGAACATCTGGCGCCACGGTAGCATTGTAGTTAGCACGAAGCATGCTATTACAGCTCAAGGCATTCTGGAATTTGGAGTTCAATTCTGTTGCTGTTCTATAAGAAGTCTGTGTACATCCTCTGCATGAATGCAGGGGTTTTCTCCGGTTCCTTTGATTTCCTTCAGCAGTCCATAGACATACCGGGTAGGTAAAATGGCCATTGTAAATTGTTCTGTGGTTATGTTAAGATTAATCAGGTTTGTCAGGGATTGCTGGTACAGCATAACTCAAAGTGCCAGACAGGCCTATTGCATGCTGTATCGCTAAATAAAATAAAATCTAAATAGAAGCTAGGCATAGAAATGCTTGCAATTGCATTTCAGGGGCTTAATATTGGCAATAACTTTTGCAAAAGTACATGTTCAGTCGACTCTAATAGTTTTATTAAAGGTTACTATTAGATGGTTCTTTGGTTGACTTCAGTTTCAATTATTCAAATTATCCTTAATAAACAAAACACTTGTCTTTTGAGTATCTCCTTGGTTTTGCATTTTGAGCCAGTTCCACTTTGTACCTTTGATAATAAACAGATTTGCACAGGGATTAGCTTTGAAAATCAAAGGGGGGGGGAAAAAAAACAAAGTCCTAGAAGCTGGACAGAGGAGGTGGCACTTGTAAAAGCAGAGTAGAGTTAACTGTTAGGATTGAAGTCCCTTCAAAAGGTTTTCGATCTGAACTATTAGCTCCTTCAGCAGGACCTGCATGGCATATGTTTCTAGCAACATTACATAATTGTTTTCCAGAAATTTTTCAAGTACCATATCTAAGCATTGCCAATTTTTTTTTTGGTGGTCAAATATGATGGCAGAATGTAGTACTCATGGCAGTATGGAGGATCAGAGGGATCTTGGGGTCCAAGTCCATCGGACACTCAAAGCTGCTGCGCAGGTTGACTGTGTGGGTAAGAAGGCATACGGTGCATTGGCCTTCGTCAACCGTGGGATTGAGTATAAGAGCCGAGAGGTAATGTTGCACCTATATCGGGCCCTGGTCAGACCCCACTTGGAGTACTGTGCTCAGTTCTGGTTGCCTCACTACAGGAAGGATGTGGAAACCATAGAAAGGGTGCAGAGGAGATTTAAAAGGATGTTGCCTGGATTGGGGAGCATGCCTTATGAGAATAGGTTGAGTGAACTCGGCCTTTTCTCCTTGGAGCAACAGAGGATGAGAGGTGACCTGATAGTGGTGTACGAGATGATGAGAGGCATTGATCATGTTGATAGTCGGAAGCTTTTTTCTCCAGGGCTGAAATGGCTAGCATGAGAGGGCACAGTTTTAAGGTACTTGGAGGTAGGTACAAAGGAGATGTCAGGGTAAGATTTTTTACGCAGAGTGGTGAGTGCGTGGAATGGGCTGCCGGCGGCAGCGGTGGAGGTGGAAACGATAGGGCCTTCTAAGAGATTCCTGGAGAGGTACATGGAGCTTAGAAAAATAGAGGGCTATGGGTAACCCTAGGTAATTTCTCAGATAAGAACATGTTCGGCACAGCTTTGTGGGCTGAAGGGCCTGTATTGTGCTGTAGGTTTTCTATGTAGTTAAATTAATATAGTACAGTACAGCAGAGTAATGGGCTCTTGAGCCCACCATATCTTCACTGACCCTTATTCCAATCTAACTTATCGTATTTACCGGCATATAGCCTGTATCCATCTAATGCCTTCCTGTTCTTTTCTTTCTAAATTTACTACCCTACCATTGTCACTCATCTTCATTTCCTCAAACTCTCACATTTGAGAGGTAGGGCCTGTGCTGTACAAAACATTGCTGGCATTCCTTAATGAGCCAGTGCTTTTCCAGATGTAGGAATTAAGAAAGCAGTGAAAATAAAGCTACTAATTTGTTGATCTTAAAGCAGCTGCTTGTAAGAAAATACTGCCATACTAGGGCAAATTTAACTAGTTTTTTGTTTATTATTTTAGCCAACCATGGAAATATTTGGCTTGATAACACCACCACTTTGAGATGACAAACCTTCTGTTCCCAGCTGTAGATATTGATCTTGAAAAAGATGGGTTGATAAATCCCTTTCAAAACAGTAACAGGAGTCAGAAGAATAATCATCTGTTAAATTTAAAAATCTGCCAATCTAATGCTTAGCTGAAGAAATTGTGCAGCAGATTGGTACTCGAAGCAAACTGCCTTGTAGCCATATGTCAAATCATCACAGCATCGCAGTGCATTTATTTCAGAGTGATGTTAAATTTTTCAGGTGGGGGTGGGAAGAAAGAAATAAAACTGAGGCATATCTTGACTTTTTCTGTCACAGTTTTAATTCCTAAAATCTTTTGATTAGATTATAGTTTTGCTTATTTCCATAGTGATAAAATGTTTTAAGATTCCCAAATACAAGAAAGTCATTATCCGGACTCCTCCTGTAGCAAAGGAAAGACTTTGGGGGCAAATGGTACCCATTTGCCATTTTGAATTTTATCATTGGGCTCTGGATCGGGTCTGGGAAAATCAGCTGGATGTTTTTGCAGTGTTATCGAAGGCAGCACATAGCATTGCCTGAGGTAAAAATGTCTGTGCCATAATGTTCCCCTCATCACTTCTGCCCTGGAAAATGATTAATCACTTCATCTGTTATGACTTGCTGCCTTGTTTACATTAATTGGTAATATTAGCTACAAAGGTACAGGGATCCCCAATAACCTTGCTGATAGTGGACTATGTGCAGTGATGGTTTCAAATTGTATTTATTATTTATGGGCAATGAAAAATGCTATCTGGAAAGCAATGTTGTGATAATGTGAAGTTACTACACACATGCTACGATATGTATTTGTATGAAAAAAAAATTGGTCAACCATCTTCATTCATCATTAGCATGGTATACACTCATTTCCTTGAAAAAGAAGTTCAAAGAACCACCTTTTTCTAAGACCTTGTGTATTATAAAAAAAATGTAACAATAAGCTTTAGGACTGTAACACTTTAGACATTGAGGTAACCAAACTTCTTTCCACTTGTGATTAAGGGATTTTGCAAATCTGTTAACACTGTTTTCCCATAAATTCATTTCATCAGCCTATAAAACATGAAGTAAGAGATTCAGTACTCCACATTGCAACATGAAGCTTTTTAACATTAACTTTAACATGATCACAATTATAATTGTTTGAAATGTTGCCTCATTTTGCCAAAGATCACTGAGTTATAATTTGAGATAAGGCGAGCGTTATGAGTATGTACCTGTTATAAATTTTGGGCCATTAGTTTTAAACTGTTAAATGTCAATAACAGTAGGTAATTCAAAGTAAGTATTTAAAGAGTTGTGCGCTTCAGCAAGATATTCCATTGAAATGACACTACCGAGAAGTTCTATGCGGAAATATACTTTAAGGGAACAAGGAGGAGGAACTGTTGGGCCTCCTAAGGAATATTAAGGTGGATAAATACCTAGGGCCTGATGGGATTCATCCCAGGTTATTGAAGGAGGAAAGAGATGAGATTTCTGGGCCTTTGACCAGTATCTCTAGCCACAGGCGAGGTCACGGAAGACTGGCGAGTGGCTGATATTGTACCTTTAAGAAGGGAACAAGGAAAAATCCTGGGAACTGTAGACTGTCAGTCTCACATCAGTTGTATGGAAATTGCTTGAGAAAATTCTCAGTTATAGGATGTATGTGCATTTGGAAACACATGGTCTAATTAGAGAGAGCCAACATGGCTTTGTGCATGGCAGGTCATTCCTTACCACCTTCATTGACTTTTTTTGACAAGGTGTCGAGAGAGATTGATGAGGGGAGGACAGTGGAAGCTGTCTCCATGGATTTTAGTAAGGCGTTTGACAAAGTCCCTCATGGGAGGCTAATCCGGAAGATTAAGATCTGAGGCAAATTGGCTGGTCTGTAATTAGTGGAGTTCCGCAGGGATCTGTGCTGGGACCTCTGCTGTTTCTAATGTATGTAAATGACCTGGATGAAAATATTGATGGGTAGGTTAGTAAATTTGAGAATGATGTCAAGATTGGTGGTGTTGTGGATAGTGTAGAAGACTGGTAAAGAATACAGCATGATATAGACCAGTTTGTGAGATTAGGTGAGAAATGGCAGATAGGGTTTGAGGTGCTGCACCTCAGCAAGGCAACTGCAAGGAGATGGTAGACTATTCAGGGCAGTGTTGCTGAGCAGAGTTGTCTTGGAATCCAAATTGAAAGTGGCTATATAGGTCAATAAGGTGGTTAAGGGGGCTTATGGAATGCTTTTATTAGTCAAGGCATTGAATTCAAAAGTCAGGAGGTTATGTTGCAACTTTAAACTCTGGATAGGCCACATCTGGAGTATTGCGTACAGTTCTGGTCACCCCACTATAGGAAGGATGTTGAGGCTTTGAGGAGGGTGCGGAAGAGGTTCATCCGGAGAGCATGCATTGAAGCTGAAAGGGGGTAGGTTCAAAGGGGATGTGAAGGGTAAGATTTCTACTCAGTGGTGGGTGCCGGCAATGTGCTGTCTGGTATGGTGGAAGAGACAAGTGCATTAGTGGCTCTTAAGAGACATTTGGATAGGCACATGGGTGTAAGGAAGATGGACCGATATGGACCTGGTGTAGGTCGGAGGGATTAGTGTTTGGGTGTTTTAAATTTGCTTTTAGCTGGTTCAGCACAACACTGTGTGCAAAATGGCCTGTTCCTGTGCTGTACTCTAATATGTTCTATGTTTTAAATCTATTCTTGTGGTAGTCTAATAGGGAACGATATGTCACTTTGCTTTAACAAGCATTTCTCCAGCTTTAGATTCTGCAATTTAACTATTAGAGAGTAAAAAAAGTGTTAATGCTTACTGCTTAAGACGTTGTCAAAATAACTAACCAGAAAAATTGTTCACTTGATTATCACCACCCACTGTGTACATACATCTATTGATGCTTCTGGACACATCTTCGGTAACGTTCCTGGAATCATGGGGTGTTTCGGATCTTTCATCATCATACAATCTCCTCTAGGTGACCCAGCCAGGGCTGATCAGACCCCAGCTTGTGTCCAGATGGCTAGCTACTTATGATTCCATGGCTCCCCTCTTTTGAGCCACAGCCATCTTGAGGCCCTCTCTGCTGAATCAGTGGTACTGCAGATGGCTCTCCTCTTCCTCTCTCCCTCGATGCCCAAAATGCTGAAGGCTCTAACTGAAGAACGGGCTACGAATCCCCTCTACGATACTAACAATAATTGCTGTCATGGCTTGCAGCTTCCTGTCAACCCCTCCCTTCGCCGTTGCCTCCAGAATTTGGTTAACATCTTCGTCAAACTGTTTCCACAGTGAAGTCATGTTAGCTGCAGGCCATTTGATCCGCCTCTTGTTAGAGTTCATGTTAGAGGGATTAGTTTGCAACACTTGGAGGTTCCAGGCACTATGAAGTGACTCCGGGCCTGGCCCCTCCTTCGTCTCACCAGGTTGGACACCTGTGCTTTGTGCTGCTCCTGCTCCCGCCAAACACTTCATCCTCGTTTGGTGGATCTTCAAGCCGCGATCGTTCTTGCAGATTTTGCCACATGCACACTGCTTCCTCATCGTCGTTTGTTCATGGCCTGGGTCTGATGTTGTGTCCATCCGACTGGGGAGCTCCCCTGGGCACCCCTGGGGGTATCTTTTCCTTAGATTCTTTGTAGCTTTTGTGGGGGTCCTCCTCTCAGAGGATGCAGATTGGGTTGCCAGCCCGTTCTGCCCTGGTTGCCGTCTCTCCGGGCTGTCACTGACTCTCCAGTCGTCACCACTCTTTTCGTGGTTGTCACCCAGTCTTTCCTGGTTGTCACTGATTAACTCGGGGTATAAACTGTGTACATACATCTGTTGATGCTTCGGGACACATCTTTAGTGATGTTCCTGGAATCATTGGGTGTTTCGGGTCTTTCAACATCATACAGCCTCCTCCAGGTGACCCAGCTGGGGCTGATCATAATGAAGCAAAAAATTTACTGTATGTGTCACTATTTCTGATAGAGCAAAATGTATGCGCTACTGATCAAAATGAACTCTTAAATGTCACAAGAGGCTTTTAAGGTATATTGAGACAACAATACTTGTGAACTAACCAGCTGAACTATTGATTGGTACTTATTTTATTCCAGAAATGCTCTGCACAGTGTTTCAGGTCAGATGAAACATTAACTCTAACTGCTCAAAAGATTGAGACTTGTGTAGACTTGCTTTTTGACAGTAACATTTTAATCTGTGGGTACATACTGAATTTTAAAAATTCATTATTTTCAAGATGATAGTTTGGTTTAGCTTGAAGCTCAATTTTAAATTTTCATAAAGTTAGACTTTATGTAAAAACATTACTGATATGGGGAACTTTAAAAAGACTTTGAAAGGTTAACTGCAACACACATAAAAGTTGCTGGTGAACACAGCAGGCCAGGCAGCATCTCTAGGAAGAGGTGCAGTCGACGTTTCAGGCCGAGACCCTTCGTCAGGACTAACTGAAGGAAGAGTGAGTAAGGGATTTGAAAGTTGGAGGGGGAGATCCAAAATGATAGGAGAAGACAGGAGGGGGAGGGATAGAGCCAAGAGCTGGACAGGTGATTGGCAAAAGGGGATACGAGAGGATCATGGGACAGGAGGTCTGGGAAGAAAGACAAGGGGGGGTGGACCCAGAGGATGGGCAAGAGGTATATTCAGAGGGACAGAGGGAGAAAAAGGAGAGTGAGAGAAAGAATGTGTGCATAAAAATAAGTAACAGATGGGGTACGAGGGGGAGGGGGGGCCTTAGTGGAAGTTAGAGAAGTCGATATTCATGCCATCAGGTTGGAGGCTACCCAGACGGAATATAAGGTGTTGTTCCTCCAACCTGTGTGTGGCTTCATCTTTACAGTAGAGGAGGCCGTGGATAGACATATCAGAATGGGAAGGGGACGTGGAATTAAAATGTGTGGCCACTGGGAGATTCTGCTTTCTCTGGCGGACAGAGCGTAGGTGTTCAGCAAAACGATCTCCCAGTCTGCGTTGGGTCTCGCCAATATATAGAAGGCCACATCGGGAGCACTGGATGCAGTATATCACCCCAGCTGACTCACAGATGAAGTGTCGCCTCACCTGGAAGGACTGTCTGGGGCTCTGAAAGGTTAATTGTTAACTTTGTTTCTGTTTTGTAGCACCAATGGAAACTTGCACTTTGACACATTAAAATTCATTTTTAATTTCAAGAACTTCTTGTGATGTGGGCTGAAAAGAAATTTGAAGTATCATGGTTTCGATCAGGGGTTCCCAATCTTATTCATGCCATAGACTAATACCGTTAAGCAAGGGGGTCACTGAACCCCAGGTTGGGACCCTGGTTTAGATGGACTGAAGAACTTCCTGAAATTTTTTTTGAAGTACGTGGATAAGTCTCAGATATTAAGGAAGATGACCTTTTTCATGGACTGTGTGACAACAACTAGAGTAATGGCTGCATCTTCTACATTTCTGCACTTAATTGAATCAGAATCAGATTTATTATCACCGGCATGTGTCGTGGACTTCGCTAACTTAGCAGCTCCAGTTCAATGCAATACATAATATAGAAGGGAAAAAAAGAAAAATAAATAAGTAAATCAATTACAGTATATGTATATTGAATAGATTGAAAATTGTGCAAAAACAGAAATAATATATATTAAGAAATTGAGGTGGTGTTGATGGGTTCAATGTCCATTTAGGAACTGGATGGCAGAGGGGAAGAAGCGATTCCTGAATCGCTGAGTGTGTGCCTTCAGGCTTCTCTACCTCCTACCTGATGGTAACAGTGAGAAAAGGGCATGCCCTGGGTGCTGACAATCCTTAGTAATGGATGCTGCCTTTCTGAGACACCGCTCCTTGAAGATGTCCTGGGTACTTTGTAGGCTAATACCCAAGATGGAGCTGACTAAAATTAAGACCCTTTGCAGCTTCTTTCAGTCCTGTTCTGTGTCTGTTCATTGAGAGATGCTGAAATGGTCTCCTAAAGTTGCAAATGATATTCAGTCTGGTAACATTGAATGCAAATAAAAATATCATTTTCAAACTTGTGATTCACTCACTCACTAATATTAATTGTCAAATTGTGATTTCTGTATGACACTGTCTTTCCTCTACTTGGTAACATGTCTAATTTTGCTCCATATGTAATTAGTTATTCCAAAACACTGCTGGACATCTTTGATACCTTAAGAAATGTTAACATAGCTGTAAGTTGAAAGCATTAGAGTCTGTTGCTCATGATGTGACACTAAATATGAGTTTCTCAGATTGTGGTTCTGGAAGCAGTGTGTGTGCGCACCTATAATGTGTGCTGTACCTCGCTTGAGGAAAATTTTACAAAAACAGGTAAAAGCAATCTGTATTTGTATAGCTTTGTCAAAGTGTGAATGCCTCATTCTTCTTTAGTGGCAGTATTATTAAACAAGATTGGCGCTGAAAACACAACATATGGGACTCTATTTTGCCAGCAGTTACACATGGAACTACTGGTGTTTCCCAGTAAGTGTGACCAATTTTGAGATTCTCATGTAAATGTGTGACTGTGGAAGTGTGCTAGCTGCATTTCTCCAGCAGTTTCACAAACTGTTCTGGTGTTCAGTAGTAGAATACAAAAGTGTGGCATTTTCCCAGCACTTGCACTGGGGATTTTGCTCTAAAAGCTAGCACAAGCTTAAACCTGGCACAGAAACAGTATCTCTATTCATTGGAATAGAGAGGAACTGTTAGCAAAAAGCTGATATTAGTGGGGTAGAGTTGAAAATCTCTGTGTCATTTTTCATATATGGTATTCTAATTTTTTTTTACTAGAATTATTTTCATTACAAGGCTTATAATTGAATGCACTGTTAATAATGGACAAAAATTATTTTTTACTGATTCTGTCCAACTCATTTTACAGTAACCATTTGCATAGAATTTAATTACTTCAGGTTTTGCCAAATGCTTTAACTGTAGCTGACACTAAACACTTGGGTACACTGCCTCAGTGTGATTGAAGTATAATCTGTGTAGTGAAACTTGGCTATTAAGCCACTGGATTTGGGTTATCACCTTTGGAAATACTAGGTACAAATCTCTATTACTCTTGACACCAATCTCTGAGACAATCATTAAATCTGTTTATTTAGAGATAAACAATCATGGCTACATGTTAAGGGATTTGTCAGCTCTCAACCAGAGCAACTAACAAGTTCCACGTTAAACCCAATTTATACTTCTGTGTCAAATGTATGCCATAGGTACTGCGTACCCTATGCTGTAGGGTGACGTGCACCTTCCCAAAAATGTAAATCGCGCGTTGTGGCAATGCAGACCGCAACAACTGTGATTGGTCCGCTTGGTAGCATCGTATTTCTTCCCACGCATTTCCGGTTGCTTTTCTCCGTCATGTCTGTACACTGATGCGAAATAAATGGTTGGAGACGATGAACCAAATTGTCAAATCTACCTGCCGACATCCGAAAATATTTGAAATGCATTTCCTCATCCATGTCTCTCTCGAAGAAACTCAACACAGTGGCATAGAAACCCCACCACCAACTAGCGTTTTGGCGGTGAATTGCAGAGCAGCGCAGACACAAGTACACATGCTCGCTACGGCGTAGGGCTACGCAAAAGTATAAATCAGGCCTATGGCGTAGCCCGTACGCACAAGTATAAATCAGCCTTTACCCTGCCTCCAAGCCCTTTCCTGTAGCTTTACAAATTATTCCATGGGATGTACTTATACAACTTTTTCTTGAAGTTCATGATGGAATCTGCCTTCATATTTGAAATAGGACATTCCAGGTTCCAATTACATGCTGCATTTAAAAAGAAATCCTTGATCATTTGGTTTCTTCTCCTTTTCATTCATGATCTCCAGTTATTTAACACCTCTGCGAACGGTCATGGGATAGTCTCCTAATACATGGTTTGCTCTGGCCTCTTGTTATTTTATGTGCTTCTATCAGACTTTTCCTAGAACATTATTTGATAAGAAAGCATTCAGTAAGTGAGGTCAAATCTGTGGAATGGGAAAGAGTTAACAATTGGTCAGAACTGAGTAAGAGAAAACAGCTTAGTTTTCAGTTGCAGAGAAGGTAGGTGAGGGACGGATCAGAAAAGTGTATGAGATCACATTCTGGTTTCCCCATTTTAGAAAGTTTAGGAAGTATGCAGAGGGTGAATAAGCAGTTTACTAGGACGGTGCCTGTACTATAGGGCATGTGCTATGAGGAAATTAGCAAACTTGAGTAGTGGAGACTGAGGGGGGAGATGATAGAAGTTTATATCAGAAGTTTTTAAGATTGAGAGGCAAACAGTTGACAGCCAGTATCTTTATACTATGGTCAAAATACCTAAGGACATGCATTTAAGATGAGAGGGAGCAAGTTCAAAGGAGATTCCCAGGACAAGTTTTTTTAAAAGATTAAGTGTCTTGAATATATTGCTAGAGGTGGTAATGAGGCAAGTACAATCGAAGTGAGAAGCCCTTAAATACATGAATGTCATTAGTTCATTATAATGTAATGGGCTGAAGGGCCTGTACCTGTGCTGTTTATATGCTGTATTGCCATGGGAGTATATGGTAGAGATCATAGTGCCTATGAATTAATATCAGTTGGAGAGGAAGTGAACAGATTGAGATGAGAGCAGTTAAAAGGTGGGAATACAAGGAAATAACTAGTAGTAAGGCAGAGCTGTTAGATGTCCCCAGTTAGTTGGGTTGTGCTAATGGAGAGAAAGCTGAGTCAATAACAAAAGTGGATGATTTCTATCAGAAAAGGCAGTTTCTTATGTTTCCTGAAGTTATAGAATACTGTACCATCTGGAAGGCTGCAGTGTGCCTAAATAAAATGAGGTTTTGCTTAAGTTTGTGTTGGACTTCTTTATGACAGTCCATGAGGCCACAGACTGGTGGAGGTGGAATGGAAGTGGCAGACAATTGAGTTCTGTTATAGGACAAAGTGTTAAATTGGCTGTTTAAACTCTAAATTGTTCCCTTTTTCCCCATTGGTTTAAAATGTCGAATTCAATCCCCAACCCAGTGTTAATGAATTTTGACATGCAGAAGCAGCTCAATATAGATAGGGCTGCAGCTGGCAGCTCTAGTTTCAAAGAGTTTATCAACATTAGCTGCTGTGAGCATATTAATAGTTGTGGGTCTCATCAGCAACTTTAGGGGGTCCAGAATGAATGGAGATCTGCCATAGATAGTTCTCCAAGTCCTTACCTACCACCCCATAAGCCACCAATCTAGACATCATTTTGTGCAACTTCTGCCCTCTTCAATAGGATCCTACCACTAAACACATCCTTCCCTCATTCCTACTCACTGTTTTCCATAGAGATTGTTTTCTCCGTGATTCCCTTGTCCATGTGTTTTTTTTCCTCCTCCTCCCCCCCCCCCCCCCCAACTGACCTTTCTTCTGGCAATTATTCAGGCAAGCAGGACAAGTGCTACACCTGCCCCTATACCTCCTCCCTCAACACCATTCAGGGCCCCAAACAGTCCATCCATGTGTGGCAACACTTTACCTGCAAGTTTGTCGACATAATTTGCTGTTTCCAGTACTCTGGTGTGAGCCTGCAGTACATTGGTGAAGCCTGATGTACATTGGAGGACCTTCTCATCAAGCACCTTTGCCCCATCTGCTATTATAGATGGGATTTTCTGGTGGCAGCTCATTTTATTTCTACTTCCTATTCCTCTTCTGACATGTCAATTGATGGCTTCCTTTACTGCCACAATGAGGCCACTCTCAAGTTGGAGGAGCAATACCTCGTATTCCATCTGGGTAGCCTCCAACCTGACAACATGAACATTGACTTCTCTAACTTCTGGTAATTTCCACCCTGCCCCCTCCCCTTTCTCCCATTCCCTATTCTGACTCCCCTCTTCCCTTCTCTTCACCCTTCACCTCATTCTGGTATCCCTCCTTTTTCCCTTTCACTCATGAACCATTCTCCTCACCTATCAGATTCCTTCTCCTTCAACCCTTTATCTTTTCCTTCTATCACCTCCCAGCTTCTTACTTCAATGCCCCCTCCACCCATCCTCCTCCCCCCCCCCATCTGCTCTCACCTATCACTTGCCAGCTTGTACTCCTTCCTCTCCCACCACCACCTTATTCTGGCCTCTTTCCCCTTCCTTTCCAGTCCTGATGAAGGGTTGTAGCCCAAAACAGTGACTGTTACTACTTCCCATAGATGCAGCCTGACCTGCTCAGGTCATCCAGCATTGTGTGTGTGTGTATAGTGTGGAGTCTATTTTGTCAATTTGTGTTTCTGCTATCTCCTCTCAGTCCCGTTTTCCCCCTTATCCAAGTGCAATTATTCACTCACTTGCCAGTTTCTTCTTGATTCTTTTTGTTGCTTACCTACTATTTCGTAGTCAATTAAGCTATCCATGTGTCTTTTACATGTGGGAGAAAGTCAGAGTACAATGAAAACTGCATGATAACACACGGGGTGGGGGGGGGGGGGGAGTGGGGGTTGGAATGTGTAAACTCCTTGCACCACTGAAGATAAGGACTCTGAAAAATGAGACAGAAGCTCTAATTGCCAAATCATAGTGTTACCACTGCCACCCTGGCAGCTTGTTTAATTTACTATTTTAACCAGTTCTTTGTCTTTAGCTCTGGCAGCGTCTGTTATAAATGTACCTGAGACCTAAGAATGTGCAGGGAAAGTTCACTAGATTGAATTTTCACTAGAGAATGTTCAACTGTGAGGAATGTAAAGTGATTGAATTGAGATACAATGGTTGTGGCTTCTGCTTTTGATTAGAAATGTGAAGCATAGCCCTAATGTTATTAGAATGTTGAGTATGAATCTTCAGAATACCACTTTGGATACTGGTGGGGGAGTGTGGGGAGCAGACTGCCAGGGTAAGCTGCAGCGACCAGGTTTCTGGCTCTGTGGCTCAGAAGGGAAGGGGCGGGGGGAAGAAGAGGAGTGCAGTAGAGATAGGGAATTCCAAAAGTAGAGGAACAGAAAGTAGGTTCTGTGGACATAAAAGAGACACCGGATGTTATGTTGCCTCCCAGGTGCCAGGGTCAGGGATGTCTTTGATTGGATTGGGTCCACAGCATTTGAAAAGGGGAGGATGAGCAGCTGAAAGTCATGTTTCTTATTAGTACTAATGATATAGATAGGAAAAGGGAGGAGGTCCTGAAGAGATAGTATAGGGAGTTGGGCAGAAAGCTGAAAAGCAGGACCTCCAGGGTAGTAATCTCTGGATTGCTGCCTGTGCCATGTGTCAGTGAGGGTAAAAATAAGATGATTTGGCAGATGAATGTGTGGCTGAGGAATTGGTGCAGGCAGCAGGGTTTCAGGTTTCTGGATTATTGGGATCTCTTCTGGAGAAGATAGGACATATACAAAAAGGGTAGGTTACAGCTGAACCCAGGGGGACCAATATCATTCTGGGAAAGTTTGCTAGAGCTGTTGAGGGTTTAAACTAATTAGACAGGGGACTGGGAACCAGAGCAATAGGGCTAAGGATGGGGTAGTTGGTGTGCAAGTGGATGCAGTGTGTAGTGAGGGTGTGAGGAAGGATGGGCAGATAAAATGGCAAATTTACAGGAGATGTACAGAAGAATAGAAGATTGTCTGCCGGGCAGGAGGCAAAGTGGGAATAAAGGGGGCCTTTACTGGTTGGCTGCTGGTGACTAGTGGTGTGCCACTGGAGTTGGTGTTGGGGCTGCTTCTTTTCACATTGTGTCAGTGATTGAGGTGAAGGACTTGATGGCTTTGTGACCAAGGTTGCAGACAATATGAAGATAACTAGAAGGACAGCTAGTGTTGAGGAAGCAGGGAGTCTGCAGAAAGACTTGGGTTGAGGGAATGGGCAAAGAGGTAGCAGATGGAGTGAAATGTAAGAAAGTCACACACTTTGGCAAAGTGAATAAAGAACTGGACTATTATGTAAATGGAAAGAAAATTCAAAAATCAGGGGTGCAGGGGGACATGGGAGTCCTCATACTGTATTTCCTAAAGGTTAGCTTGCTGTTCAGAATCAGGTTTATTATCACTGGCATGTGCATGAAATTTGTTAACTTAGCAGCAGCAGTTCAATGCAATACATAATCTAGCAGAGAGGGAAATAAATAAAACAAGCAAGTAAATCAATTACGTACATTGAATAGATTATTAAAAATGTACAAAAACAGAAATATATATTTTAAAAAGGTGATGTAGTGTCCAAAGCTGCTTTAAGTTGATGAAAGCAAATTCAATGTTAGCATTTATTTCAAGAGGACTACTATACAATAGTAAGGCTGTAATGCTGAGGCTTTATAAGGCATTGGTCAGACTGCACTTGGGTTATTGTGAGCTGTTTTGGGCCCCTGCACATCTAAGAAAGAATGTGCTGGTATTTGAGAGTCCAGTGATGGTTCAGGAGAACAATCAAAGTAATGAAAGGGTTATCAAATACTTCTCATGTGTTGTCTCTGGGCCCGTACTTATTGGAGTTTAGAAGAATGAGGGGGAATCTCATTGAAGCATATTGAATATTGAAAGGTCTGGATAGAGTGGATATGGAGAGGATGTTTCCTGTAGTGGGGGAGACTCAGACCAGAGGGACTGCCTAAAAATGGAGAGAATTTAGAACAGAGATGAGGAGTTTCTTTTGTACGAGGGTGGTAAACCTGTGGATTTCTTTCCTACAGATGGCTGTTCAGGCCAAGTTACTAGGTATATTTATGACCATAAGACGTGGGACCAGAATTTGGCCATTTGGCCTATCGAGTCTGCTTTGGCGGTTGATGATTAATCAGGACTTCAAAGGTTATGGGGAGAAGGCAGGATAAATGGAGTTGATAGGGATAATAAATCAGCTATGATGGAGCAGACTCGAGGGGCTGAATGGTCTAATTCTAATTGTTGGTTTTATGGAATCCCCTAACCCAGACATGTTTGGTTACTGAGCAGTTCCATTTGTTCAGGATGCAACTCTATAGATCTTTGAAGAACTAAGCAAACTGTGAAAGTAGAATGTGGGCAGTGATTGAGGGGAGGCCATGATCTCATTTGAATAGCAGAGAGGACTGAGGAGCCTTGTGGTCTCTGTTTGCTTAAATATTTTTGTTTTTCTTTTTGGTACATTTCCTTGGGGTTTCCAGTAATCAAAGCAATCTGTTTCTCACCTTTATTTAAAGGCTTCTTATTGGGCTACACCGTTTAAATAATGGTTTGAATGTTTGTATTGTTTTGAAGTAATGTTATACCAATAAGTGAGTGCTTAATCAAAATGTAAATGGCTCCCAATGCAGTAATAACATGAACAAATAGCAGTTATCTTTTCTAGTAAAAGTTAATAATCAATTTACCTCCTTTATGATGACAATTAAGGATGTTGCTTTGTTTCAGATGGTATTTTGTTAAACATTCAAAATTACTCTATAGTCCCCAAAAGATGAACGTGGAAAATAAAGGACTAATAAATGAAAACCAATATGGGTTTGCTTAAATAAAAAGTTATCTGGCTTGTTTTGAGTTTTGAACTAATGTTGGTGTTTTGAACAATGGTTGATGTATTGCATAAAACTTAAACCATGACATTGCACAATTCTAGTTATAATTTGTCTAAATATGTGGTAGTCTTCAGGATGGAGCAATGTTACTGCATGTTCACTAAGTTTGATTAGAGCCAACTTAATTGAATTTTTGTACATTTAAAATTTTGTTGCTTTTTGCACGATTTTTTCTTTTTGCATGTGGGGGGAGGAGGTTTGGTGTTCTTCTTTGAACAAGTTCCATAGGTTCTTTCTTTCGTGGCTGGCTGTGGGAAGATGAACCTCAGAGCTGTGTACTGCATACATACTTTGATAATACGTAATTCTGCTTTGAATCTGTGAATCCTTTGTGCATTAAAATTTTGTGATTATTTTTCAATGCACTTGCACAATGGAGAAACCAAGATTAGGCGGGGAATGGAGTGTAAGCAGATGGTATTGGTTTAATTTGGCATCATGGTGATCACAGATATGGTTCAAAAGGCCTTTCCAGTGTTATACTGTTCTATCTTCTAAGAGTTGTATGTACACTAATCTGTATATCAAGTTCTTAACATTATCCATGTTACCTCTGTTATTCAGCTCATCACTGATGAGCTGGTGGAGAGGTTAAATGTAATAGCTTGTTTTAAAACATGTTCTATGTTTAATCTACATTTTAAACTATCAGTGAGGTTCATACAGACCTTCCTAAGGGGAAACTTAATTTAGTACCCACATATTAAAATAAGATAAAGGTTTTAACTATGTACAGTTTTCCCGAATTTCCCAAAACACAGTTCGTTGATGAAACTGAGGTGTGAGCAGATTGCTCACAAGGAATAGGCTTTACAGCTTCTCATGCATCTTCCAGATACTGGCAGACCATCCCAATGTCTTCAGTGACTCATTGAAATACTTCCTGCACAGAAGCTGAGATTATTTATTAAGTTTTGATAAAAAGAACCTGCGCTATCTTTGCTATTCAATTTTCCAAACTTTAGAGCTATTTATTTGTTGCACGCCTGCATGGCTACAGCACAGTGTGTGCTGCTTGTTACTGTTTTGGTACGTGATCAGGCAAAGAACGGGTGAAAAGTGTCTCTGAACACTTCGGCTATTCATCCCTATAGTTTCCAGAAGTAGGAACTGACGCAGTTCTAGTTTGAAGACTGCATTGGATGTGTAAGCAGAGATGGTGTTCTTTTGAAAATTATATTAATGTTTTGTAGATATTGCAACATGCTGTAACATCCCATAGCCTGGTGACCAGTGCATATTGAACACTGCTACTACAGGACATGCATCTTTTCACACGTGTAAGGCAACTGAACATCAAGGAGGCCTTGGGTTTATAGTCTCCCACAGTGTGAAGTGTGATTGACTGTAGCTGTGGCCATCCAGGAATTCCATATCATTGGACATTGCATCAACCAAGAAGGCTTTCATTCTTCCAACTTGTAATTGTTCTGCAACCATGAGGTGTATCTCCCAGTGTATGGAAGATGCCAGAGAAACTGCAACGCCTGTTGTCTTTGAGTATGACCTCTCCATTCTTACAAACAGATTTATCCTCTTGAGCATGCCTGTTGACACCCAGCACTGTCATTTGATGTCACCCAGTCATCGTCAGCATATGACACTTTCATTTCCGTTCCCTCTGCTCTCCCTTTCTTTGTGCTGTCTGACACCTAACTTGCATACAGCTTTTGTTGAAAGTTGATCAGCCAGCAATTTTCTTCACTACAGGTGTTCTGTTTGGGATTTCCAGCACTTTCTGATACTTTACATATGGAAAGTTAACCTTGTCTGATGAACCTTATTCAATGTAGAACAGCACAGTGCTGGACCAGGCAGCTCAGTCCAAGTTTTTTGTGCTAAGCATGATGTCAAATGAAACATGCCTTTTCCTGCATATCCCTCCATTTTCTGCATATTCACATGTAAATATCTAAGTCTCATAATTTATAAAATTCACATCATGAATGCTACTATCTGTTTCTACTACCACCTTTGGCATCACATTCCAGGCACTTTGTGCATACATTTAACTTAAAAATGCCTGCCCATCCCTTTAAACTCTTAAACCCCCCCCCCACTTAAAACAATGCCCTCTAGTATTCGGCATTTCTATTATGGGATAAACGTTCCGCTTGTATACCCTATCTATCCTCAAACTTTTTAAACTTCTACTCCAGTTTGGGGGGGGGGGGAGAATCCTAGTTTGTCCCAGTCTCCTTACAGCTAATACCCTCTAATTCAATTGAGCTTTGTATAGGTAGGTAGTGTCTTTGGATTGGTGTATCAACTTCGAAAAGGCATCTATAGGACACTTAGCAATAATAAAAAGTGTAGAACTGCAGGCACTTTATTTCATCAGGAACATTGAGATAACTGTAGGGATGTTGCACATGTAATTTGATTGGTATAATTTGATCACAGTTTGCCCAAGAGATCTGTTATTTACATCTTTGCTCTTAAATATATATTTCATAACTTGAAAACATTACTGCAACCAAATATTGAATTTTTCCATTTAAGATTTTTAGGTAGAACGATGTAGATGACAGCAGATAGTTGTAGAATGTTGCTAGATTAAATGAGTAAAACTGTAGCTACATATGCTTGCTTGTAAGTTGGATTACACTGTGCAAGGTTGAAATAGTGTTATACTATATATTTTCAAGCTTGGAGTGAATAACTTTAGAAATTACCTGTGTAAAGTTGTGACTTGTAGGATTGGAGTCCTGCTAGCACATCTGACCTTTTGCAGCATCAGATACAATCACAGTTATCTAATAAATTCAGCACTGTACCTTCTGCCCTTGCCATTTAATTGGAATTCCACAAATGTGTCCTGTTTGCTCCTTGTTTAATTTTTTTTTAAATGACACAACCCAGACTTTCAAGAAGACAACTCGAGTCTGTATTTTCAATGTATTTTTCATGGCATCAGCTATCTTCATTTTACAATATTCAATATATTTGCAAAATTGCTTTTACTTTTGTGGCTAGTGTCTATTTCCAAAAGGCAGATAATCAAATGGGGACAGGATACCACTCACAGATGGAAATTTCCTCCACTTCCCCCTGACAGTATTCTATGCAACTTGTCTGTTTTTGGCTGTTGAGTTCTTGAGGTCTGATGACCCTCTGTGATTATGGTAACAAGACAGTAGTTGCAAGGTTTTTATGAAGCTCTCATCAGAAAACGTGTTGCTTGATCTACAGCTCCTTGATAGGAAATCCAGTAACACACTTTCAAAGACCCTTGCAAACAATTAAGTAATATTTTACTTTGCTGGTTGTGAGGGCAAACGAGGGGAGGAAAGAATGAACAGGCATCAGTTCTGATGTTGTGTGCAAGTGTTTTAGTGCGCTAAAGTAGATTCAGTCCAACTTGCCTACACAACTTTCCCAAAACAACACGAATATTGATGGCAAGTGCATGTAAATTGGTTTATTATGTACTGAGGTACAGTGAAAAACCTTTTGGCATGCTATTAATACAGATCTATTATTCAGATCAGTATTGAATTAGTATAAGGGAAAAGCATTAACAATGCAGAATAGTGTTGAAGTTACAGAGAGTGCAGGCAGACAAGTAGGTCATAATGAGGTAGATTGTGAGTTGAAGAGTCCATCATATCATAGTAGGAGACCATTCAGTAGTCTGAATGGATAGAAGCTGTCTTGAGTCTGAAGGTATGTGCTTCCAGGGTTTTGCATCTTCTGCCTAACAGGAGGGGAGGTCTGGGGTGGGTGAGGACTTTGATTATGTTGTCTGCTTTACTGAGGCAGCAAAAGGTGTAGATGGTCCATGGAAGGGAGGCTTATTTCTGTGATGTGCTGAGCTGTGTCTGCCACTGTCTGCAGCTTCTCACACTCTTAACCAGAGCAATTGCTTTACCAACTGGTGATGCATCCTGGTAGGGTGCTTTCTGTGGTGTATTGATTTAAAAATTGAAAGTCAAAGGGTACATGCCAAATTTCTTTAGCCTCTTGAAGAAGTAGAGATGCTGATGTGAGTTCTTGGCTGTGGTGTCAGGATTTGACCAGAAGAGGTTGCTGGTGTTGTTCACCCCTAAGAATTTGAAGCTCTGAACCCTCAAACTCAGTGCCATTGATGTAAACAGGAGCATGTGCATCGCTCCTGGTAAGTCAATGGTAAGCTTTTGTTTTGCTGATGTTGAGGGAAAAGTTGTTGTCAAGACACCATGCTTCTGGGCTCTTCATTTCCTTCCCATACTCAGACTTATTATTATTTGAAATATGGCTCACTGCAGCAATGCCATTTGCAAACTATTAGATTGAGTCGGAGCTGAATCTGGCAGTGCATTTGTAGGTTTATAGAAAGTAGAGTGTGGGGCTGAGTGCGAGGCCTTGTGAGGCACCAGTGCTGAGGATAATTAGGCAGAGATATTGCTGCCTTTCCTTGCTGATTGGGATCTGTTGGACTGGAAGTCAAGGATCCAGTTGCAAAAGGAGTTGTTTGAGTCCCAGGTATAGGAGCTGGTGAAAAAACTTGCCAGTTCTTTCCAAATCTTAAGGTCAGAATGCTGTAGGAACAATGATACTTATTGTGTTTTGTAACCCCTGGAGTCCTAGTCATGCAAAAGTACAACACAGAAACCAGCCCTTCAGCCCATCTAATCCATGCTGAACTATTTAAACTGTCTACTCTCATCAAGACGATAGCCCTCCATACCCCTACCATCCATGTACCTATCTAAATTTCTGTTAAATGTTGAAATCGAGCTCCTGTGCACCACTTGTGCTGGCGGCTCATTTTACACTTTCATGACACCCGAAGTGAAGAAGTTTCCCCTCATGTTCCCCTTAAACTTCTCATCTTTCACCCTTAGCCCATGACCTCAAGTTGTAGTCCCATCCAACGTCAGTGGAAAAAGCCTGCTTGCATTTATCCAATATATACCCCCATAATTTTGTATATTTCCATCCCCTCAATGTTCTACATTCCAAGGAATAAAATCCTAACCTATTCAATCTTTACTTATAACTCAGGTGCTCCAGACCTGGCAGCATCCTTGAAGATTTTCTCTGTCCTCTATTAATCTTGTTTACATCTTTACTGTAGGTAGGTGACCAAAGCAGCACACGGTACTCCAAATTAGGCCTCACCAATGTCTTGTGCAACTTCAACATAACATCCCAGCTCTTGTACTCAATACTTCGGTTTATGAAGACCAATGTGCCAAAAGCTTTCTTTGTGACCCTATTCACTTGTGACATCACTTTCAATGAATAATGTATTCTCAGATTCCTTTGTTCCACCGCTCTTCTCAGTGCCCTAGTTGTCATAGTGTAGGGCCTACCATGGTTGGTCCTACCGAAGTGCAACACTTCACACTTAATTGATTTTACCAACTTCTATTTCATGTTAAATTTGCTGCTATGACAAACCGAGTGTAGATAATGGTTAAAGAACATGGCATGAGAACAGCAAGGGAGGGGATGTTACACCCGCACATGGCAATGCATCCTGTTTTGTACATTTTCTTTGTGGCTGTAGTTGAGGGATTGTAGCAAGATCTCGGGCAAACAAAACATCATTGAGGGGAGATGAAACATCAAATAAAAAAGGTGAAGTAGCAACAAGGACACAAAATGAATCTCCAATCAGTGTTGGATAAAAAAGAGTATACACTTGACAACAGCATTTTATGACAGTGAGGGAGAAATAGCAGTGTCCTATTGAGTAGTGTTAGAAAAATATGAGACAGATGGTTCAAAAGGATTTTTTTTTTACTATCCTTCAGGAAATTAAGAGGATTAAGTAGAAACTGGCAAGCAGGATGTTAGGTGGTAACGAATCAGCATATAGGAGGGAGATTGAAAACCTGGATGAGTGGTGCCATAACAACAACTCACACAATGTCAGCAAAACCAAGGAGCTGATTATTAACTTCAAGAAGAGAAAACCAGAGGTCCGTGAGTCAGTCATTGGGGGGTGGGGGAAATCAGAGGTGGAGAGGGTCAGCCACTTTAAATTCTCCAGGGTTATCATTTCAGAGGTTCTGTCTCTGAATGCCTCTATTTTCTTAGAAGTTTGCGAAGTTCAGCATGCATCTAAAACTTTTGACAAACTTGTTTAAATGTGTGGTGGAAAGTTTATTGACTACATCATAGCCTGGTATGGAAACATAAGTGCCCTTGAACAGAAAAATCTACGAAAAGTTGTGGCCAAGTATGTCACAGATAAAGCTCTCCCCATCATTGAGCACATCTATATGGAGTGCTGTCACAGGAAAACATCATCCACATCAAGGACCCCTACCAATCAGGCCATGCTTATTTCTTGCTACTGCCATCAAGAAGGAGGTATAAGAGCCTCAGGGCCCACTCCACCAGGTTCAGGAATAGTCATTGTCCCTCAACCATCAAGCTCTTGAACCAGAGGGGATAACTTCACTCAACTTTACTTGCCCCATCATTGAAGTGTTCCCACAGCCTATGGACTCACTTTTAAGGACTCATCTCATTTTCTCGTTATTTATTGCTCATTTATTATTACTACTTGATTTTTTTCCCTTTTTTTTTTGCAGAGTTTTAATTTTGCAATATCATTGTTTGTCCCTCCTGTTCGGTGCAGTCTTTCAATTGATTCTATTGTTTTTTGGATTTGCTGTGAATGCCTGCAAGAATGCCTCAGGATTGTATATGGTGACATATATGTACTTTGATAAATTCACTTTGAACTTTGACATCAATGTGCCTCTGGTTAGGTTTGTACTAGAACAAAATGTTCCAGTGCAACCACAAGTAACAGATAGTGTTACTCATTGACTTAGAACATAGACTTCTATTTAAGTCTCTCCTGACCAAGGGGTTCTTCCTTCTTAGTTGTCAAGGAGGATGGTGGGAGGCCATGGCTGCTGAAGAGTGTAGTTAAAATCAAGGGTTCTGAAACTGTCACCGGAGAACCTTCCAGATGCTGTTATGGTATGAAATGTAGTGTTCCACTGATGCCATTAAGTTTATTTTCCTTCCAAAACTGATACCGTTCCATGCTTCCAGTGATAAAGAACAAAAAGCTTAACTATAAGTATAATGTTCAATTTAGAGTGGAACATATGAGTTCATGTGCCTGATTTGAAGTTCAATATTTCACGGGCTCAAAAATGCAGAAGTGCAGTCAGTCCATACTTGAGCTAAAGAAACTTTCTAAGTTGCTATTCCTAACAGAAAAGGTACATTTGCACTACATGACTGGATAAGAGAAAAGGATCCGTTTTAAGACTTGAATCTTTCTTTGAAGTGTCAAGTTTTGTTTCAACTTTCATCAACATTTCAACAGATGGCAGCCTCTTATTTTCCAGCTTTGAAAAGTTACCTTAGAAATTGTGTTGCATTATTTTTTCTTAAAGTTACACAATGTCAAAAATACACAGCATCCTGGTGGAATGATTGTTTTAGGTCTGTAGCATTGAAATTGCCACTTCCTTGCGCAAGTCCTATTTATGTGATGAAAAGAATTTTCCACATCAGATGTGCATCCAGTAATGTCATTCCTTGCATTGATCTTTTTGAAGAATGATGAGAGTAGTGGGGTAGAAGGAAAAATGTCTGGGGAACAGCCACAATTGGGAAATGTTGGGATAGCTGGGTCTTGGTTGAAGTTAGTTTTAACTGTTAACTTTTCCATATACCCAACTGTTTTCCTTAACACAGACCTGATCTCTTGTCCTGATTTGGATCTACAGTTGCTTGTGTTGGTGCCTTGGGCCAAACTGTTGCACTGAATAGTATATCTGGGGCCCCTCAATTTTATTAGCTGGAATTGATGTTTGAGGTATCAGCCCCTACAACAAGAGATGTCTTTTTGCAAGCTGCAAAATCTGAATTCTTATTCTGGTTAAAAATAGTTTGGCCATTGAGATTTTCTAGGTTTCCAAGAGTTCAAAGTGCTGTTCAGTATGTATTGAAGTCTTATTGGCCTGGGGATAAATTTTGCATTGTTGCAAAAAAGAAAATCAGGGACTCAAGTAAATACGGTACACAATTTAAATAAATACAGTAAATATGAGCTTTATTTCTCTTATGACTTTGTGCGTCCTGTTTGGAGAATGACAAGTTTTGATTGAGATCAGTTGGATATAACTTTTATGTTGTTCAGTCTGTCATTAGGGACTTGTATCTGAAAGTAAACTGTAAAGGTGATTTGGTTATGGTTGAGCAGGAAACTACATTTAAAAAATATTAGTCCACTGTTAATGGCTCTCATGACAGTTAAGTGTTTGCAAATAAAGTTTATTCCTTGAGGACCTAAACAAAAATCTACCAGGAAACAAGTAATCTGTCCATGGCTGACGGAAGAAAGTAAAGAAAAATCTTCTCCTTTGATTAAATACTAAAACTGCTGGAAATGGCAGAATAGATTAGCAAGGGAGGATCAGGAAATTGACAGAAAGAAGATAGATAAATATTCTAAGAAAACAGACTACACTTTTTTTGTTTTAAAAAAAATAGTACGGGTAAATCTGGGTTCCAAAGGGGGAGAATTTATGAAGGCCAAACTAGGATGCTACAGGGACCTCAGCAATTCAGAGTTTGTATCAATAAGTTGACTGAAGGAAACAAATGTAATTTCCAAGTGTTTGAATTGTACAAGAAAATGTGAGAAAGATTCAAAGGAATAATGACCAATGATTGTAAAGAGCATGACAGAATATACAGAAGTTATTCACAAAAAATGTTTAAAACTGACGTATCTTGGTTTAAAGACATCTCAAAGATCCTTGTACACATCATTGAAAACTAACTTTAGTTTTGAATGAACCGCACAACTGAGCTTGATAGATTTTTGTGTGCGAGGAAAAGAGCTGAAATCTTGATGTGGTACTGGGGAACTGATGGATGATGTACACTAACTTTCAAATGACAGAATAAGCTAAGACCATTCTCGTTTTCATGTGCATGTAAAATATCCCATTGCACTAACAAGACACTCCTTTTGTACTCTTGACAATTATCTTTTATGCAATTATATATATTTTCCTAATTAGAAACCATAGAAAAACTACAGCACAGAAGCAGGCCTTTTGGCCCTTCTTGGCTGTGCCGAACTATTTTCTGCCTAGTCCCACTGACCTGCACACGGACCATATCCCTCCATACACTTCCCATCCATGTATCTGTCTAATTTATTCTTAAATGTTAAAAATTGTTATCACTTTTTTTTCTGTATGTTGATTTGTTTTCTACAGTGTTACACCATGAAAAATCTTTCCCCCAAAAATTCAATTTTCTTTAGTTTGGTGACTCTCAGCATAATGCTGTCACTCTAGTAATTTTACGCATGCCTAAGGTCTTGACATTTGCCTAATGTTTGGCATCCTAATTTGGGTGGACTTGTCTTGCTTGAGCCCAACAAGTGAGATAGAAAGATTGTCTTCCATGGCAGAATGCCAAAGATAATTTAACTTCATTCATTTTTTTAATATATATGCTGAGGACACCATTCCAAGTTGTAGTATCCTCGGCAATTTGCCTTGAAGCTTTCAAATATTTCAGAAGGAAAGTCAGCAAGTTGCTAGAGTATTCTTTGTAAACATTGTAATGTCTCTTTTCAAGATGCATCAATTTATGTTTCTCTGTATTAAGTATCATACATCTGCCAATTTTAGCTTTTTATGTAGTCTGATCCTCTGTATCTTTGTGCATCCTGAAATTCTAGCCTGGTGTTTTTTTTAAAGAGGAGGCACTGCACCACAGCAATTAAGATGTTTTATGGGGTTTGGGTTGCTAGCAAAGGTTGTTATTTATTCATTGCCCTTGAAGCTGCTGAGCCTTCTGATCATAGTAAAGTTAGAGCTTGCCACTTTGGTCTAAACTGAGTATAACCAACATTTAAATAGAGAATGTAATACATTCAATGTACTTCAATAGAGAACTAGATATTGACACTATCAAGTATCTTACCACCCTGGGCTTTACTGTTTAACTGGGCATCTGCACATCTAAGTTTTTTTATCAGAATTATTAATAAATGTGCATTAATTGTCCATTGCATGTTTTCATTCACTCATTTGAAAGAGGAACTCACTGAGTCAGGTTGGTTGGATTACCTTTTTTCTCTATATCAGTAATTCAAAAATACTTGTTTCCTGGCATGGCTAATGTCCTGATTGTTTCTGGGGTGGTGCGGGTGGCTAAGAGAGGAAGTTGGTACAGTCTTTCTACAGGGTATGGTAACACTTCCAATAATTTGAATATAGGCGCAAGAAAATGAGAGTGATATCTCAGAGCAAAAATTAAAAAAATACTTTATTCAGAGATAGTGTAACATCTGCTCATTTGTTTATATTGAAAATTCAAATAGAATCATGTGTTCCATAAAGATGTGTTTATACAGCTGTGTCAATTGTGTATTCACCCCAGGAACTATGCCTTAGAATAACACCATTTCTGATTCACTGAGCAAGAACTGCTAGTTTATTGTGGGTTTTTGGAAGATAAAAGTGTACAAGTAGCTCTTCCTGTGTGTTATGGATCACCCATTATGCTCTATTGGTCCAGAATAAGACTGCAGAAAATGTAAATGTTATAGAGGAAATTGGCAGACAATGTAGTAATGATCCAATTTGTTCGTTTTATTTTATTCCCTCTTTTCCCTTGAATTGCTACTTTATTCCACCATCTCACTCCGAATCTAAGCTGTCTGCCGTCTCTGCACTGTTGCAAGATCTAATAGAAGCTTTAGCATCTACCATCTGGGAAAGTTGCAACCTTTTTTTGCACTGAATATGACTTAAGTTTGATTAGCATAACATTCTCTGTATCAGAACTAGCCATTTCTGCTACAAGTTGTCATCTGTGATTTTCTTTATTTTTACCTACATTAGTACAGCCTGACCTGCTGGACACGTCACACAAGTTGACTGTTAAAATGTAGAATGTGGACAAAGCAGTGTGATCACCCTTTAGTAGCCCCATTAACCCATTTGACCTGATGTCTCCCTATCATAGACATTCTTTTTCTAGCCACCCCTGCTGCTATCTTTGCAACTTTACATTAATTCTCCTATTTTCTTACAAAAGGTGTGAAGTAGTAACTGCTTTTCTTTCAATTGAAGCTGTCTGACCTGAGTGTCTGTTAGTTCTGACACCCTTGATAGGCTAAGAACAACTTTCAGGGCCATTGAGGCTTAAGGTCTTTTAACAGCTACTCTCCAGTAATCCTACCATAAGATAATATATTTTCTTAAATAAATTTTAAAAATATGAGCATGGGTGGAGGCAGCAACTTAGCCAGCACTGCTTTTCTATAATGTTGCCCCAGTGTTTGCTAGAAGGCAGCCAGTGGTAAGAAGTTACTCATGGATAGCACGACTGATTAGTAACATTGATACCCGTCCGTCTTGTGTACACACTAGCTACTTCAGACTTTTCATTCTAAAACACTGCTCTATTGAAGTTTTGGGCCATATACTTCTATAGTTCAAAAGTTTGTTTAGTGCTTTTAATCCGACAGCTTTGCTTATGGTAAGTAACGTTGGAATTTAAAATGTATAATCAATTCTGCGTGTGTGATTGGGGAAGAATTTTCTTTAGGGGTATTAATGCTCTGAGTGTTCGTCCATCGTCAGTGTTGATAAGGACCTCGACACCATTATGATGCTGAGTGCCAGGTGGGGACCAAAGGTGGACAGGTGGACTAACTGCCTTGAAAAGGACGTAACATGTTCCCTCACCAGAGGTGCTACCCCTCCCTGACACCCCATACACCCCAGTGCTCTAAGGGATGCTGGATGAATGATAAAGGGTGCAAGTAATCAGATTAGGGAAGGGCTGCATGACAGATACTACGTAGATGTTAATTGTCGCAAGTTTTGTGGATAGAGTGAAACTTAAGGCTTTTCTTTAACAAAAGTAATACTTTAGTGTGTTTTGTTTTTGGTTTAACAATAACATGACTATGAAATGGGCATTGCTTTGATATGGCTTCCTGAGGCTCTTAGACTTAAACCAGTACTTGATTTGTAGTGAGGTGAAGATGCAAATTAAAATTGGTGAAGAAGACAAAAAACATTCAAAGGAAATGAGCACATTGACAATGTAAATGTTCCTAATTTGGGAAAATGCTGGAACAAAATGGCAGAGGTCATTTGAGTTGCATTATTTGCATCATACTACAATCAATACTGGGAGCACTAAGTAAAATTCCTCTTAGGAGGTCCCTCAGTAATGAGTTACTTTTCCCTCAGTTTTGCAGGGTTTGAGTTAACTGAAGGCAAAAGCAGGAGGTAAATTCATAAAGCACTTTGTCCCATCTAGTGTGTGTCAAACTATTATTCTGCCTTGTCTCATTGGACTGTGTGTGGATCATAGCCTTCTATACCACCCCCCCATCCCAATTTCTCTTAAATGTTGAAATCAAACCTACATCCACCACTTCTGCTGGCAGCTTGTTCCACTCTCACACTACACTCTGAGTGGAGAGGTTCTCCCTTATGTTTCCCTTAAACATTTCATCTTTCGTCCTTATCCTATGACTTCTAGTTCTAATCTCATCCAACCTTAGTGGAAAAATTCTGCTTGCGTCAACCCTACTTATACCCTCAAAATTTTGTATACCTCTATCAAATCTCCCTACATAGAAAACCTACAGCTCAATACAGGCCCTTCGGCCCACAAAGCTGTGTCAAACATGTCCTTGCCTTAGAAATTACCTAGGGTTACCCATATTCCTGTATTTTTAAGTTCCATGTACCTATCCAGGAGCCTCTTAAGAGACCCCATTGTATCCGCCTCTGCCACTGTCACCGGCAGCCCATTCCACGCACTCACCACTCTCTGCATTTAAAAAAAACAAACAACAGCTTACCCCTGACATCTCTCTGTACCTACTTCCAAATACCCTAAAACTGTGCCCTCTCATGTTGGTCATTTCAGCCCGAAGAAAATACCTTTGACTATTCACGTGAACAATGCCTCTCATCTTATACAGATCTATCAGGTCACCTCTCATCCTCTGTTTCTGCAAGGAGAAAAGGCCAAGTTCAATCAACCTATTCTCATAAGGCATGCTCCCCATTCCAGGCAACATCCTTGAAAATCTCCTCTGCACCCTTTCTATGGCTTCCACATGCTTCCTGTAGTGAGGCGACCAAAACTGAACACAGTACTCCAAGAGGGGTCTGACCAGAGTCCTATATAGCTGCAACATTAACTCTCTGCTCCTGAACTCAATCTCATATGCTCCAGGGAAAAAGTCGGTCTACTCAGCCTTTCCCTATAACTCAGATCGTCAAGTCCTGGCAACATCTTTGTAACTTTTCTGTATTCTTTCTGTCTTATTGATATCTTTCCTACAGGAAGAGTGACCTGAACTGCACACAGTACTCTAAATCCGTCCTCACCAATGCCTTATTAACTGCAACGTAACATCTCAACTCCTGTACTCAGTACTTCTGTTTACTTTCGTCCCCAAGTCTGGATCCCTCTACCACGGTATCAGCTTGACCTGCAACTTAGCAAAGTTGTACAATCGGATGATCTTGAACAGGATTCGTACCGCCATTGACCCTAAGCTAAGATTCAATCAGAATGGTTTTCGGCAGAAGCGCACGACAGTAATGCAAATACTTGCTCTCCGTAGGATCATCGAGGAAGTCAAGAAGAACAACCTACCAGCCGTGCTTACCTGCATCGATTTTGACTCCACTCGTTGAGGTAAAATGCTGAAGATTCTGAAAGCTTATGGAGTGCCAGACCATCTACTGAGAGCAGTAGAGTCTAGCTATACCAAAACCATGGCGAAAGTTGTATCACCAGATGGCGAAACAGCAGTGTTCGAGCTCCTAGCTGGTATGCTGCAAGGAGACACTCTGGCACCCTACATCTTTATAATTGTCCTTGATTACGCTCTGCGTCAAGCTACCAAAGATCATGACAAGCTTGGTTTTACTATAAAGCTATGGCGAACCAAAAGGGTCAGACCAGTTACGCTCACAGATCTCTGTTTTGCAGATGACATAGTCCTGCTCTCTGACCAGATAGAGGAAGCACAGCAGCTTCTGACAAAATTGGAAATTGAGTGCAATAAAGTTCGACTTCAGCTTAATGCTAAAAAGACAGAGTACATGGCGTTTAACTGCGACAAAGGTACTCTCAAGATCGTAGAGAATGATACCATTAAGAAAGTCTTTGACTGCAAGTACCTTGGGTCAAGAATGATGAGTTCGGAGAAGGACATAAAGATATGGAAGGCGCTGATGTGGAGGGCTATGAATGACATGAAGGAAATCTGGAAGTCAAACCTGACCAGAGGGCTTAAAGAGGATTTTCATAGCAGTCATAGAGTCCATTCTCACGTACGGATGTGAGATGTGGACACTCACCAAGACTCTAAATGGTTGCTATACACAAATGCTCAGGATGGCTCTTGATGCGAGTTGGCAGTAGCACACGACGAACGTCGAGCTCTGTAGCAACCTACCGATGCTCACCACTAAAATCGAGGTGAGAAGACTGCAACTAGTGGGGCACTGTCTACGCCACCCCGAGCTACCTGCCAGCCTAGTCATCATATGGGAGGCCATGCACGGGAGGATGAACCCTGGGCGCCCTCCCAAGACTATGGTCAACAGGCTCCTAGAAGTCAGCGGCGCAGCTAATGTAGATGAACTGAACACACTGATGAGGGAGAAGTGGAGGGTCCGTCATCGTGCCCGACGCCAGCCCCCTAGGCCTGAGTCGATTTAGTAGTAATAGTATCGTTTATGAGGGGTTTTCTTTATGATACTATATATACAGTGGCATGCAAAAGTTTGGGCACCCCGGTCAAAATTTCTGTTACTGTGAATAGCTAAGCAAGTAAAAGATGACCTGATTTCCAAAAGGCAAAGTTAAAGATGACACATTTCTTTAATATTTTAAGCAAGATTACTTTTTTTATTTCCATCTTTTACAGTTTCAAAATAACATAAAAGGAAAAGGGCTCGAAGCAAAAGTTTGGGCACCCTGCATGGTCAGTACTTAGTTGTTACTTGTATCACAACTTGTAAATGCTTTCTGTAGCCAGCTAAGAGTCTTTCAATTCTTGTTTGGGGGATTTTCGCCCATTCTTCTTTGCAAAAGGCTTCTAGTTTTGTGAGATTTTTGAGCCGTCTTGCATGCAGTGCTCTTTTGAGGTCTATCCACAGATTTTCAATGATGTTTAGGTCGGGGGACTGTGAGGATCATGGCAAAACCTTCAGCTTGTGCCTCTTGAGGTAGTCTATTATGGATTTTGAGGTGTGTTAAGGATCATTATCCTGCTGTAGGAGCCATCCTCTTTTCAGCTTTTTTACAGACGGTGTGATGTTTGCTTCCAGAATTTGCTGGTATTTAATTGAATTCATTCTTCCCTCTACCAGTGAAATGTTCCCCGTTCCTCTGACTGCAACACAAGCTCAAAGCATGATCGATCCACTCCCGTGCTTAACAGTTGGAGAGGTGTTCTTTTCATGAAATTCTGCATCCTTTTTTCTCCAAACATACCTTTGCTCATTGCAGCCAAAAAGTTCTACTTTAACTTCGTCATTCCACAGGACTTGTTTCCAAAATGTATCAGGCTTGTTTAGATGTTCCTTTGCAAACTTCTGACGCTGAATTTTGTGGTGAGGATGCAGGAAAGGTTTTCTTCTGATGACTCTTCCATGGAGGTCATATTTGTGCAGGTGTCGCTGCACGGTAGAACAGTGCACCACCACTCCAGAGTCTGCTAAATCTTCCTGAAGGTCTTTTGCAGTCAAACGGGGGTTTTGATTTGTCTTTCGAGCAATCCTAGTTCTTTTGGAAACTTTTCTTGATCTTCCACACCTCAACTTGACTTCCACCGTTCCTGTTAACTGCCATTTCTTAATTACATTATGAACTGAGGAAATGGTTACCTGAAAACGCTTTGCTATCTTCTTATAGCCTTCTCCTACTTTGTGGGCATCATTTATTTTAATTTTCAGAGTGCTAGGTAGCTGCTTAGAGGAGCCCATGGCTGCTGTTTGTTGAGACAAGGTTTGAGGAGTCAGGGTATTTATAAAGCTTTGAAATTTGCATTACCTGGCCTTTCCTAATGATGACTGAACAAGCCTTAGCCCTAACAAGCTAATTAAGGTCTGAGAACTTGGTAAAAGTTATCTGAGAGCTCAAGTCTCTTGGGGTGCCCAAACTTTTGCACGGTGCTCCTTTCCTTTTTTTCCACTCTTAAAATTGTACAAAATAAAAATAATACACTAATCTTGCTTAAAATGTTGAAAAGAATGTTTCATCTTTAACTTTGACTTTTGGAGATCAGTTCATCTTCTACTCACTTAACTATTCACAGTAACAGAAATTTTGAACGGGGTACCCAAATATTTGCATGCCACTGTATATGTGACATTGGTTTCAAGAAATTATGGATCTGTATTCCCAGATCCCTCTTAAATTGCATTCTTCAGTGCACTAGTAAGACCTAGCGTGGCTTGTCCTCCCAAAGTGTAGATAGTGGAAAAAGGTGGGAAGCTGATATGGCTGATAGTGAGAACGCTGCATCTGGCATAAATGACAAAAGGTCTGTGTCCATTGGATATGGAACGTAGTAGGATGAGAGGACTAGAGGAACAGTCTTTATCCTTGCTGAACTTTTTATCCATCTACACTCATCCCATCAGCTCAAATTGGGACTGTGTCATTGTGTGCCCTGCCTGTTGATGTGTCTCTTTAAATGTCTCAAATGTAGTGATTGTATTTGTTTCCTTTGTCTTTACTGATATTCACCACCCAGTGTGTGTAGTATATACAAATTTTTAAAAATTGCCCTGTGAATTCCCTCTTAAAACTCTTTCTCACCTTAAACTTATTGTTTAAGTTTTATTGTTAATACCCTACCATGGGAAATATTTTGGCCAGCTATGCCTCTTCTATCTGTCATCCCTCAGCTGTTTTTCTCCAGAGAAATTGAGTCCAACCTACGCAAACTTTCTCCAGAGGTAATTACATCCAATCCAGGCAACATCTCTACAACTGATATTGAGTTCAGTTCTCTGAACATCAGTGTTTGCAGCTAGTTAGTGGTCCAGGTGACTTGTGCCAGGTTTAAGGAGTTGGTCTCCAATCCAAAGATGGTTAGTTTAATGTTCAGTATCTGCCTTCACTGAGACTTGTTTCTTGACATGTAAGATGTGGTTCATGTTTTCCAGATTCTTGAATCACAGTCAATGGGACAGGTTTATAGTAGAGGGTAGGTTGGTAAAGGATCTTCGCCTTGTGGATGTTGTGTAAGATTTGTCTTAAGTGGTGAGTTGACCATGCCTCAGGAGAAATTCAGCAGGTGCAAATGCAGGTGTTGTCTGTATTACTGTATCCTGACTGTTGAAGGTCAGGATATTAGTGTTGTTGCTGTGGACTGAATAATTTCCCATGAACTTTGAAAGTTAGCTCTACTCCCTTGTGATTTTTCTTGTCAATCTGCAGATCTCTTCTGTCAAAACTCCCAAGATATCATGAGACTTGTTTGACACTGGAGTTCACTATTTGAATTATTACATATGTCTTTATAATGTACTATTAAAGTTATTACTAAATATTGATACCTGATGGAGTATATATCAGTATCTGTGGGGTGGGCCCAAAGTATTTGATGGGTTTTTTTTTGTTAACTGATGTTTTTTTTACTATTTGAAGCATGGTTGTTGTTTTGCATTATATATTGTGTTTGAAGGTGCTGAAGCAGTGGGCTACAGTCCTACCATTGGTAGGAGGATGTAATTGCAGGTAATAAGCTTGCACAGCTTAATTTCTGAACTTATTTTGGACCTAATTTTGATCTATTTTTTAAAATTCAGATAACATGCAGACTCTAAAGCTTTTGGCATGTCTCAATGTCTCTATATATAATTCTGAATTTTCCCAAGAGCTTGCTTGCGAACTTCTCCAATATAAACGTTATTTTTCCACAAAAATGCTATCTATAGATTCCTGTCCTTAGCTATCCAAAACATCAAACAACACCTGCAAAATGCATTTGTTGCAATAAATTTCTTTCCAAGGAAATTTTACTTCATGATTTATGGCCAATATTAAGTGATTGAGATACCAGTTTTCTTAAATAGACTTGAATAATAGTATTTAAGTATATTTGGTTGATGTTCCTAGACAGAAACTGAGATCTTCATAACTCTTATCTCTGCTTTATTTTTGATCCCAGGAAATACCCATTCAGTCAGTGTTCTGGCGCAATCTTTCTTTGGCTTTTTCCTTGTACCTTGGCACAAGTCCTTGTTTAGAAAAATTATGTAAACTACAAACGGTACATTAGGTTTTTCCATTACCTAAAAGTTTAAGGTATAAATACTTACACGAAAGAAATCACTTGTTCAACAGTGAGAAGAAAAATATACCAGCACATACACAATAAAAAAAATTAATGTCTTTTCAATGGTAACTTTGAAAATGTGGTTGCTAGAGTAAGCAACACCTGAATTGCAGGCTGTGAAACTGAACTAGGGTTTGATTTAAATTTCAACTTGGGCGTGGAGCTCAACCTAACTTAGATGGTTGTGGGTTCAAAGTGCACACAGCCCTAAGCACACCTTAGGGTTTTGCACTAGCATCTGAGGCCTGAGACTGTAAAAGTGCTTCACATTTTGTTCTCTGAAATTTGCTGTTCATGTGGCAAAGATGGCTGTCTGTCTTGGTTAAGTGGATCTGGGGTGCATTTATCATTGGATAGATGAATTATTGGTACAGTATTCTTTAAGGCATGGATGAAAGGAAAAGGAAGGGAGCAAAGGGTCAAAACATGGTCTCTGTGCTACACTGAAGAGCTACTTGCCCCGGAAGTTCTCATCGATAATAACTCCCAGAATAACTCTTACTCAAAGCTTAAATTGTTCATTCTGCTATCTAACCTGGTGTGTGTATGAGATGTGTAATTGTGTATGTAGTCAGATTTTTAAAGTGATAGTCATTTTAACATTTGACACCTTTGTAAGTGTATCATTAATTGTGTAGAATTGTTATAAACATTGATTCAATTTCTAGCAAAGTTTTTCTCATTTCTATTTGTGGATGTATGCAATTTGGCTGTTTTGTTTCTGACACTATAGCACTGCATAAAACATTCAATTAGCTGTGATTAAGGCTACAGAAATGCAAACCTTTTGTATAAGAAAGTAAGACGAAGGAACTCTCACCAGTCCTCGTAGAGGGGTCAGAAGTGGAGAGAGTGAGCAATTTCAAGTTCCTCGGTTTCAATATCTCTGAGGACTTAACCTGGACCCAACACATCGATGCAGCCATAAAGAAGGCAAGACAGCAGCTATATTTCATTAGGAGTTTGAGGAGAGTTGGTGTGTCACAAAAACACTTGGAAATTTCTACAGATGTACCCTGGAGAGCATTCTAACTGGCTGCATCACTGGTATGGGGGTGGGGGGCTACTACATAGGATCGGAGTACACTTCAGAGAGTTGTAAAATTAGTCAGTTCCATCATGAGTACTAGCCAGTGTAGCATCCAGGTCATCATCAAGGAGCAGTGCCTTAAAAAGGAGGCGTCCATCATTATGGACCCTCGTCACCCAGGACATGCCACGCACACACACATATACATACTCATTTTTTTTTTCTTCCTATTATTATGTAATGCATTGTACTGCTGCTGCAAAGTTAACAAATTTCATGACACATGCTGGTGATATTAAACCTGATTCTGATAATACAGGCCCTGACCAACTTTGTTCCAAACTGCAAAATGGTGAAGATAAAGAGCCAAAGGAGATTCATAGATATTGTCAGCATTGTAGAGTTGTGACATGAATTCAGTAGACTAGGAGCAACTGTTTTTTCAGGTGTTAAGTGAGAGATTAAAGTTCTGATCTGGTACACAAACTTCATGCTCTTGTGCCGGGCATGTGCTGCACCCGTGAGCATAAAATCATCTGTCAAACCTTTAGCTGCTTCATTTTCATTTATATTGCAAATATGTAATATTGAAGCTTAATCAGAATTATAGCCATCAGCAAATAGATTTTTATACTTGGTGCTTTCTTACAGTATTTTTGGAAATGATTCTTCAGTTATTATATTGGGAGAGCAAGTAATGTTGTAAACCCATGCATAAACACCGTTTGGTTGACTTCACTGATATTGTCATAGAGTGGCTAACAAAACCATCTAGGTAAATGGGCCATTTTCAGATTGTACCTAGTGAGGTGTCCTATGTGTGTTAGAGCTTAACTATTTGTAGTCTATATTAGTGACTTGGATGACTGAATATTGTACTGTGGACAACTTTAAAAGTGATACAGAGAGTACAAGCTAGTGAATTGAGGACAAGGAGCCTGCAAAGATCTCATAGATGTGTAATCATTTAAAAGATGGAGTGCAATATAAAATTATCTACTTTGGAAAGAGTGGGAAAGCAATTTAAATTGTCTGTCTACAAGATGTTTTAACAGTTGGTCCTTGGATACATCGGATAATTTTGGGAAGGGCAATGGAATGCTGGCCTTAATTGAAGATTGATGTATAAAAGTTGATGAAATTTTAGTGCTACTTTAGAGTGTGCTGGAATACTGCATGCAATTCTGGTCTCTATGTTTAAGCAAGACAGCAGGATCTTCTGGAAATGCTTCAAGATCTTGACATAGATGGGAAAGATGTACGTTTCTTAAGAAACTTGTACTGGGACCAGACAGCATCCGTCAGAATAGAAGGAGAAGTGAGTGAGTATGTGAATATCATGAGAGGAGTCAGGCAAGGTTGTGTCTTTTTGCCAGACATATTCAACCTGTATAGTGAAAATATCTTGAGAAGTATCAAAGACATCAAAGGATTCACAATTGGAGGCCATAATATAAATAACATCAGATATGCTGATGACATCGTACTAATAGCTGACTCAGAAACAAAACTTCAAGAACTGCTCACTATAGTGGCAGCAGAAAGTAATCGCAGAGGCCTGTCAATCAACACCAAGAAGACAGAAAGCATGATCATCTCCAGAAAGACAAACATCCCACAATGTGTGATCAAGATCGGAAATACAAACATCAAACAAGTCAACAAATTCAAATATCTTGGCAGCCTAATAACAAGTAATGGCAGGTGCAACACAGATATCAAATACAGAATAGCAATGGCGAAAGAAGCTTTCCAAAAAATGAAGACCATATTAACAGACAGAAAGATGAGCACGTACACTAAGAACAGAATACTGCAGTACTACATTTATTCTATTCTGACTTATGGAAGTGAATGCTGGACCATTTCTCCAACAATGGAAAAGAGACTAGAAGCAGCTGAATTAATGGTTCTACAGGAGAATGTTAAAATTATCATGGACCCCACACACACACATCAAATGAAGAAGTTCTCAGAAGAGCCCAAGCAGTTCGATCACTCATACCAACAATAAGAGAAAGACAACTCAGATTCCTAGGACACATCATGCGGAAAGATGAACTAGAACAACTCATACTCTCTGGAAAGATTGAGGGGAGTAAACCTAGAGGAAGACCTCGGCTCATGTACATCAAAAGCATAGCCAGGAGGCTACACATTGAGGAAATGGAAGTCATCCAAAAAATGAAGGATAGATCTATATGGAAAACCATGGTCACCAAAGTCCGCGACGGATATGGTACCTAGACAGACAGACAAATATTTAAGCATGAGCTTGCATATGGAGGCAGTATAGAGAACGTTCATTGGGTTAATTTCTTAGATAAAAAGAGTTGACATGTAAACAGGCTGATCTACTCATTGGAGTTGACAATAAGGCAATATTAGATTAGTTTTTATTTGTCACATGTACATTGAAACATGCAGTAAAAAGTGTTTGCATCAAATCATAACAGCAAGGATTATGCTAGGCAGCCTGTATCTCAAAAGTTTCCCGTACCAACATAACATGCCCAAACCACTCAAATCTTAATCTGTACATCTCTGGAATGTAGGAAGAAACTGGAGAACCTAGTGGAAGCCCATACAATCATAGGTGAGCATGCAAACTCCTTACAGACAGCTGCAGGAATTGAACCTCGATCTGTGATTACTGTAAAGCAGGAGTTCCCAACCTTTTTTTTTATGCCATGGACCCCTACTGAAGGGTCCAGGAACCCCAGGTTGGCAAACCCTGCTATAAGGTGAAGTGCTAATGTTTACACTACTGTGTTGCTTCTGAGAGGGTCTGGCAAATGGATGTGGAGTAGATGCTGCTGTTCTCTCCCACCCCATGGATGTTTTCTAAATAAGAGGAATTATTTCCTTCAGCAGTTCTGAGGTAGAGATATTGATTATGTTTAAGGCAGAAATTGACAGGAATTTAAACTGTAGTGAGATTGTGGGGTTGCAGGTTATGGGAAGTGTGTGGCTGGTGAAATGATGAGGCCAAAGTAGGCCCACCCTGATCTTGATGAATGGTGGAGCAGGCTCGAGGTGCTGACAAACCATCTCGTTGTTTTGTTGTTCAGCTTGCATATTCCAGAATTTAAAATTTACATCCATGAGATGAATGTCTCATTAATTGAATGGAATTGGATTATTAAATAAAATTCAATTTGGTTTTTGTTGCCACAAGCTGAATTTGCTCATTTGGTTTTGAATAGGCTTGTTTGTAGTCATTTAGATGAATAAACTTGATTGGCAAAAGAACAATGAACTGAAAATCTTGCACAAAAGTTAAGATTTGGAATATACGCCAGTGGAGACAGATTCCTTTGTTATACTCAAAATAAGCTTATTTCCTTATTAAAAGGAAAGGGTTTGCAGGGCTCTGGGGGGTGGGTAAGAATGGGGGGAAATAGAACTGGCATGATTATTCTTACAAAGAGTCAATACAGGATCAATGGGCCAAATGGTTCCCTTCCATGTTGTAACTATTATGTGATCCTTCCCTATCTGAATAAATACTTAGTGATTACTTTATTGTCACCAAACAATTGATACTAGAATGTACAATCATCACAGTGATATTTGATTCTGCAGTTCCTGCTCCCTGGATTACAAATATTAAATGTTAAAAATAATAAAAATTAGTAAGTATTAAAATTTAAATTATAAATCATAAATCGAAAATAGAAAAATGGAAAGTGAGGTAGTGCAAAAAAACCGAGAGGCCGGTCCGGATGTTTGGAGGGTACGGCCCAGATCCGAGTCAGGATCTGTTCAGCAGTCTTATCACAGTTGGAAAGAAGCTGTTCCCAAATCTGGCCGTACGAGTCTTCAAGCTCCTGAGCCTTCTCCCGGAAGGAAGAGGGACGAAAAGTGTGTTGGCTGGGTGGGTTGTGTCCTTGATTATCCTGGCAGCACTGCTCCGACAGCGTGCCGTATAAAGTGAGTCCAAGGACGGAAGATTGGTTTGTGTGATGTGATGTGCTGCGCCATGTTCACGATCTTCTGCAGCTTCTTTTGGTCTTAGACAGGACAACTTCCATACCAGGTTGTGATGCACCCCAGAAGAATGCTTTCTATGGTGCATCTATAAAAATTAGCGAGGGTTTTAGGGGACAGGCCAAATTTCTTTAGTTTTCTCAGGAAGTAAAGGCGCTGGTGGGCCTTCTTGGCAGTGAACTCTGCTTGGTTGGACCAAGGCAGGTCATTTGTGATATTGACCCCGAGGAACTTAAAGCCTTTGACCTGTTCCACTTGTGCACCACTGATGTAAATTGGGTAGTGTGGTCCGCTACTCCTTCTGAAGTCAACAACCAATCCCTTCGTCTTGCTGATGTTGAGGGATAGGTTATTGTCTTCGCACCATGCCACCAGGTTCTTAATTTCCTCTCTACTCAAACTCATCATTACCCGGATACAGCCTACAATTGTTGTGTCATCAGCAAACTTGTATATTGAGTTTGATGGAAACTTGGCTACACAATCATGGGTGTACAGTGAGTACAGCAGGGGGCTGAGTACACAGCCTTGTGGGGCACCGGTGCTCAGAGTGATTGTAGAGGAGAGCTTGTTCCCTATTTTTACAGCCTGGGTCCTGTCTGTGAGGAAGCTGAAGATCCAGCTGCAGACCTGAGTGCTAAGGCCCAGGTTCCAGAGCTTAGGAATCAGTTTATTTGGAATGATGGTATTAAAGGCAGAGCTGTAGTCAATGAAAAGGAGCCTTACGTATGTGTCTTTATTCTCCAGGTGTTCTAAGGAGGAATGTAGGGCCAGAGAGACGGCTTTGCATTTCGCCTACCAGAGCATCGAAGTTGACCAGTAGGCTGTGGTTGATGTGTGCCATAACCAATCTCTCGAAGCACTTCATAGCAATTGATGTCAGAGCCACAGGTCGATAGTCATTCAGGCATACCACCTTGCTCTTCTTCGGCACTGGGATTATCATTGCCTTCTTAAAACACGAGGGGATCTTAGACTGAAGCAAGGAGCAGTTGAAGATGTCAGCAAACACTCCAGCTAGCTCGCTTGCACAGGCCCTGAGAACCCGTCCTGGGACGCCATCTGGGCCCGTCGCCTTCCGTGGATTTATCTTCGGGAAGGCCCTTCTAATGTCCTCGGTGACGATGAATCTCAATGCCACCAGGTCCGGTTCATCGGGAGGGAGCAGGACACTCCTCTTCTGTTTGAATCTTGTGTAGAATATGTTAAGTTCGTCAGGAAGCGAAGCGCCACAGTTATTGATATTCCCAGCCTTGATTGTAACTTAATTAGCCCAAGTTACATTAAATGAAAGCTGCATTTCTTTTGACTGTGAAGTTATTTATTAATAAATTCAATAGCCAACTGCATCATGAAGATAGACTGAAATGATCAACATAGAGATTTGATTTCTGGTATGGGGTGGGAACAAGAAACCAGAACTAGCTTTTAAGTTTTCGTGGTCCAATAAAGCCACTAGTTCAATTAATTAACTAATAAAAGTATCAAAACTCACAATCTCATTATTTTTATTAGTGCCTCAAAGGGTTTTTAGAAAATTTATTTTCTCTAATTAATTCTTAATCTGAAAACTTACTTTGATAGTATTTAAAATATGCAGAATACTGTGACTGTGGAAGGGGTTAGAAATATAATTTCAGAAGCCATGGATTTGGAGAATTTGACACTACTGAATCAAAAGTGAAAGTGCTTTTCTGCTTTGAACATAACCATCAAGTCTACCCAACATGGCAGAGTATTTGTTTGTTCTGTAGTTTGTTTGAATCAGCTGATGTAATTACAGTTGACCTTGCAACATCTTAGTTGGAAGGAAAATCAGTGTTCTGTATCCAGATTTTTTGCTGGTGCTTGGGTTTATTTGTCCTGCTCTTGTGCAGCTCTTGACCTTGATTTGATTGTGATCTTCAGCTTTGTTGTGTTGTTCTTCCCTCATGCATTTGTGCTACTAAGCCACTCAGGTAATGTTTCATGCACTTGATCCTCCAGGGCTGCCTGCAGGTTTACTGATCCATCAGCTGAAGGGAGATCAACAGATTTACCTAGTTTATCTTCATGCCACTAATCTTGAGGTTAAGCACAAACTTCTGGGGTTGATGATGAGATCCTCTATGATCGTGCACTTCTGACTTTGTTTCACTATCAGGGCAGACCCATCAAGTATAAGAGGACAACAGAATAGAAGTGTGGATGAGAGGACCTGGTATATAATTCTGAGAGTCTCATCAGGCATTTTAGTTTGTGGGATAGCCCTACATTGTTGGCACCATTTTCAGATGCCATTGTGATGATATGTTTTGCAGCCTTGAGTGGTATAGTAGTATGCTTTTATCTTATTAAGTTCATTGCCTTGTTTGAGTATTTTATTGAGTTGTAATGTAGTCATGACATCACAGGCTTCCCGGGGATATTTGGGAGATGTAGGGTTGGAAGCGTTGTGGGGGTAGATCGGTATTGATATGTCTGGAGGTCAAAGACTGAGAGATTAGAGTGAATTCTGTGATAATCTATAGGAATGGCGATTGAGAACAGGGTGCACGTTTATTTAATCGAAGTTTCCTTGCAAGTGTTGGGGTTTAATTTGTTTCCGGACTGTGAATTTTAAATTTAGTAATTTAATTGATATGTTACTGTAATTGCACACACATGCACTTGAATTGTATTATGGTTTCATATTGTATTTTGGATGTTTGTAACCCATATTACCAAAATTAGATAATCCATTAGCATTGTGCGAATAACCACCTATTAGCTAGAATATCAATGTATTCAATTTAAATAATTATATCAACATTGTCAAACTCATTATGTCACAACAGAAATATTCTAATTAATGATTACATAAGGCATACACACAATTATAAATTAATGACTGATTAATGATTTACAAGCAAGAACAATGTCTTTGTCCCTTTCAGTATATTAGCTATTATGATCTTTCAGTACCTTACCTGTTAGAGTCATTACTCTCGATTGAGCATCTTCTATTACAGCCTTTTTCTCAGATATGCATTTGGGCTGAATTTGAATAATAAACAATGTCATACTGCAGTTTAGCTTAAATTTGTTTTAAGATGCCATAAGAAACCTCAGATTGTATTGAAGCTTTACAAAATAATTCCAGTTCTCCACCATTTAACATAATACCATGCCCATTATTATGCATTGTTTTGTATATTTAGAATTAAAACTATTTAATGGTAAAAGTATTCTAAGTTTTCAGAGTTCATCTGGAAAATTTTTGCATTGCAACACTGGTATTTTGTCAGAGTGTAATATTTCTTGTGAAGGAACTGTGCTATTCATGCCTGGTTGTTTTCCAATTACACATGGTTGACTCTGAGCACCTTCTCAGTTTTAAGGCAATTGTTGATATAATTGAGTTAAGATTATAAGACATAGGAGCAGATTTATGCCATTTACTACTCATTGAGTCTTCTCTACCATTCAATCATTGCTGATTTATTTTCCCTCTCAATCCCATTCTCCTGCCTTCTCTTTAAAACCTTTTGATCTTGGAAAATGTTAGCAAATTCTGCACCATGTGAAGAATAAATAGTTGTATCAGTGTTGAATTGTCTTCAAACAGTGCTTGCACTATCTGGATGCAGATATAAGAAATTTCAGACTCAAGTTATTTCTCTTTGAGACTACAGGGAGAAGTTTTGAAAATGTTATCTGAAGTATACGTTTGTATTTTTCAACAATGTTAGTAACAATAGTACCACTTCTTGCTTAAAGTGAAAGAGTATTTTATAATGCTTTTAATCCATTGTTTGACATCTTAAGAAAGTGGTAGTCAGTGCAGTAGAAGCCCTGAAAATTGTTACCTAGAATGAAGCAGAGAATGTACTAAGCAGATATGGTAATGTTTGAGGAAATGCTTAAAAATTTCAACCGGGCAAAACATCAGTGGAAAGAAGTGAGAAGTTGCGTTTTTAAATGAAATCAATTACCTGAAACACTTCAATTCTGCTAGAGGCTGGGTTACACAATTATTCCCAATCTTTCTCTCCTTTTTTTCCCATAAGACCATAAGTTGACCATAAGATACAGGAGCAGAATTAGGCCATTTGAGCCATCAAGTGTGCTCCACCATTTCATCATGGCTGATCCATTTTTCCTCTCAGCCCCAATCCCCTACCTTACCCCCTATATCCCTTCATGCCCTGACAAATCAAGAATCTATCAACCTCTGCCTTAAAAATGTACATAAAGTCTTGGCCTCCTCATCTGCCATGGCAACGGATTCCACAGATTCACCATTCTTTGGCTTAAGAAATTTCTCCTCATCTTTGTTCTAAAAGAACAAATTTTAAGGTTGTGTCCTCTTGTTTTAGACTCTCCCACCATAGGAAACATGGTGGAAGTTTTTATGAGTTCCAGTAGCCACAACATGTTAGCTTTGGTACAGTGGTTTCGTGATACTAAAGCCAGTGATAGGCTTGTACTTCAGTTACCTTGACCTATTTCATGGTTCTACCATGTACCTGATTCCACTTCAAGTAAAACACTAGTTGCAAAATATCTTGAACTGTATATTTCTTGGAATTTGGAAAAGGGGTGGTGGAAGAGAGGGGAAAAAAAACAATGCATTTTTGACATAGAGAATAGAATAGATTGTTGCTTCAGTGTTTACTTTTGTGGTCCATTGAAACCGATGGTTCACATTATGTCAGACTTGCAGCTTTATTACTATTTTTTAATTGGTGATTAAGGAAAAACATGAAAAATATTTCAGAAGGTTTTGGGGTGGAATGGGAAATAAATTTTAATACTATTGCATTTCATAATTGTAAAATAGTCAGAGCTGCACAACACAGAAACAGTGTTTTGGTCAAATTCATCCATACTGACTATGAGCCATTTGCATTAACCCCATTTGCTTGTATTTCTCTTTGCCTTTCCCCTCCAAATACCTGTTTAAATGTCTGATGAACGTTGTAATTTTACCTGCCTTTACTTGGCAGCTTGTTCCATATAAACACCACGCACTTTGTGGAAAAACTTGCCTCACAGATCTCGCTTTGAATTTTTTTTCACACTTGCCTTGTACCTATGCTGCTAGGTTTCAGACTTCATGCTGGTTGCAGTTAGAGAAGGTGATGGCGGAAAAAAATGGCCTGTGACGATCTACTCAATCTTTGCCCCTTAAACTTCTCAGTGTCCTACTCTCCAGTGAGAATAAACCCAGCTTGTCCAATTGCTGCTTGTAACTGAAGTTCCATGTTCGATGTAACATCCTGACTTGAATGCTATCTGCCTGTACTATGGTGGCTGGAACTGTATGACATGCTCTATTGCAGTCTAACCTAAGCAAAGTTGGGGCATGCCTTCCCACTGTGTTGCCACCTTTACGGAATTGTGGACTTGAACACCAAGGTGACTCTGTTCATCGGCATTCATAAAAGTCCTGCCCCTTTTTTAACTTGCCAAATATATAACTGTGGACATATTAGGATGAAATTCCTTCTATCGACACACTGCCCAACTTTCCAACTAATCTATATTGTGCTTTATTCTTAGAAAACTTTCCTCATTATCTACAGCATGACCATTTTTCTTGTCATCTGCAAAATTTCTAATCATACTTCCAAGTTTACAATTAAGTTGTTAATATATATCACAATGAGCCTCTGTGTTATACCACTGGTCCCAAATTTGCAATCAGGAAAGCATCCTTGTATCACAACCCACTGACTCCTTTCACCAAGCCAAGTGGATCCAATCATTAAGTTCCAATACCTAGGCCGCGATACATAACAAGAGAAAATCTGTAGATGCTGGAAATCCAAGCAACGCACACAGAATGTTGGAGGAACTCAGCAGGCTGGGCACAGTTCAATGCTGTCTAGCCTGCTGAGTTCCTCTCGCATTTTGTGTGTTGCTGTGATACCTCCTTGTTTAACTGGATCTTTGATTTCTTCACTTGCAGACACCAGTCAGTTCATGTTGGCAACGACATCTTTTCTACAAACACTATCAGCACAGTTGTACCATAACATGATGTGCTTTATGACTGTAAGCTCCAATGCCGTATTGAAGTTTGTTGATGACACCACTGTTGTTGGATGAATCAAAGGTGGTGACAAATTGGCGTATAGAAGGGGAGATTGAAAATCTCCTCAAATGGTGTCACAACACCAATCTCTCACTCAAAGTCAGTAAACCAAAGTTTTGATTATTGACTTTGAGGAAGAAACTGAAGTCCATGAGCCAGTCCTCATTAGGAATTGGATCTGGATAGTGTCGGTAACTTTAAATAACTTGGTATGATCACTTGAGAGTATCTGTCCTGGGATCAGCAGGTAAGTGGCATTACAAAGAAGGCATGGCAGCATCTCTAATATCTTAGAAGGTTGCGTAGATTTGAAAGGTCATCTTAAGCCTTACCAACTTGTATAGATGCACTGTGAAAAGTATCTTGACTGGTTGTACGATGGCCTGGTATGGAAACACCACTGCCCATCAATGGAAAAGCCTAATAAAATAGTGGATATAGCCCAGTTCATCACAGACAAATCCCTTCCCACCTTTGAGCACATCTACAAAGAGCACTGCCACAAAAAACCAGCATCTGTCATTAAGAAACTGCAGAATTCAGGTTCTCTCTTCTCACTGCTGCCATCAGGAAGAAGGTACAGGAGCCTCAGAACCCATACCACCAGGTTCAGGAACAGTTATTGCCTTTCAGTGAGGCTCCTGAAACAGTGTGGATAATTTTACTCAACATACAACTGATTCCGTAACCTATGAACTGACTTTTAAGGACTCTAATGCATGTTACAGGGAATTTTATCTATCTGTCTATCTGTTTATTTAGTTATTGTTTGTCTGTCTGTTTTTGTATTTGCATAGTTTGCCTTTTGCACATTAATTGTTTGTAACTGTTTTTAGTTTTTCCATTGGTTCTGTATTTCTGTGAATGCAAGAAAATTAATCTCAGGATAGTATATGATATATACATTTTAGGAATTTGGGGAATTCAGGGAACAAATTAGTGATGCACTGAAATGTGCTGACATGAAAGGAGAGATGTTGGTGGTCTTGAAGTGCATAAAGGTAGATAAATTTCTGCAGCCTGACTAAATGCATCCTAGGATATTGTGGAGAGCAAGGGATGGAACTGCTGTGGCCCTGGCAGGTAGTTTTGAATCTTTGCTATGATTGAAATAGTGGAGAACTTGAGAGTGGCCAATATTGCCCTTTCCAGTAAGGTGGTGGTGCGTTCGGATGCAGTGGCCTCTCGGAACAACCAAAGGTTTTTTTTTCTTTGTTAAATATCTTTTTTTTACAATAGCAAGACAATGCTGGACTCCAAGATTTTCCAATACTGCAGGTCTATCCCATCAGCTGCTCGTTGGTGGAGGTGCTGGACTGGGTGCAGACGTATCGCTGTCTGCTGCAGGAAGAGTTGGTACGTGAAAGTGACATGCAATGTGACTGTGGGTTATTGTTGTGGATGTTTCTTTTGTGATTGCAAGACCCTTTTGTACATTGGACGTTGATAATGTAAAATGCTTTCGGCCTGTTTCCCTTGTTTGGTGGTGCTACAGATGACAGGGGAGCTGTGTGGCCTTGGTTGTAGCAAGGACTAAGCCTCAAGCTGTGGGCTTGCCTGTTGTGGCAGTCCAGGAGAGGAGATGCTGGAGGCGATGTAGCATGGCGTATGTGCTCGGTCGGGGACTGGCCTCTCCCATTGGTGTTTGATTGGTGGAATGACAGGCTGGATTGCGTGTGTCTGCCCACTGCTGAGATTGTACCATTAATTTACAGGACTTGGACTAAATGTGTTTCTTTTTCAATGACTTTTTTTTTACTGATGCTGTATTGTTTGGCTGTATTCGGATATGATTGAATAATAATTAAACTTGATTTGACTTTGTCCCTTGATTTAAGAAAGGCTACAAGTGCAAGCCAGGCCAGTAAGCCTAACTTTACTGGTTGAAAAGTTGCTGGAAGTGACGTTCATTGATAGGACATACAAAATGCTGGAGGAACTCAACAGGCCAGACAGCATCAGTGGAAAAGGGTACAGTCAACATTTCGGGCTAATACCCTTCATCCTGCCGAAGGGTCCCAGCCTGAAAAGTTGACTGTACTCTTTTCCATGGATGCTGCCTGGCCTGCTGAGTTCCTCCAGCATTTTGTGTGTGTGTTGCTTAACTTTCCAGCATCTGCAGATTTTCTCTTGTTTCTCATTGATAGGATCTGTCTGCATTACGAAAGGTAAAGATTGAATAGGGGTAGTCAACATGGCTTTGTGTGGGAAATCATCTTGTGAATTTAAGTGTTTTATGAAGTAACCAACAGTATTGGTGAGGGCAGGGTGATCGGATTAACCCTTGGTAAACTATATTTCAAGTTTTTCTGCTTGCTGAATATAGATTGATAAATATTCATTTTGTACCTCTCCCACATTGTCTGCACATGTAGATTGCATATTTAGTTCCAAAAGGGAATTGGTCTACTTCTGATTACTCCGTTTTTACAAAATGTGTAGAATGTCTTGTGTATCTTCATGATGGCCAAGAATATTTCCTGGCCCTTCTTTCCTATGAGTTTTTATTTCTCAACTACATACTTAGGAGACTCACCAAAAGCCATTTGCCATATGGCCATCTGCCATATATTTCCTCTTTTGCCTAGTTTTTTATCCAAGGCAGTCTTACTGGTGCATGCTGGCCCAGAACTCTTACCAAATCATTTCAGATTCTCCCTTTCTGCCCCCACACACCATCTATTTTACCATTTACCAGCAAGCATCTGCTCCCAAAGTTCTACTTTTGGATCTGGTCATGAAGCCATTGAAATCTGCCTTCTCTAATCTAAGATTTAGTTCAAAGATGAACCCTACATCCCTCCATAACTACCTTGCAACTTGCTTAGTCTATTGTCTATTGTCTATTGTCTTAGTCTATTGTAAGTAAACCACCAGAGCTACTCCAGTGAGATATGGATTAAAAACTTAGAAATTCCAGGTTAGATTGATGTATTGTTATACTATAAAGATCAACCCTCTTCATCACAAAAGCAAAACGTTGCAGAAGTTGAAATTTTAAAAAATGCTGAGAAGGACGTTTTATTGATCTTTGAAGAATGAAGCTTATTTTATCAACTAGGTTTTTAATAGGATATTCTTTTCTTAAAGCATACTATTTTAGACTAATATTTTCTGGGAAAGCACTTTCTGAAGCCAATACCATTTGTGGCTATGTGATCTTGTGGTTGTTCCTTTTTATTTTCATATAAGGTTTCTGGAATGTTGTTTGCAGTTTGCGAGTTGCTGCTTGATCCAACTGTGTTATCAAAGTTGGATCCAGAGTTATTTCCCTGATGTGGGAATCACTTTAGAGCGAGAACTGTAAAAGTACAAGGCGTTTATTTTGTTTACTTTACTGTGAACTTGATATTCACTTATTTCAAAAGAATGTTTATAAAATTGTGCACTAAGAGTGAATGGCATTTTGAAGGTAGTAACATAAAGCAGAACAATGTGCACTTCCTTGTATGTACTTCATTTAGCTGTTTCTATCTTTGCTAGTTGAAAAGAGTTGTTAAGAACTAAATGAATCAATGGTTTTTCTTCGCTTAATGTGAGGGACTGGAATGATACAGTATGCTAATATGGCAATATATTCAATGATCTATTTTGTTAAGTCTAAATCAAATAGCCGATGAGTGGAGGATCTAAATGCAATTTCTGCAAGGAACAGCACATTGAGAATTTGCTTAAAGGCAGACAGTATGGAGAATGATTCTGCATATGTTTGAGCTCTGTTACAGAACTTGTGGTTAGAGTATATTATTCCATAGTGTAATAACTCTAGCAATTAATGCTGTCAGATTCGTATTGGCAGGATATTAACTCAATTTTTCCATTTAAGAACTTGATGCACATAGTTGTTTTGGCTGTTAAATGCCTTCATAGCTTTTCTTGAACTCCACTTCATTGTGTTTTTGTGTGTCTACAGAATTTTAGCAAAAAATGGTTAGTGTGCAATGAAGTCATTTACTCCATTTAGTTGATACTGACTCTAAGAGCAATTCAGCTAGTCCGTTTCTCATCTTTCAGATTTTCTTATGCTCACCAGGTCCCATTTATCTGAAAACATATTTTGATAGTGCCGGCTGATGGCATAGTGGCATCAGCACTGGACTTTGGAGCAAAGGCTCCTGAGTTCAAATCCAGCTGGCTCCCTTGCATGCTTTCCATCTGTGCTGGGTTGAGCGTCGAGCTAGCAACTTGGCCTCGTAAAAATAAGAAAGCCTGCTAAAAAACTGCCGTCATGACAGCATCCCAATGACCCCACTCGAAGTTAAGGGCTGCTTCTTCTTTTGATAGTACATGTTTATAATGGGTACAAATAATATTTAGTTGTAAACTACAGAAAATGAAAAATATTGACTTTTGTGGCCAAAAGTGGTTTCCTCAAGGGGAAAACTTTACCTGACAAATCTGTTGGAAGTAGAATAGGCAGAATAGAAAAAAAGAGTCAGTGACTGTTTACTTGGATTTTCAGAAAGCCTTTGACAAGGTACTGCACATGCAGCTGCTTAACAAAATAAGAGCCCATGGTATTACAGGAAAAATGCTAGAATGGACAGGAGATTGGCTGACTGGCAAGAGGCGAGGAGGGGGAATAAAGGGAGCATATTCTGTTGCTTCCACAGGGGCTGGTATTGAGCCCATTTTTTGCTAAGTATCATCAATCTGGATGATGGAATTGATGGTTTTGGGTTTAAGTTTGCGCAATATATGAAGATAGATGGAGGGGTCACGTAGTGTTGAGCAAGCTGGGAGTCTGTGGAAGGACTTGGATAGATTGGGACAAAGAGCAGATGGAATATCGTGTAAGGAGGTGTATGGTCATGTACTGTAGTAGGAGCAATATTTTTTTAAACAGTGAGAAAATTCTGAAATCAGAAATGCAAAGGGACTTGGGAATCCCTGTGCGGGATTCCCTAAAGATTAACTTGCAAGTTGAGTTTGTGGTAAGGAACGCAAATGCAAAGTTAGCATCCGTTTCATGAGGGCTAGAATATAAAAGTAAGGATTTAATGCTGAGGCTTTAGAAGGCATTCTTCAGACTGCATTTTGAGTATTGAGAGTGGTTTTGGGCTGTTTATCTCAGAAAAGATAATGTGCTAGCATTGGTAAGGGCCCAAAGGAAGTTCACAAAAGTGATTCTGAGTGAAAGGGTTAATGTATGAGGAGCATTTGGTGGCTTGGGCCTGTACTCTCTGGAGTTTAGAAGTATCTGAGATTTCATTGAAACCTATCGAATGTTGAAAGGCCTAATTAGAGTGGATGTGGAGAGAATGTTTTCATAGTGGGGGAGTCTAGGACCAGAGGGCACAGTCTCAGAATAGAGGGACATCCATTTAGAACAGATGAGGAGGAATTTCTTTAGCCAGAGAGTAGTGAATCTGTGGAATTCATTGCCACGGATAGCTGTGAATATATTTAAAGTGGAGATAGATGGGTTCTTGGTTAACCTGGGCATCAAAGATTGTGGGGAGAAGGCTGGAGAATGGAGTTGAGCAGCATAATAAATCAGCCATTCCATGATGGAATGGCAGAGCAGACTTGATGTCCTTGATACAGGGAAGGCTGGTGCCTATTATGGAGCTGACTGAGTTTACAACTTTCTGCAGCTGCTTCCAGTCCTGTGCAGTAGCCCCTCTATGCCAGATGGTGATGCAGCCAGTTAGAATGCTCTCCATGGTATACCTGTAGAAATTTGCTCGCATATTTGGTGACATACCAAGTCCCAAACTCCTCGTAAAATACAGCTGCCTTCTTTGAAATTGCATTAATATGTTGGGCCCAGGATTGATCTTCAGAGATATTGACACCCAAGAACTTGAAACTGATTACCCTCGATGAGGACTACTGTGCGTTACCTCAACTTCCCCTTCCTGAAACACACAGTCATTTCCTTGGTTTTACTGATGTTGAGTGCAAGGTTGTTTCGACACCACTCAAACAGCTGGTCTATCTCTCTGCTGTATGTCTCCTTGTCACCATCTGAAATATTGTTAACAATAGTTGTATCATAAGCAAATTTATAGATAGTGTTTGAGCTGTACCTAGCTGCACAATCATGGATGTAGAGAGAGTAGAGCAATGTGTAATTGTGCATTGTTGATGTGTGGCAGTATTGACTGTCAGTGAGGAGGAGATGTTATTTCTGATCTGCACTGACTGGTCTCCCAATGATGAAGTCAGGGATCCAGTTGCAGAGGGGCATACTAAGGTCCAAGTTTTAGAGCTTGTTGATTAGAAAAGAAGGAATAATTGTGTTGAATGCCACAGAGAAATACTGTGCAGAAACAGGCCTTTAAGCCCAGTTGGTTCTTGCCAACCAAGCCAGTCACCTAAACTGGGCCCATTTGCCTATGTTTAACCCATATCCATCTGAACATTTCCTATCCATATACATCTCCGATTGTCTCTTTAAATGTTGTTATTGTACCTCTCTCTCTCTCTACTTTCTGTGGCAATTTATTCCACGTATGCACCAACATCTGTGTGAAGAAGTTGCCCGTTAGGTTTATTTTAAACCTTTCTTCTCAGCTTAAACCTGTGCCATCTTGTTCCTTGATTCTCTTTCCCTAGGAATCTACAGTACCTGGCAATTATAAAGAAGACATAATAGGAGCTATATTTCATCAAGAGTTTGAGTAGAATTGATATGTCACCAAAGACGCTCTCAAATTTCTACAGATGTACCTTGGAGAACATTTGAACTGGGTTACATCATTGTCTGGTATGGAGGGGCCACTGCACAGGATCAGAAAAAGTTACAGAAAATTGTATACTCAGCCAGCTTCATCATGGGCATTAGTCTCCCCAACATCCATGACACCTTCAAAAGGCAATACCTCAAAAAGGTGGCAGCCGTCATTAAGGACCATCAAGGAGGAGGAGTTACAGGAGCCTGAATACACACACTCAATTTTTCAGCAACAGCTTCTTCCTCTCTGCCATCAGAACATTGAGATAAAATTTGCTACAGAGGTTTAAGTTTTCTATGTAGAAAACTAGAACGGATGGTGCAAGCGATCCATAAAACGTTATTTTATATGGAGTTGGCACCAACCCCATCTAGCTTTAAGGATGTTTTTCTGTATAAGGGTAGTGAAATATAACAAAATATGATGAAGTACTTAACTATATTATTGAGTGAAAGTGTCTTGTGTAGATTTTGTTTTTAATTCCCATGGAATCTAGGGGCTGCTTGTACGGCCAAATTATTTTTTGCTCATCTTAAGGCAAGCTGCTACATTGAGAAACTCCAGCCCTGTCTTAAGTAATCCCTCCTGGCAAGGAATTCCAGTTGTTTTGTTAAAAATAAAATGGGAATACATTTCCAAGTTGGCATTGTGTCTAACTAGAGGGCTCTTTCAGGTGACTGTTTCCATACACCAGCTGCCTTTTGGGTGATTAGAGGATACACGTTTGAGAAGTGTTGCAATATTCTTGGTAAGCTGCTGAATTGCTTTTTTGTTTTTGCAGGTAACAGTGCTATAGTGGTGGAAGGAGTGAAATCATAGGCAGGCAAACAGATGGGGTGTTAATCAAATGTACTGCTTTATGCTGGGTGCTTTTGAGCTGTTCGAACAGTGATGGAGCTGCACTCATTCAGGCAGATACTGCATCACACTCCTTGTATAATTGGGTCAAAAGCAACTGAGTTACTGGCTGCAGATTTGAACAGTATTTATCACATTTATGGGACTGGACCATTTTCTAGGATTCCTGTCCCAAATATCGAAGGTAAGATGTAATAATAATGCTGCGAGGTTTCAAAATAAAGTGATTAGATTCTGTCTTGTCAAAGATTGTTATGCTGTTGAGTGCCACAAATAGTTTGAATGTTATAGACATTAATTTCTGAAACTCATAAAATTTGTAGCATCAGTAATTACATGATCTTGGAATTTCTCAACCAAGAGAGGTTGTTTACTTGATAATGCTTTTACTTAAGAGGCTCTGCAAGGTCGAGAAAGGGAGCTGCAGGCTAGTGATCCTAATATCAGTGGGAAAGTTATTGGAGGGGATTCTGAGAGTGTTTCTGTATTTGAAACTGCAAAGCATTATAGTCAGCATAGCTTTGCGGAAGTTGGTTATTGGGCTGAGAGCACTGTCTGCAGCTCTTTTTTTTTACATTCTTGCACATTTGAATTGCAGCACCAGGCCATGATGCTACCAGTCAGGATCCTTACAACGATACATGTGTAGAGGTTTATCAATGTTCAGTAACATATGGAACTTCCTTAACCTTTGCAGAAAGTAGTTGCTGATGTGCAGTTAACGTGAGTGTGATTAGTAAGTTCGCAGATGACACCAAAATTGGTATATTGTGCACAATGGCGAATGTTATGTAAGGTCATAACAGGATCTAAATTCACCGAGAAGGTGGGCAAAGGAATGGCAAATGGAATTTAACTTAAACAAGTGCAAAGTAATACAGTTTTGGAACTAATTTCCAACAGGACTTGCACTGTGAATGACATGGTCTGGGGAATATTGTAGTAGAGGGATCTCTGAGTATAAGAATAAAGTTCCCTGAAAACAAAAGGTAGACAAGGTACAAAGAAGGCATTTACATGCTTGCATTCATTAGTCGGGGTATTGAGTGCAAGAGTTGGAACATCAATTCTGCAAGTTGTCAGTGAGGCATCACCTGGTATATCGTGTGCATTTCTAGTTGCCATACTATGGGAAGGATGTCATTAAGTTAGATAGGGTGCAAAAAATTATGTGGGTGCTGATATGACTGGAAGGCTTGAGTTGCAAAAGACTTGATAAGCTGGGACTGTTTTCCTTGGAGCCCAGAAGCTCAAGTGGTGACCATATAGTGGAACATAAAATCATGAGGGGCATGGGTATGGTGGATGGTCAGTATTTCTCCCAGGGTAGTGGCGTCCCAGATTAGAGGCATAGGGTTAAAGTGAAAAGGGAAAGATTTAAAAGGGCCTCTGGGAAAGATTTGTTTTCAGAGGATGGCGAATACATGTGCTGACAGGCAGATGCGATTTGTGTTTAAAAGTTTGCACAAGTACATGAATAGGAACGGTTTAGAGGAAAATGGGCCAAGTGAGACTGTCTCAGGACAGCATTTTGGTCAGCATAGACAATTTGGTTTGAAAAGCCTGTTTCCATTCTACATAGCGGACTAATTTTGATCTAGTGTGTGGTAGAGGATTTTGGGTTCAACACAAAACAGAAAATATTGCAAATGATAAGTCTTTAGAAATAATTGATGGGTTAACATTTTGGGTGCAAATATTTAGTTACCAGTTCCCCTGACAAGTTTCTACATTTAAATCCTGTCTTTACTGCGGCAGAAGAACTGAAGTAGCTGGTCATGTATTAGTATAGAAGGAAAATTATTTGACAAAGTTCATATTTCCAACCACTTACATGAGCATGTTTTCATTGAACATGTATTATAACCCCTGTAACACAATACTCTAAATGGTTTAAATGAAGAATTAGGCGTTAAGGGATAAGTTATGGAGCAAATTAGGACTTTGGATAGAGGTGGTAGCTTGAATGCAGAAAGAGATACAGAGCAATAAATGAGTGCAAGTGTGCTAAACTGAGGGATGTTGAACCTTAAAGTTGAACTGCTGAGCTGGTCCTAAATTTCTTGTAATTCTTAGGAAAAGACTAGTTAGTAACACCAGAGTTCAAGATGTAACGGGGGGCATGAAACAATTGTATGACACACATGTAACTAATAAAAGTTGCATTATGTTTCATGTTATTTCTATAACCAAATAAATTCAGTTGCAGTTGTTAAATATCCAGTTTAACATGCTCTGTTGCACACTGTTGCTGCACCAAATGAATCCCAGTTCAAAAATTATTCAGTATATCCTAGTTTACAATGAATCAAAATAAGTATTTGGTTTGAAAATTACTATACAATCTTAATAAAGTTAATATACAATATGTGCAATAAATGTTATTGCATCAACTGTCAGCTATGCTGGTGAATCCAATTTCATTTAAATAAAAATGCTTTACTGAAGATTTGATAAATTCATAACTGAACTAGACAACAGTGTGACCCGTTGGGGCACCCTTTGAGAGAATGGTGTTGCAGGCTGATGTGACCAGAATGAACATTAAATTTTCCTGAATGCTATTGGTATCGCTTTGATTTGGAAATTGAAGAAAACCTCAGTTTATTAAAGATGAACGATGCGCAGCAAGGCAAATGTAGCTCCTCATTTAACGAAGGACATTTTTGATGGCATCATTTCTGGTTTATCTGCCACCCTTGTGCCTCTCATTGTCAGTCTGGAGACGTGCAGTCCTTTCATCCCCCTTCTCTTCTGGTCTGCTGTTTGTTGTTTGTCTCTGATCCTGGGGACGTGCATGTCTCTCCTCCTCTGTCTCCTCTTCTCTCATTTTTTTTTTTTGTCCTGACTCTTTGATCCTGATGTCATGCGGCCCTGGCCTCATCTGATTCTTGTTCTGTCCCTCTCCTTGCCGCTTCCTGACAACATTTGGCGTCATCTCTTGACCATAATGTCCCCCTTCCCTTTCCATGCGGCATAATTAGGCTGACCATTCGTTTTTTTACCCTAATGCTGGATAGAAGATACGAAGCACTAACACCAAAAGGTGCTGATTATTCTTGATGATGTGGTTGGCGCTCTCCTAAATGGACGTAATATAGTCACCGCTGTCCTTTGACTGCAGTAAAGGGTTTTATGGATGTCTCGAAGTACATCATTACAATAAGATGTAATTATCTCTTATTGATGGGTGGCAGTTAGATCTGTCCCAATCCTGCACATGCTGATGGTGATTAGCAGAATGTGACCCCTCGAAATAGAGCTGCCCTCCCCTTTTGCTCTGGTAGGTGTCACTGCTGAGGCTGGCCGTGCGCATGCATTGGGCTGTTGCGTCCCGATTTCCTTGATGGCCGATTCAGTCTCGGGTGAGAGCCAGTCTGTTGGTTTTTGGCAAATGAACAAGTTTTACGAATATATCTGAACTTTGCCTGCATTCTGTAAGTTAACGTTTTTTAATTTGATTTAGCCAAAAAAAGTGCCACTATAATGCACCGTTTGCGCTAATTGGAGGTCACAGACAGACAGAGCATGAGAGTTTTAGTAGTATATAGATTAAAGCCATGGACATTTTCCTTATTCTCTTGAATAATCTATGAATTGATAATTCTGAATTGATCATTAAATTGTGACTGAAAATTTGAAAAAGATCTCTTTTAAATGAAAATGCTATAACCGTCAAATACAGTGGATTACAGTTTTATGCAGAGACCAATCTGATTACTTTTCTTCTGGTTTTTCTGAAGATTGATTCTGATAGCATGTTACACATTGTAAAATGAGGTTTTAAAAGGCAGAAAATTCAGAAGCAAATCACTTTGAGTTTAGTTTGCTTGAATGAATGTATTTGAAGTCAACAATAAATATGTTCAAAACGTTGTAAGGTTAATATGGTTCTGTTATAAAAACTATTAAAATAGTACTGCACATACCAAAGATTAAAGGTTGTGCATGTGGTGTGTCAATTCCACCACAAGCTGTCACTCCCATCAGGTTTTTTCCATTATATTTGAAGTGATCTAGTGATTTCCTCTTTGCTTGTCTTCCAGCTTCTGTATACAAAATGATTGCATTTTCTGTGTGCTGTCTGATTTACATATCCAACCTAATGATAATTTGTTCTTCATTTGAGTCCAGTTCATCTCAACTGCTGTTTCAGTTTCTTCAATGAAGAACAAGCACTATGAAAGTACTGTCATATTTTTAAACCATTCAAAAATGTTAAATGTTCATCACCACAAAATGTTAAGACCTGTTTTTAGACCACTGCATAATTCTGAAAATATATTAAGAACAATTAAATGAAGTGTTGCTTCGATTAGAAGAAGAGCAGTAAATCCCATTCAGTGGTTGGTATTTTCAAGCATTTAGCAATAGGAAAGGCCTGTCTCTCCTCCACTTTATGTTCAAGCCCCTTCTGCTGCTTCAACAATAAACAACTGTTAAGTGCTTATCCTGCCCCTTTGCTGAAGATGTCATTGAGGTTATTGTCCAAGCTCCACGTGGCCTTTTATGGCTGAAACCATCTACTTTTCCTGGCCAACCAAAAACATCTCTGGTAATTTCTCAAACCTCATTAGACAGTAGGTAGTGAGGAGTTTTTACTTTATGCATTGAAAGTATGGCCCACATTGTGTCCATTAGGTTTATTGAGTACCAATGTTTAGGTGGCATTAACAATAAGCTTGCAGGAAATTTCCACATTTGCTCGTCTGTGAAGACAGATACAGGTTTCCCCCCGCTATCCGAAGGTAGAGCGTTCCTATGAAAATGTTCGTAAGCTGAAATGGCGTAAAGTGAAGAAGCAGTTACCATTAATTTATATGGCAAAAAATTTTTGAGTGTTCCCAGACCCAAAAAAAATGTACCAAATCATACCAAATAGCACAAAACCTAAAATAGCACTAACATATAGTAAAAGCAGAAATGATATAATAAATACACAGCCTTTATAAAGTAGAAATAATGTATGTACAGTGTAGTTTCACTTAACAGAATCGGGAAGATTTAGCCAAAACCAATCTAACATAGAAATGTAGAAAACCTACAGCACAATACAGGCCCTTCAGCCCACAAAGTTTTGCTGAACATGTCCCTACCTTAGAAATTACTAGGTTTACCTATAGCCCTCTATTTTTCTAAACTCCATGTACCTATCCAAAGGTCTCTTAAAAGACTCTATCGTATCCGCCTCCATCACCATTGCTGGCACCCCATTCCACAGACTCAGCACTCCGTGTTTTTTAAAAAAAACAACTTACCCCTGACATCTCCTCTGTACCTACTCCACTACTACTACGTCGACTCAGGCGTAGGGGGCCGGCGTCCGGCACGATGACGGACTCTCCACTTCTCCCTCTCCCTTATCGGTGTGTTCAGTTCATCTACATTAGCTGCACCGCTGTCTTCTAGGAGCGTGTTGACCACAGTCTTGGGAGGGCGCCCAGGCTTGGGCTCCCATATGATGACTAGGCTGGCAGGTAGCTCGGGGTGGCGTGGACAGTGCCCCCCCAGTTGCAGTCTTCTCGCCTCGATTTTAGTGGTGAACATCAATAGGTTGCTATAGAGATTGATGTTGGTCATGTGCTGTCAAGAGCCATCTGGAGCATTCGTCTATAGCAACCATCTAGAGACTTTCTCATCATCTTGGTGAGTATCCATGTCTCGCATCCGTACATGAGAATGATACTGTCCGGCACCTTAAACCTGTGTCCTCTTGTGGAAACCATTTCAGCCCTGGGAAAAAGCCTCTGACTATCCACACGATCAATGCCTCTCATCATCTCATACACCTCTATCAGGTCACCTCTCATCCTCCGTTGCTCCAAGGAGAAAAGGCCGAGTTCACTCAACCTCTTCTCATAAGGCATGCTCCCCAATCCTGGCAACATCCTTATAAATTTCCTCTGCACCTTTTCTATGGCTTCCACATCCTTCCTGTAGTGAGGCGACCGGAACTGAGCACAGTACTCCAAGTGGGGTCTGACCAGGGTCCCATATAGCTGCAACATTACCTCTCAGCTCCTAAATTCAGTTCCACGATTGATGAAGACCAATACACCGTATGCCTTCTCAACCACAGAGTCAACCTGTGCAGCTGCTTTGAGTGTCCTATGGACTCAGACCCCAAGATTCCTCTGCCATCATATTTGACCTACCAAAATGAACCACTTCACACTTATCTGGGTTGAGCTCCATCTGCCACTTCTCAACCCAGTTTTGCATCCTATCAGTGTCCCGCTGTAACCTCTGACAGCCCTCCACATTATCCACAACACCTCCAACCTTTGTGTCATCAGCAAACTGACTAACCCATCCCTCCACTTCCTCATCCAGGTCATTTATAAAAATCACGAAGAGTAAGGGTCCCAGAACAGATCCCCGAGGCACTCCACTGATTACCGACTTCCATGTAGAATATGACCCATCTACAACCACTCTTTTCTTCCTGTGGGCAAGCCAGTTCTGGATCCCTTGCCTCCTTACTTTCTTAATAAGCCTTGCAAATGCCTTGCTGAAATCCATATACACTATATCTACTGCACTTCCTCCATCAATGTGTTTAGTCACATCCTCAAAAAATTCAGTCAGGCTCATAAGGCATGACCTGCCCTTGACAAAGCCATGCTGACTATTCCTAATCATATTATACCTCTCCAAATGTTCATAAATCCTGCCTCTCAGGATCTTCTCCATCAACTTACCAACAATTGAAGTAAGACTCACGGATCTATAATTTTCTGGGCTATCTCTACTCCCTTTCTTGAATAAAGGAACAACATCCGCAACCCTCCAATCCTCCAGAACCTCTCCAGTCCCCATTGATGATGCAGAGATCATTGCCAGAGGCTCAGTAATCTCCTCCCTTGCCTCCCACAGTAGCCTGGAGTACATCTCATCCGGTCCCGGCGACTTATCCAACTTGATGCTTTCCAAAAGCTCCAGCACATCCTTTTTCTAAATATCTACATGCTCGAGCTTTTCAGTCTGCTGCAAGTCATCACTGCAATCACCAAGATCCTTTTCCATAGTGAATACTGAAGTAACGTATTCATTAAATATCTCTGCTGTTTCCTCCAGTTCCATACATACTTTCCCACTGTCACACTTGATAGGTCCTATTCTTTCATGTCTTATCCTGTTACTCTTCACATCCTTGTAGAATGCCTTGGGGTTTTCCTTTATCCTGCCCGCCAAGGCCTTCTCATGGCCCCTTCTGGCTCTCCTAATTTCCTCCTTAAGCTCCTTCCTATTAGCCTTATAATCTTCTAGATCTCTAACATTACCTAGCTCTCTGAACCTTTTGTAAGCTTTTCTTCTTGTCTAGATTTATTACAGCCTTTGTACACCACGGTTCCTGTACCCTACCATAACTCGGTGTCTCATTGGAACGTACCTATGAACTCCACACAAATATCCCCTGGACATTCTTCTGTACTTTTCCCTGAGAAAGCATCTGTTTCCAATTTAAGCCTCCAATTTCCTGCCTGATAGCCTCATAATTCCCCTTAAATGCTTTTCTAACTTGTCTGTTCCTATCTCTCTCCAATGCTATTGCAAAGGAGATAGAATTATGATCACTATCTCCAAAATGCTCTCCCACTGAGAGATCTGCCACCTGACCAGGTTCATTTCCGAATACCAAATCAAGTACAGCCTCTCCTCTTGTAGGCTTATCTGCATATTGTGTCAAGAAACCTTCCTGAACACACCTAACAAACTCCACCCCATCTAAACCCCTTGCTCTAGGGAGGTGCCAGTCGATATTTGGGAAATTAAAATCTCCCATCACGACAACTCTGTTGTTATTATTACACCTTTCCAGGATCTGTTTTCCTATCTGTTCCTCGATATCCCTCTTACTATTGGACAGCCTATTTAAAAAAGAAAAACACCCAGTAAAGTTATTGACCTCTTCCTGTTCCTAACCTCCACCCATAGAGACTCCGTAGACAATCCCTCCATGGCGTCCACTTTTTCTGCAGCCGAGACACTATCTCTGATCAACAGTGCCACACCCTCACCTCTTTTGCCTCCCTCCCTGTCCTTTCTGAAACATTTAAAACCCGGCACATGAAGTAGCCATTCCTGTCCTTGAGCCATCCAAATCTCTGTAATGGCCACCACATCATATCTCTAAGTATTGATCCACGCTCTAAGCTCGTCTGCTTTGTTCATGACACTCCTTGTGTTAAAACAGACGCATCTCAAACCTTCAGTCTGAGCGCGTCCCTTCTCTATCACCTGCCTATCCTCCCTCTCGCGCTGTCTACAAGCTTTCTGTATTTGTGAGCCAACCTCCTCTTCCCCAGTCTCTTTGGTTCCCACCCCCCAACAATTCTGGTTTAAATTCTCCCCAGTAGCCTTAGCAAACCTCCCCACCAGGATATTGGTCCCCCTGGGATTCAAGTGCAACCTGTCCTTTTTGTACAGGTCACACCTGCCCCAAAAGAGGTCCCAATGATCCAGAAATCTGAATCCCTGTCTCCTGCTCCAATCCCTCAGCCACGCATTTATCCTCCACCTCATTCTATTCTGTTCTCACTGTTGCGTGGCATAGACAGTAATCCCAAGATTACTACTTTTGCGGTCCTGCTTCTCAACTTCCTTCCTAACTCCCTGTACTCTTTTTTCAGGACCTCTTCCCTTTTCCTACCTATGTCATTGGTACCAATATGTACCACGACCTCTGGCTGTTCTTCCTCCCACTGCAGGGTATCTTGGACACGATCTGAAACATCTCAGACCCTGGCACCTGGGAGGCAAACTACCATCCGAGTTTCTTTCCTGCGTCCACAGAATCGCCTGTCTGACCCCCTAACTACAGAGTCCACTATCACTACTGCCTTCCTCTTCCTTTCCCTACCCTTCTGAGCCACAGGGCCAGACTCTGTGCCAGAGGCACGGCCACTGTTGTTTTCCCCAGGTAGGCTGTTCCCCCCTTCTCCCCCAGCAGTACTCAAACAGGAATACTTATTGTCAAGGGGTACAGCCACAGGGGTACTCTAGTACCTGACTCTTCTCCTTACCCCTCCTGACTGTAACCCACTTGTCCGATTTGTAGAAAACAATCGGCACGTACACATATGCGCACACACCTGCCTGCGCAAGGTTTCGCGGTCATGGTGGTCTTTCTTGGGGTAAACACACGTTTAAAGTGGGCGTCTTTTTTGTAAAAGCGAAAATCCTCTTTTGGTTAGCGAAAACAGATACTAATGTAGGTCTTTCATAAAAGCGAAGTGGCATAAAGCGAATGTCTGTAAAGTGGGGGACACCTGTAAATGGGCAACATTGTAAGAAGTTGAAAGATTAGCAGTAATTAAGACCTGAAGTGACAGGCTTGGTTAAATGCAAATATCCCAGAGTTTGCTGCATCCCTAATGGAGAGCTGTTTCTGTTGTAGTTTTCTTGCTGTTCCATCCTGATTTTATTTTTCCATGCAGTCCTCCTCCCTATAAAGAACTAAATTTAAAACTTGAGTTGCATTCATTTCAAAATAATTCCTTTATACAAATGTTTCTGAAAAATTAAGTGAAGAGGTTTCTTGGGCATGTGTTTCCAGAACTGAAAAGAATTTTGAAAGATAACAAAATTTCCCCCAATTCTCTATTAATTAATGTATTTGTTGTTGTGCACCATATCTTGGGATCTATCTTTTTCCATACAATAATTTTCATTGATATCTGTGTCATCCAGTCTCATCCCCTAAATTCTGTTAACATTTGGGAGGTCTATAATATACACGCATTAACGTGGTCATCCCTTACTTATTTTTCAGTTCCACCCATATTGCCTCCAGTATGTCCTCTCTGAACACTGCGCATAGTCATTATGCAGGATAGCATCACTTTGTAGGCACACAGAAAATTTGTGCAAGAGGGAAATAATTGGCAGAGTTTAACAATTGCATGTGAGTAGTATATTTTGGTGGGAAAAATAGGGAGATTATTGATTACGTGGGTAGACTTGTCTCGGCAGAAGAGCAAAGGAATATGAGTATGTATGTCAGTCATTAAAAATGCCACAAGTTAGCAAGGCCATAAAACAAACCAAGCACTTAATTCTACTTTTGTAGAATTAAATCTTAAGAAACTATTCTAAACCTGTATTAAACCTTAGTTACACACATATAAGTTGCTGGTGAACATAGCAGGCCAGGCAGCATCTCTAGGAAGAGGTACAGTCAACGTTTTGGGCCGAGACCCTTCGTCACGACTAACTGAAAGAAGAGCTAGTAAGAGATTTGAGAGGGGGAGAGGAAGATCCAAAATGATAGGAGAAGACAGGAAGGGGAGGGATGGAGCCAAGAGCGGGACAGTTGATTGGCAAAAGGGATAGGAGAGGATCATGGGACAGGAGGCCCAGGGAGAAGGAAAAGGGGGAGGGGGGAAAAAGCCCAGAGGATGGACAAAGGGTATAGTGAGAGGAACAGAGGGAGAAAAAGGAGAGAGAGAAAAAGTATGTGTGTATATAAATAAATAACTGCTGGGGTACGAGGGGGAGGTGGAGCATTAGTGGAAGTTAGAGAAGTCAATGTTCATGCCATCAGTTTGGAGACTACTCAGACGGAATATAAGGTGTTGTTCCTCCAACCTGAGTGTGACTTCATCTTTACAGTAGAGGAGGCCGTGGATAGACGTATCGGAATGGGACGTGGAAGTGAAATGTGTGGCCACTGGAAGATCCTGCTTTCTCTGGCAGACAGAGCGTAGGTGTTCAGTGAAATGATCTCCCACTTTGCGTTGGGTCTCGGCAATATATAGAAGGTCACATCGGGAGCACCGGACGCAGTATATCACCCCAGCCAACTCATGGTGAAGTGTCGCCTCACCTGGAAGGACTGTCTGAGGCTCTGAATGGTAGTGGGGGAGGAAGTGTAAGGACATGTGTAGCACTTGTTCTGCTAAGTGCCAGGAGGGAGATCGGTGGGGAGGGATGGGGGAGACGAATGGACAAGGGAGTTGCTTAGGGAGCGATCCCTGCGGAAAGCGGGGGGGGGGAGGGGGAGGGAAAGATGTGCTTAGTGGTGGGATCCCGTTGGAGGTGGCGTAAGTTAAGGAGAATTATATGTTATATGTATGTAACCTTAGTTACATCACACTTGGAGTACTGCATACATTTACTACAGTAAAAAAAAATGAAGGTATTGGAGAAGTGCAGAGAATGTTGATAAGGATAACCAATATATGTCTAACTTATCAGTAAATGAGCAGGTCAGGTCTCATCTTTAAAGAAAATTGAGGTCCAATATAAATAGATTTTGATAATGGATTCAGAGGTATTTCCCCTTCGGTTGAACACATAAGTTGAGGTTAAAGAGTTGCAATATGGAATTTGAGGAAATGTTTCTGACCAGAGAGGGAGAATGTGGTGCTGATAACATGGAATGATTGAGGAAAAGGGCATTGATACACTTGAGAAATTGAAGAAGAAATTCTGGATTTGAGCAAGAAAAACATTGGCATAGGTTGATTGGAGTAAGTGATCTATGCACTCTGTACCTGCCTTACCTGTTTACCTACCATCACCTCCCTCAGGTATTCCTCCCCTTTTCCTTTCTTCCGTGGTTTTCTACGCTCTCTTATCAGATACCCTCTACTCCAGCCTTTGTCTATTTCACCAATCAACTTCCCAGCTCTTTACTTCTCCCCCTCTTTTTTCTGGTCTCACCTATCACCTACCACCTTGTACTACTTCTTCCCCCACCTCACTTTCTTATTCCCAACTTCTCATCTTTTTTCCCCCAGTCCTGATGAAGGGCCTCAGCCCGAAACATCAATTACAGGTCAACCTTCACTAATCCGACTACCTGTAATCTGGTTCCTTTAATAATCCGGCACTGATTATGCTTAATGTGATCCTTCTGTAATTCGGCATTTTCACTAATCTGGCACTCCTCCGGTCCCCATGGTTCTGGATTAGTGAAGGTCGACCTGTATTTACTCTTTTCCACGCAACATGCTTCCTGGCTTGTTGAGTTCCTCCAGCATTGAGTGTGTGTTGCTATGCATTTTGTATGTTTGTTTCAGATCGTTTATAATCTAATAAAATATTCATCTCTCTTTGGATATCCTTGAATATGACTTCACAGCTTTTATGCTCCGTTCTTTCTTCCTTAGGAAGACTTTGTGTATGGATTATTTAATTGCTATGGAAATAAATACTCTTGGGGGTGATTTAGCAATCATAGCCAATGGCTGTGACCTAAAAAATGTTAACAGTAAATTTCATTGTCAATATTTTGAGCACGGCTGTAATTCCCTGGAAGGAGAATGTTCATAGAGTTTTTTTTTGGTTCACCTATCACCAAATAAGATCAGACTTTTCAGTAACTTCATTTGTGATTTGTGCTGCCAACCAGAATGTAAGCTAGACTGACATTCCAATAGACTATTGTAATGACTTAGAATACTTTGGCTGGTACAAGAGAAGTGACTTTTTACAAAATGCTGGGATGTTAAATGTTTATAACTTACTCAATCTACTAATCTATGAAGTGGCTCTATTTCACTACATAAAGGACCATATCATATTGATAACTGGCTAACAGGTTCTTTGGAGATAATATTAGAATTGTTTAATGTTAGGACATTTGTTTACTTGAATCATGTCTGCCCAGCTGCAGAAGTCAACTATTTTCAATCCAACCAGGTGGATGATAATTTCTTCCCACAACTTTTTTTCTCCTATTGCTGTTAAAAGGCTCTATTTGTGATTTACACTTTAATACTTTGGCTATGTATCATTTAACTGTACAGCTTTCAAAGTGAATGATTATTGGTCAGGACAAAAGCATTACTGCCTAGCTAAGTATTGATCTTCTATTTCCAGTGGGGCTTAGTGTAAATGGATTCCTGATGTTTCCTTCACCAAGTAACCAAAATAAATTGGGCCAGAGCTGCCAACACCAAGGTAAATGGCAGCATAAGTATTTTGGTAGTTATGGGTTTGCCTTGTGGAATAAGCATGATAGTAAAAGATCTGGTATAAATTACTAAAACACTAATTATCTGAAAAGGTGTTGAAATCTTCCCATGGCAACTACAGAACTTTGATTCACTTAATCTGAAATTCCTGAAAGGAGACATTACTATTTTAGACATTGATACTCTCTGTTAACGATAAATGATGGCTTGCTAGTGATAGCCATAGCTGAACTTTTCTCTAAAGGAAAATCCAGGCTAATGCTTTAGTACAGTAACATTAGAAATGCAATCTTTTGGATGACTTCTTGAACAGAGGCTTTGCCTATAATTTCTGGATGTAAATGATCCCAGGGTACTATTTGAAAGAGTCCTGGTGCTATTTATGTTATGAACGTGAGGTGCCTCATCATTACCACACTGCAGCTTCCGTAGCTTTCCTACCACATTTTGTGTTACAGGTTTCTATAGGAATGTTTGGAACATCTGATGGCCTCAGAAGATGTTTTGAAAAAATTGTTTCTGTTCTCTTCAAGTTGGGTTAATCATTTAATATCCTAGTCTAGGTTAACTGTTGCTTTCTCATTGGAAGATTGATTTTTATTATGAAGCATAATTTGTATTAGTTGACATCCTAATCTGACATGACTTTTAGAAACTAATTTGTGTTCATTATTTAAAGAGAATGTTGCAGAATATTGATCTGCTATTTCTTGTAATATAATTCTAATATTAAAGCTCAAACATATGAGAAAATACACACATTTATTAATGATACTGATACACAAAATGGATTAAAGATTGGTTAATAGTCAGACCAATAGAATAAATTGCCTGTTTTCACACTAGGAGGCAGTGACTAAGGGGTATCAGAGGCCTGTGCAAGGCCTCTAATTATTCTGTGGTGTTATTTTTGAGAGGATCAAATAATTTGTCCAGATGCATAGCTGGTTGGCAGTGTGGGCTGGGGAGAAGATGCAAAGACTCTAAAGAAGAGGCATGATGGGTGGAATAATGTGGAAAGGTGTGAGATCATCCTGTCTGAGTGGGGGAGATGTGGGAAATTTGGGTTGATGTTAAAGGGACTTGCATTTCCTTGTACATGAATAATTACCAATATGTAGAGTCGGTAAGTAGTTACGAATATGGATATCTTGGGCTCTTTTGCAAGGAATAAGTGTTGAGACCTGTTACTTCAATTATAAAGAACTCTGAGACTGTAATCTTGAATACTCTACAGGTCTGGTCTCCCAATATAAGAAATGATACACTTGTAATAGAGGTGATGCAATCAAGTTCACCAGAATGATTCTTTGAGTGGTGTGCTTGTCTCCTCGGGGCATCCTCAGCCGAATAGAGCTCCATGCAAGATTTTAGAGGAATTAGTTGATCTTATTGAACTGTGGAAAAATGTGAGGTTTGACAAGGTGGGTGCAGAGGTTTTTCCTCTGACTAGGTTATCCAATGCTAGGGTTAATCTCAAACTAAGGAAACTTGCTGTTCAGTGCAGATGAGGAATTTTTTCCCCCCAAGTAGTGAACCTTAAGAAATCACTACCAAGAGAAGTTAGAGGCTCAGTCATTACAATATTTAAAACACTTTGATCTCTACTGAACAGTAGATGTACATGGAAAGGTACAGGAAGATGACACTTTAAAATACTTATGATGTGTTGAATTATGGAATAGAATGTGAGACTGAAGAGTTTACTCCTGCATTTATTTTAATTCTATAGATCAACACATACAATCTTTTATCAAATATAGCAATCTCTTTTTGTTGAACTTCATTAAAGCATGGAAAATATTTCCTCAATAAGCAGGCATAAAGCATCACATGCTTATGGAGCCATCTTTAATTTTCCTTTTTCTTCTGCTTTAAAAAAAATCCAAGCATCTTCTGAAAGAAGCTTCCAGTTGCTCTGACACTTGCCAATAAACTGCTTAACATAAAGGTTGTAAAAGTGAACATTGAATCGTTTAAAACTATTTGGAGCCAAAAGTTGCTTATTGTTGGGAGGGAAGAATTGAAACAGGATAAGAAAAGTATATTTGCAGAATCTTAGTTTCTTTATTCGCTGCGTAGATTTCTTTAAGTCAGCCAGAATGGAAATTGGGCAAATAACCTGCCAATCAAACACGCAGACCACGTAAGTGACCCATGATTTTGTGCACAGAAATTGGATCAGCTGTGACCTTGATAAAGAGGGGGAAGAGGCTCAAAGGATGACATAGCCCCTTATTTATGATCTTATTAAATGTATCTATCCTTCATTCCATTTCCCTGGAGAAATTGACTTGCTCTTCCTGGAAGTTTTTTTTGTATATTGTGCATTTTCTGTATCTTCATAGTTTTCAGTTAATTGCCTTTGTATACAATGCCTCACCAGCTCCTTGGCTGATGCAGTGTTGTTGGCAGTCACTTTGTGAAAATTCTTTTCTACAATACAGTGACCTGGTGCCCAGTTATAGATGTTGGCATTTAGATTTGCAATAAAAAGGGCATAATATATTAAAATAGAATTAGTCGCTTTCATTTTGCCTTTTGCTGTAAATATCAGCAATATTAACTTGATTCCTCAAGTGATAAAAGTCTTATCTAAATTGTTAAAGGACTATTTTGGATGCAGTTTTTCAAATTATGATCAGAGTAACAAATCTGTTGTCCAGTCTCAGAGCTGGAGGGTACTTTTGGCTTTAAGGATTTGGCAATTTTTGTGTAACATGCAGACAAATGGTTGTTGGAATTGGTTGGATCTGACACCAGAAATTGTGCTTTGTACCTGGGGTTTATTTAGATTGTTTTGCTGCCGGGGTAGCCAACTTTTTTAATACCCTGGATCTTTACTGTAAACTGAGGGATTTCTGGACCCCGGGTTGGGAGCCTCTGTTCTAGAAGATGCCATATACATGCTGAGTTTTCTTCCTCTTCTTTCTCCCCGCCCCTCGACTTTACCACTTATTCATAAAGTTGCTATTTGCATCTCATCTATTATTGGCCCAGTCTTTGTGGATGATGGTGTCTAGCTAGAGCTTTTTGAGCTTCAGTTGGGTAAATGTGGTTGATGTGGAATGGCACTTGATAAGGTGGTACATCAAGACTGAAGGCAGTAGAATAAAAATGGCTAGTAAGATGGATCAAATTGAAGTAAGAAGTCTTTGGTTTGGAGGAAGCTACACTGGAGTTTCCCAGGGTTTGATTCTAGATACATTTGCTGATAGTAAAGAAAGCATGTTCAACTTGGATGCCATCGATTGACATATAGTGGACATAAAAGATGAGGCTTTTTCAGATCGGGAATATGTAGATCCTTAGGTGCTGCTATAATGTTAACTATCTTTAGATATTTGTATCTTTTATACTATGAATGAGAGGGTGTAATGGAACAGTGGGACCTGGCAGTACAACTGCATCATTTGTTGCAAGCAGCATCACAGGCAGAAAGAATGGTGAAAATTATGCTTAGGACAATGGTCTTTATCAGGCAGGCCATTGAGTACATTATATTACAGTTGTACAAGTTATTAGTGAGGCTGCATTAGAGAGCTCCATGTAGTTTTGGTCACACTGTTAATGGAAAAGGTGCAGAAAAAATTATAGGTTAGAAAATTTGATGCTAATGACTATAAAAGGATTAAGACAGAAGCCAAGAGGGTATGAGATGGATCTGGCAGGTAGGTTTAAGGAAAATTCCAATAAATTCTATAGTCATATTAAGTGTTAAAGGGCAGCTAGGTACAGAGTAGGTCCCTTTAGAGATGAACAGGACTGCTTGTGTCTTAAGCCACTGAAGATAGGTGGGATTTTTAACAAATGCTTCTCTTTGGTTCTTCCTGAGAAGAAAGTCATGGTTGCCTAAGAGATAAGAAACAGGTAGAGATGATTTGGAGGGCATTCATATTACCAGGGAGGAGATATTTATAACCTTGCATGCATTAAGATGGATAGATCCCCAGGACATGACAGTGCATCCTCGGATCTTGCGGGAGGCTAGAGAAGAAATTGTGGAGGTCTTGTGTAGATATTTGCTTCATTGTTAGCCACTGGTCAAGTTCCTGAAGACTGGAAAGTGGCTAATGTTGTTCCATTTTTAAAAAGGGTGGCAAGGATATGCCAGGAACTATGGACCAATCATCCTGATGTCAGTAAAGAGGGAATTCTAAAGGATGTGATTTATGAGCATTTGGGAAGACAGAGGAGTCAGCATGGCTTTGTGTGTGGAAAGTCATACTTAATGAACCGTTCAGATTTCTATGAAGAGGTAACAAAAAACGTAGATATAAGGGTAGGGCAGCGAATATCTTCTATTTGGATTTCAAGGTCTCGCATAGCAGGCTGATCTGGAAGTTGAGATCGCATGAAATCCAGGAAGAGCTGGTTAGGTACATTTAAAATTGGCTCAGACTTAATAAGCAGGGGTTGGTGGTTGAATGTTATTTCTCAGTATGGAGTCTGGTGACTAGAGGCGTTCGGACCTTTGTTGATTAATTATTTGTATAAATGATTTGGATGTGAATAAGTTAAGTTTTTGAATATAGGAGGTTGTGTTAAAAGTGAGGAGTAGTAAATGCATTTGAGTACATGTGAGATGTGAGGCATTTTGTAAAGCTAAAAGCAGTATAGGACAGCACAGTACAGGCCCTTCAGCCTGCAGTGTTGTGCCAAGCTTTTTAACCTACTCAAAGGACAATTTAACCCTTCTTTCCCACATAGCCTTCCATTTTTCTTCTATTCCTTTGCATATTGAGCATCTTAAATATACCTAATGCATTGGCCTCTACCACCACCCTTGGCAGTGTGTTCCATACGCTTACCACGCTGTGTTTAATTATAAAGCTACACCTGAGATCCCCACCACCATGTTTTTTTCCAATCACCTTAAAATTATGCCCTCTCATATTAGTCATTGCTGCCCAGGGGGTGGGGGGAGACATTGGCTGACTACTATGCCTCATATCTTATACACCTCTATCAAGTCACCTCTCGTCCTCCTTTTCTCCAAAGGGGGAAAAACCCTAGTTCACTCAACCTTTCCTCATAGGAGATGCTTTCTAATCATGGCAGCCTCGTGGTAAATCTCCTCTGCACCCTCTAAAGCATCCACAATCTTCCTATAAAGAGGTGACCACAGCTGAACACAATATTCCAAGTATGGTCCAACTAGAATTTTATAGAGCTGTGATATTACCTTGTGACTTTTGAGCTTAATCCCTAACTAATGAAGGCCTACGTACCATACATCTTAACCACCCTATCAGCTTGTACTGTAACTTTGGAGGATCTGTGGATGTGAACCCAAAGATCCCACTGTTATTCAACACTGCTAAGAATCCTGCCATTAACCTTTTACTCTGCCTTCAAGTTCAACATTCCAAAGTATACAACTTCACACTTCTCCAGATTGAACTCCATCTGCCACTAATCAGCCCAGCTGTACATCCTGTCAATGTCCTGTTGTAGCCTACAACAATCTTCTGCACTATCCAAAACACCACTAATCTTGTCATCTGCAAACTTACTAACCCACCCTTCCACTTACTCATCCAAGTTAGTTATAAAAATCGCAAGGAGCAGTGTAACAGATCTGTTCTGTTACCCCTGCTCTTTGCGATTTTTTAAAAAAATTGGAACACCACTAGTCATGGACCTCCAGACAGAATATTCTCCATCCACTACCACCCTCTTCCTTCTCTGGGCAAGCCAATTCTGGATCCACACAGCTAAGTTTCCCTGGATCTATCCCTCCTGTCTTTCTGAATGAGTCTACCACAGGGAATGTTGTTGAATGTCTTAATAAAATCCATATATTTCATATCCACCACTCTTTCTTCATCAATTTTTGTAGCTTCCTCTAAATTAAACAGGCCTGTGAGGCATGACCTGGCCTTCAAGCCAGGCTGACTATCCCTAATCAGATTATACTTCTGCAAGTGCACATAAATCCTGTTTCTAAGAATCCAGTTCAGTAGTTCAGTCACCACTGATGTAAGAATCACTGATCTATAATTCCCAGGATCTTCTCTATTGCTTAAACAAAGGAGTAACATTTGTCATCCTTCAGTCGTCTGGTACTACTACAGTGGCCAGTGAGAATGCAAAAAGCTTCACCAAAGGCTCAGATGAATGGTAAGGTAATGGCATAGAGGTACTAATAGAAAAGTGCATAATTTGTTGAAAGCACTATCACAGGTAGACAGGATGATATAAAATGTATATAGAATGCTGATCTTCATCAGTATGAGCATTGAGCATGGGAGCTGGAACATTTATGTTGCTGTGGTACAGATTATTGGTGGGCCTGCATTTGGATACTAGAATAGTTTTGATCAACCTGTTAATGGAAGGAGTATAGAAAAGATTTGAAGATGTTGCCGGGGAGTGGTTGGCCAGGCTAGTTCTTTGTTCCTTGGAGGATAGGAAAATGAGGCATGACATTAGAGAAATACTTAAAATTAAGAAGCATAAGGTTGATGGTACGTCTTTCACAGTGGTACATCTTTCATTATGGCAGGGGAGTCCAAAACTGGGGTCATAGATTTTAGGATGAGAGGGGAAAGATTTAAAAGGGACTTGAGGGGCAGTGTTCTCACACAGAGTGTGGTAAATAAATTGAATGAGCTGCCAGAGGAAATGATTGAGACAAGTACAGTGATATCCTTTAAGAAGCATTTGGATAGCATGGAGGGATTTGGCTTGGAAGAGTATGAGCCAAAAGCAAAAAATTGGGACTAGCTGGGTAGACAGTGGTTGGCATCTATTCTGACTCTAATACTTTTGGAAATAGAGGTAAGGGAGAGGTTGTGGAAACTTTATTGAAGATTATGTTAAATGTGTTGAGCTGGGACAAACATTCTTCAGAGAAGACAATGAAGAAAGCAAGATATAGTGAGAGAATAAGCCTATCAGATTATCCGGATGAGCAGATGTTTGATCAGGTATTTAATGGAGGTCTTGCAGAGAAAGTTTGGAATGGAACAGGGGTACACATGAGATTTTGTTCAATTCTCAAATATCAGCCCAGGTGTCACTCACAGGTAGAAAATTAGGAAGTTTTTCTAATGTCAAAAATGACCAATGACATTGTAGGGTCTAGATCCAAAATGTTAATCTGCATTTTTTGCCTCCACAGGTGATCCGCTGAGTACTTCCAGTGATCTGTTTTGTTCTAGACAATTTCTAGTATCTGCATTTCCTTTGTGGCAAGGTCACAGTAATTGCTGTAACTTTTCCTCTTGTGGTTCATGGACATTAGTTCAAATGCTAATATTTCCCATCATCATGCACTAATGTTTGACTAAGTGCAGAACAAAATCTGGAAGGAATTTTTACTATATTTGTATAGATGCTGCTTGTCCTGCTGAGTTCCTCTAGCATTTTGTGTGTGTTGCTCTAGGAATTTTCACTGATGGTGAAACTTAGCAGTAAGCCATGTATGCCTTTCTGTAATAATATAAAAGATAACATTAGAATTATATCAAAGAATAGCACCCAGGCCATCAACTTGTCAGGTTTGTTTAGGGATCATAGGACTGTTCCAACTGAAGGGTGATGCTATTTGATGATGTTGTGTTTAATGTTGGTCACTAGAGGCTGCTATGGTTATTTCCTTGCTCTGCCAGCAAGCAGCTGTGACTACAGAAAATCAAGGCTGAATATGTGGAATGGGGTGAGGCACCCTTGGAGTGGATATAACTGTATAAGAAATCTTTTGATGCATTTTTTCTCTTTTTTTAAAAGTATAGTCAGGCATTGATTTGAAGATCAGTTGTTCATTATCAAAACTTACAAACATGCAAACCTACTTGGGCTTGGCAGTGCTAATCTTCATCAGAAGAAAATCAAATCTGTCGTCTTCAAAAATGCTGATTTGTAGTGTGAGGGACTTGGAATTATAATTGTAAAATATGGTAATTAAGTTGTTGAACAAGCTGTCTAGAGGTCTAGAGATGAACTGGTGGTGGTTCACCAACATTCTTTAGGAAAAAAATTCTGCAGACCTTGTATAGTCTGTTTTCAGTTCAAGAGCAAATGGGAAAGGGCACTAAATGCTAATTTTGCCAGTGAGGTTCATCTTAAAGTGAATATACTGTAAGTGAATGAAGTCAGCATTCCTTACTTGATCAAGGGCATTTGTTTCTTTGAAAAAAATTTTCGAGTCTTGAGGCCATTATGCATTCTTTCTGCAATTTTTCAGGTAGGACATACCATTTTTGTTACAAGGATTTGTGTATAAAATACATGTGTGCATGTACAAGTTACTCTTAAATTAGATCCTTCTGTAAATTGAGTTGGAACCAATGGAGATAATTTCTGAAGAGAAATACATGAACAATAGTGAGATTGGGGTGTAGTACATTGATATTCTAGGACATGTCATAATTAAGAAGGAAGATTTGGGTGCCTTGCTGTTCATTTAAGGTGGGTAAGTACTCAGGGCCTGGATCCTCAGATTAGGACAGTAAGGAAAATAAGGATCTTTGAGAGCGATCTTTGTATCAGTGGTAGTAAAATTATTGGAGGTATCTTAGTTCAAGTTCAGATTTGTTGTCCTTTCAACCTTAGACATGTAAACCACCGAACAAAACGATGTTCTTCTGGGCCAAAGTGCCCAACACAGGACATGTAACTCGTACACAACACATAAAGTAATACATTGTGTTTGACTGCAGACTGCTGTAAGATTCATTGACCTCAGGGTCTTGGACTGTATTTTTGTGTGAATGTATTTTACTGATACGTGCTTGCTATCTTGTATGTGCTGTATGTGCCTTGTGTTGTTTATGACTGTTGGTACTGCATTTTGTACCTTGGCCCCAGAGTAATGCTGCTTTGTTTGGTTGTATTTATGGGTATTCATGTATGGTTGAATGACAATTAAGCTTCAATTAAATACTATAGATAAATTAACAAATAAGGTATTTTATGTCACAAGCTAAGAAATAAATCTTATAATACTATTCACAAACACAAGAACTTCTGCAGATGCTGGAAATCTAAAGCAACACGCTCAAAATGCTGGAGGAGCTCAGCAGGCCAGGCATCATCTGTGGAAAAGAATGAACAGTCGGTGTTTTGGGCCAAATCCTAATGAAGGGTCTCGGTCTGAAACTTCGACTTTTTACTCTTTTCTGTAGATGTTACCTGGCCTGCTGAGTTCCCCCAGTATAATGCTACTGGTGCTTCATGTATGGTGAGACCTGCATGGTGGCAAGGAGTTAGTATTCTCATGGTTTTGGGAAAGAAGCTATTTCGTGTCCTAATAGTTCTTATCCTAATGCTACGGTATCTCCTGCCTGACATTAGGGGATAAAAGAGGTTGTTGCCAGAATAGGAACAGGACTTGTGGTAAAACATGGGCTTTTTTGGTACAGTCAATTTGGCTTCATGCAAGGAAGGTCCTGGCTCTGAAATTTGGTTATAGTTTTTGAGGCGGTGATGAGCATGTTTGGAAATAGGGCAGTGGATTGTGGGCACTTTTGTTTACTAAAGCATTGACAAGATTATGTAAAGGACACAGCACGCTTACCTTCATTGATTGGGGCATTGGGTATAAAAGTTACATATTTGGAGTATTGTGCACCATTTTTTGTAACTGCAAAATGGGATGGAAATGGAGACATTAGAAAAAGTTGAAGAAGTGCTGAATTGCAGTGTATTTGCTCTTAAGGAGAGGTTGGACAAACTTGGATTGTTTTTGTTTTGGATCACTTTTTTTGGAGCATCAGGCCAAGGTGCAAGCTGATAGAGAAGTACATAAAACTGAGAGGCATAGATAATGCTGAATGTAAAAATCTTTTCCCCATGGTGGAATGGTTCCATAGAAGATACAGGCTTAACATGAAAAGGGGAAAGCTTAGAAGTGATTTGAGCTAATTTTTTTAATATAGTTGTAGACCTGGGATACACTGCCAGAGATGGTCATAAAAGCAGAAACAATAATGACTTTAAGAGGCATATAGACATGTGTGTTGACAGGCAGCAAGTAGACTAATCAGGACTACTGCAAGAAGATGGGAATCGCTTGGTGTGGCATCATGGTTGGCAGAGGCATGGTAGACTCAGTTTTGTTTCTGTGCTATACTATTCTTTGTTGGCAAGATCTCTCATAATTTAAAAAAAAGTAGATTTCTCCTTGTATGTAAAAATGCAGTTTTCCTTTTGAAATTGTACTGAGACTCTTTTCCAACTCACCGTGATCTTGACATCCTCCTGAAAGGATTAATTTATTTCATTAACTATTTGAGGGGTCATCTGTGTGCATATAGCCACTTTTCTGTGTACTTAATGCATTATTTGCAGCTGAAATAACTATCCTTTTTTTTTACCCCAAGTTACATCAATAGGTGACAGGTGTGTTTTAAATTTGTTTATGCTATATAAAGTCTTAGAGGAATAATTACTCTAATTTAGGTGCCATTGTATTAATATACATAATACAAGTGACCTAAATTGAGTCGTTTAATGTTGCCTGTGGGGAGCCAACTTGAAAGGAGCATGATTTGAAGAATCAGCATGATTTGAAGAATCAGCACGATTTGAAGAATCAGCACAACAGCTTTTCCTCAAGCTTTCACCTTCTTAATATATACTGGAAGCATGTAAAACCAGGATAATAGTCCTGAGAATATTATGCTGCTGTGTGAAAGGTTCAAAATAAAAATCTTCATAATCTCAGTTAAACCATTCATTCCTGTGGGGTTTATAAACAATTCAAAGGTGTATTACAAGGTCTGTAGTATGTGAAACCTTTGAGGAAACATTGACCCTACATGAGAACTTTGCTTTTCTGAAGCTTCATTATATAAACAAAGTCTAACTGTGATGCTCTCTTTCAAAAGGGAATACAGATACAAGGGAAAACACAAAGAAGTATTTTTACATATTGTAGATAATGGGGCATGATAACACTTAAAATGATTAATGGAAAGAGATTTCCAATACTGGGGAGCACTTGGGTATATGGATGACTAAGATTTAGATGAGGAAATGACATTTTGGAAACTAGGAATTCATTTATATGGTTAATGGTTGAAGTAGGATTAGATTAGTTAATTAAATAGAATGATGACAAAGTATATGCCAAGAGAGCAGATAAATGATACTAGAACCTTTGTGCATGGTTAAAAAGTAAGACTTGAGTCAATGGGCATGTTTCCCCGTTGTAAATCTTGTATCAATGGTTCAGAGCTTTATTGGAGATCGGGACAAATTTTAATTCGTTCAGCATGTAAACTAAGTAAGATCTTTGCATGAAGAGTATTGGTGTTATTTCAAAATTGAAATATCTTACATTTCAACATGTATTCCCATTGTAAAAGCAGAAGGCTTAATAATTTTGCATATTAACCCATTTAACCCAATTTACATACATTTGGATACTGAAAGTTACGAATATTTATTCTAAAACATTTATTCTAGCATTGGCTATTACTGCCAAAATTCAAATAATGCAATCAGCTTTCACAAAATGTATGTTCTAAATCCATCCTATCCTGTTCTAACTTAGAAATTGCTATTTCTTGGAATAACTTGGAAATTTCATGACTAAATGGACGTTTTATTTTTTTAAAAATGAATGAACTAGTCACAATGCACATACACTAAGATTTACCACATTGGAACTGTTGTCAATTTAATCAATTGCCTTAGAGTTATAAGACTAACTGTGGAAATATGTGTTTAATTATACTGTTTTGAATTTATTGCCATTGGTGACAGGACATTAATTTTTGCTATTGTTCCTTCTCTATTTTCTTTTAAACTCTAACTTTGAATATTTAATATTTGTTTTTTTAATCAAAGTTTTTAGTATATCATATGGCCTAAGCTTTCCTTAACACTGCTGCAGATGCTGTTTAAATGAAAGTTGTATTTATAATACAGTGGATACTGGTTAATTGAGCCATTGGTTAATTGGAGCAGCAAACAGCTCATAGAGCAAAAACGATATTGTCATGGTACCCTTCATTTATTTGGGACAGTGTGCCAGTTAATTGGGGCAGGAGACTGTTGCTGAGCAGTTTCTAACTAGCGTCTGTCATGTGCACTTGTGTGGCCGTTAGACAATACACAGTGCTTGGAGCTAACAGTTTTTTAATAGCATTAGTTGTGTGTGTTTGTGTTTAAAAAGCAGTGATTTTTGTCACTAATAGTTGGCGAGAAATAAGCATTAAGGCACTTAAGACCTGCTTTGCTCACTGTGGTTTCAAGCATTCAGGCTTGGAGATGCTAGAAACGGACTGGAGTGAAAGTGAAACGAGTTAGGAACTACGAAGAATATGAAGGTATTGACAATCATCTTAAATGTTACAATGAAAGTGAAGATTTAGGGGATGCAGTAGTCAAAAGTATTGTATGAAGGCAGTCCATTATCTATACTAGGTGGCAGTTGCTGATTTTGTTTAATTAGAGTCAATCAAAAGAACGGCAGCATATACTGGACGAATTCCTCCGAAAACTATTAGGAGCTAATACAGTTTTATAGTACTATAGTAGCATTGATAGTGTTCTAATTTGTTCTGTATTAACTTAAATGCATAATTTGTTACTGTGTCTTTTTTATACCTTTTTAACTATTTCCATGAAACCTCATCTGATTGTGGCAGCCACTTAATTGGGCCAAAATATACTGGTCCCAATGTATTAAATTAATCAGAATCCACTATATAATAAAATTTAATCCATATTTTGCTTTTTAATCTTTATAGTCAAAACTTCATGTGAAGTTAAATTATAGTTCAAAACTAATGTTAAATTTTACTTGATTTTTCAGAAATGTAAATTATAATTAATGTTATCAATGGAGCTTATTCCCATCTGATACAGAATTTTTGTAAGCTTCATTATGCAGTAGGTTCATGTTTGAATGGTAAATTTAGCCAGTAAGCTAATGTGTTTTTCCTTGAGGAATTGGGATGATTTGTAACGATAAAACTCTTTGCATTTTGAACAGTTGTTTCCATACTGATTTGTGCAATTATGTCAAATCTAATAAAAGAACTGGGTTCTTTTAGGTATAATTAAAATTCACAGGCATCGCTATTAAATTTGTTCATCTGGAAAATGACAAGGAAATTTCAAACTTGTCAAATTAACTTTGCAATTTCTAAAGAAATAATAATTTGGGTGAAAGTTCTTTGCTAAATAAGCTTCTATATTAAAAAGAAGGAAGGATGTGCTTACCAGTTGAACAATGGTTTATGGCATTGTTTAAAATTGTGTTTTACCTATGATCAATCATACTACTGTTTTATTATTGTCGCATATACTGAGATACAGTGATCAGCTTTTGTTTCGAATGCCATCCAGACAGATCATGCAATGCATGAAAACAATGTAGAATATAATGTTGCACTTACAAGGAAAGTGCAGTGCAGGGAGAGAAAGTATATTTCCAGAGGTGAGGACAGAGCACCACTCTGTGATCTCTGTGACAGACCAGATCTTTTCAGTATTGAGAACACATCCAGTGTCATTATTTGCAGCCTATTTCTCCTCATATTCACAATGCTCAAGTCTTCAAACTACATCTCCTGTGGAACAGTGCACTATAATCCTGTTACTCATTTAAAAGGATTATGCGTAATGTAAAGTAACGTTACAGTCAGCTCTCCCTATGCCAGCAGAATTGTTTGTGAAACTGCCCAGAGATTTTGGTCTATTTAAACTCCCCAACACTTAACTGCTGATATTCATTGCATGTGTACTTACCATGATGCTATTGGTGGTACTCGATGGATTTGTTGATACAGGCATGTGTGGCAGACACTCTTTGTCAGGAAGCAAAGAATGACCTACAATAAAAAGCCTACTCCGTCTTCAGATTGCCATGAACCACTAATACCTTCTTAATTAATGTATACGTAGACATTGGCTTTACCATGTTGCATTTGCGAGGTTTATTATATTCTGTAGGAAGGCCTTTAGCTGCACCCATACCTAGACTATCTTACTGCAGAGACCAAAATCTCATTGACTTTCAGTTTCTCTGCAGGACTGTTCCAAGAGCCTCCAGCAGATCACTGTCGTTGTGGGCAGGGAGAGAGAGTGAAGGAAAGGGAAGATGCAGCTGTTTATGGGATCCATTGGACCTGGTAGATGTTGCAAAGGATATGTCGATTGCAGAGGTCACTGGAGTATAAGGAGAGGAGTGCTGAATTCACCTCTGTTCCATCTTGGAAGAAGGAGGGTGAGAGCAGGCAAACAAGAAATAGAAATCCATGTGACAGCTCCAGTTATTAGGGGAGGGGAGGTGATGGGTGATATTTCCAGACGGATATTTCAGAAGTCCTACAGTGGAAACTTTCAATTTAGACTTTCATTTTCATTTGCGATCATTCTACTTAAATAAAGCAAAGGAATAACAACGTTTTAGTTAGCTATTTCTTTATACATCAAAAACCTGTTCTCATTTGACAATGAGAACCCACAAAAAGCATCTGGGCCCAGATGGAGTATCTGACTGAATACTGAGTACTTGGGCTCTCCAACTGGCTGGAGTGCTCGCTGATATTTTAAACCTTTCATTTTTGCAGTATGATATACCTACCTGCTTCAAGCAGGCTTTCATTATACCAGTGCCCACAAAGAACATGGTAACCTGCCTCAGTGACTATTCTCCAGTAGCACTTACATCCACAGTGATGAAGTGCTTTGAGATGTTGGTGCTGAAACATATCAACTGCTGCATGAGGAATGGCTTGGATCTGCTCCAATGCGTACTGTCAGAACAAGTCAACAGCAGGTGCCATTTCATTGGCTCTTCACTCTACCCTGCAACATCTGGAAAGTGAAAGTGCATACATCAGGATGCTCTTCATTGACGACAGCTCCCTATTCAACACTATCATCCCATCAAAACTAACTAATGAGTTCCAAGAGCTAGGCCTCATTACCTTGAACAGTTGGATCCTTGTTGTCCTCACCTGCAAACCCCAGTCATTTTGGATTAGCAACAACGTCCTCTCCACAATCACCAACAGCACAGATGCATCACAAGCCTAGGTATTTAGTCCCTTGCTCTACTTTCTTTATACTTACGATTTGTCGGACTAATTATAGCTCCAATGCATATTTAAGTTTGCTGACCACACCTTTGTTGTGGGTTGATTCAAAGGTGGTGACAAATCAACATTTAGGAGGAATATTGAAATATTGGTTGAATTGTGCCACAACAACAATCTCTCACTCAATGTCAGCAAAACCAAAGGGCTTGATTATTGACTACAGGTGGAGGAAACAGGAGGTCCATGAGCCAGTCGTCATCAGGGAGTCAGAGGTGGAGAAACTCAGTAACTTTAAATTCCTTGATGGTATCATTTCAGAGTATCTATCCTGGGTCCAGCATATAAGTGCCATTACAAAGAAGGCACAACAGCACCTCTGCTTTCTTAGAATTTAATGCAGATGTAGCATATCCTGTAAAACTTTGACAAACTTCCATAGATGCGTGGTAGAGAGTATACTGACTGGTTGCATCATGGCTTAGTATGGGATCACCAATGCTCTTGAACTCAGAAACCTACAAAAGATAATGGATACAGCCCAGTCCAGTGCAGGTAAAGCCCTTCCCACCATTGAGCACATTTATAAGATGTGCTCGCGCAGGAAAGCAACATCCATCATTAAGGAGGTCCACCATCTAGACCATGCTTTCTTCTTGACGCTGCCATCTGGAAGGAGGTACAGGAACCTCAAGTCCCGTACCACAAGGTCTAGGAGCAGTTGTTACCCTTCAACCATCAGGCTCTTGAACCAGAGGGGGTAACTTCACTCATCCTAATACTGAACTGATTCCACAGCCTATGGATTTACTTTATGGACTCTACAACTCATGTTCTTGATATTTGTTTATGTATTATTATTTATTTTAAATTTTTGTATTTGCACAGATTGTCTTTTTCACATTGGTTTTTTTTGTTTGCCTTTATTGTCCATGGGTTTTTCATTGGTTTTATTGTTTTTCTTTGTATTTACTGTGAATGCCCTAAAATGAATCTCAGAGCATTATATTGTGACATATATGTGTATATCACATAAATTTACATTGAACTTTGAAAAGAAGAAGAATAGAGTACGTTGTCCAGGTCTGACATGACATCACAAATAGAAAATTTCACAAAGCACTGGGAAGTTTCCCAGGTAATGCGCAGGTCTCTGCATCACAGACAGTTCTTAGAAGTGACCACACATATATAATGAACAGGAGTTAATGAAAAAAGAAAAACACTGCACAAAGCAAAGAATGAAAATCTTAATTGTGTATTGAAAGTATGGATTTATCAGCATCGGAGTGAACATATGCCACTTAACTGTATGTGGATCACGAAACGAACAAAGATCACAAACTGAAAATTGAAGGTAATTGTAAATATTCAGCAGGCTGGTTGCAGAAATTTAAGAAAAGGCATGGCAGTATTTTTTTAAAATTGTGAATTGTGATAAAGCTGCTGATCACAAAGCAGCAGAGGAATTCATTGAGTTTTCCAAGATCGTCACTGATGAAAATCTTACACGCTGAATGGCTGCATTAGGATATATATGATGAACAAATATAAGAAAAAGACTGCTCATCGATAGCACATAAGTTTAAAGCCTGAAATGATGGCTCTCCCAAGCTATCTCACTATATATTCCAAAATCCAAAAAATTCTGAAATCCAAAACACTTCCAGCCCCAAGCATTTCAGATGAAGAGTACTCAACCTGTATCTGTGGGGTTCAAAAGCCATTTGATAAAGGTGCCACATAATGGGCTTGTCATTGAGAATTGAACCCGTAGAATAAGAGGGTTGTGGCACTGTGCATAGAACCTTAGCTAAAAACAGAGCTAGTGAAATGGTATTTAAACACTGAGTTCAGAACAGAATTTCTGCATTTGTAGGTGTCACAGACCTACTGAACTGAGACTGATTGTAATAGACCTGAAGATGATATAGGCTAATGGAATTGTCAGATAAATGGTAAGTAAAATTTAATGCTAAGAAATAAGTGTTACATTTTTGTGGGAAGTATGTGAAGAGCCACTAGAGAGCAGGAATCCATCTGGAGCTGAGTCTGCAGAGATTCAGCATGACATCTCAAACTTTTTGACAATCAATGTGTAGTGGAGAGTGTATTGACTAGCTGCATCACAGCCTGGCATGGAAACATCAATGCCTTTGAATGGAAAATCCAACAAAAAGTAGTCGATTCAGTGTAATACATTATGGATAAAGACCTTCCAACCATTGAGCACATCCACATGAAACACTTTCTTAAGAAAGTGGCATCTATCATCAGGGATCCCCACCACCCAGGTCATGTTCTCCTTTACCTTTTTGCCATCAGGTAGGAGGTACAAGAGCCTCAGCACTCACACCACCAGGTTCAAGAACAGTTTCTGCCCTTCAACCATCAGGCTTTTGAATAAAAGGTGATAACTACACTCACTTACTCCAACATTGAAATGTTCCCACAACCAATGGTCTTATCAATTGACTCTTTATCTCATTATCCCATGCATCATGATTAGACTATTTCTGTTTTCATCTCCAAGCTCCTGTCTTGGCTTGACTCATGCATACTCAATGGCCAATATCTTAAATAAGTGGAAAAATGGGCTGGTACCCTACCTTGCACTGTCCACTTCATTCTTAAGTTCTATGTTTACTCTCAATATTGGCTCTTAAAATTCTCCATCTTTAGCCTCTGCTTTTCTTAAGACTGTAGTCTATTCCAGATCTCCAAACCTTGTCATCACAGTATTCCTCCAATTCTTCCATTAATATCTTGCATAAAATGTTTATTTTTCATTTGTTTTCATATTTCTCCCACTTAACTGGGCGCATTGGCTTCGAGCCCCTAAGTTAATGAAATCCGTTCCTAAACATCCTTCATCACTTTCCTCTAAGACTCCTTTGACCAAGTTTTTGGAACAATGACTTGATCCAAAAGCAATACCATACCTCCTTGTGTAGCGGGTTTGTTAAAATTTCTTGGGCTGCTCCACAAAATGTGAGCCAAATACAAGTTTACAATGTTTTCTTCTCAGGCCAGGCCCGGGGGCATTGCAATAAAGACTTGTAAATTCCTTTTGCAATGACCTCAGCAATTTTAATAGTAAATATACTAGGCAGATAAAGTGCTTATGGCCAATGTTCAGAATTGTTAATATTGTCATGTTTATGCTGTGTAGTTTGCTTAAAAACTACAGCTGATCTGCCAACAACAGGAATTCTGCAGATGCTGGAAATTCAAGCAACACACATCAAAGTTGCTGGTGAACGCAGCAGGCCAGGCAGCATCTCTAGGAAGCGGTGCAGTCGACGTTTCAGGCCGAGACCCTTTGTCAGGACTAACTGAAGGAAGAGTGAGTAAGAGATTTGAAAGTTGGAGGGGGAGATCCAAAATCATAGGAGAAGACAAGAGGGGGAGGGATGGAGCCAAGAGCTGGACAGGTGATTGGCAAAAGGGATACGAGAGGATCATGGGACAGGAGGTCTGGGAAGAAAGACAAGGTGGGGGGAACCCAGAGGATGGGCAAGGGGTATATTCAGAGGGACAGAGGGAGAAAAAGGAGAGTGAGAGAAAGAATGTGTGTATAAAAATAAGTAACAGATGGGGTACGAGGGGGAGGTGGGGCATTAGCGGAAGTTAGAAAAGTCGATGTTCATGCCATCAGGTTGGAGGCTACCCGGACGGAATATAAGGTGTTGTTCCTCCAACCTGAGTGTGGCTTCATCTTTACAGTAGAGGAGGCCGTGGATAGATATGTCAGAATGGGAATGGGATGTGGAATTAAAATATGTGGCCACTGGGAGATCCTGCTTTCTCTGGCGGACAGAGCGTAGGTGTTCAGCAAAGCGGTCTGCCAGTCTGCATCGGGTCTCGCCAATATATAAAAGGCCACATCGGGAGCACTGGACGCAGTATATCACCCCAGCCGACTCACAGGTGAAGTGTCGCCTCACCTGGAAGGACTGTTTGGGGCCCTGAATGAATCTGATCATCTGCAAAATGCAAAATTTCTAGTTTGTACACCCAGCTCTGCTGTTGTAATTCATGTTAATAGGTCATGCACAGTTAGAATTAACACAGCAGCTGAATCAATCCGTATTGAAATTTAACCTAGAACGATTCATTTTGAAAGTAAGTCTGTCATGTAGTACATGCACTATGATGTAACTGGCTTGGTTTGGTTTTGTTTTTAAAGCCCTCAGCTGGCCAATTAAAAGCAATAATAGCCACACTGGAGTTGTTCCCATTAACTGGTAATGGAAAGGAAACCTGCAGATGTTGGAAATCTGAAATAAAAGCAGATAATGCTGGAAATTCTTGGGGCTTCTGTGGAGAGAACAGCCAAGTTTCAGACCACTGAGCTTTTATTTGCTTATTCAAAAGCTACTCTGTGGCAAGACATAAATTTTTTTTAAAAAACTGATATTGGTTCTTTCCATCATTGTCTGTTTACTGATCATTTCAATGGTTCTTATCACTAGCGGAAGTTAGTTCCTGCAGTAGACTCTTCATGGATGAGAGAACAAGTCCTCATTGGTATTTAATTTTAGAGACTACTTGATAGACAAAAGTACTCATAAAATGACTAATAATGAATTCAGCTGTTATTTCAGAGTCCAACTTTTAAATTTTCGTTGTAACTGAAGCTTGGCTTGCTGGCTGAATATCCTGGCTAATTATCTGTGTTTAATCTAGTTAACCATATTGATAGGGAAAGTGAGTTCAAGTTGGCCCCAAATTTGAGGTTTAGTCTGATTTTAATGTATACTATCTGTAAAGCCCCATGATATCTTACCAGCTCGTTACACAGTGAAGCAGTCGGTCATGTACCCTATTTTTGTCCTGCAATTTTTTTTCCCTCCTTTCCCTGTCCACTTCTCCACAGAAGATGTCAGGGGTAAGTTTTTACTCAGAGAGTGGTGAGTACATGGAATGGACTGCCGTCAGTGGTGGTGGAGGCTGATACAATAGGGTCTTTTAAGAGACTTTTAGATAGGTACATGGAGCTTAGTAAAATAGAGGCTATAAGTAAGCCTAGTAATTTCCAAGGTAGGGACATGTTCGGCACAACTCTGTGGGCCGAAGGGCCTGTATTGTGCTGTAGGTTTTCTATATTTATCTTTTGAAAACCTTGATTAACTTTTTCTATTATACTTACAAGAAACAAATACCAGACTATGGCGATTCTGCATTTTTTTTTACTTTCCTTTCCCCTATAGCTCCTCTTTATCCTTTAACCAAAACTTAAATTTAAGTTCCCTTGATCCATTTGCTAAGGGAGCAGCTTTTCTCCTTATTTACACAAGCCAGTCACTTCTGTCAAATCTTTTCTCCATCCTTTGCTTCTAGGTCCTGCAATCTAACCTTTAATGGTTGAAAACCTCTCACTAAAAGTTAAATAAAAGCAACTAAGAAATAAACATGGATTAAAAAGACATAATTTGTTTGATGTTTGGGTTTTCTTACTCTCCATACTTTGACATCAGATTCAGAATTAGGTTTATTATCACTGGCATATGTCATGAAATTTGTTAACTTAGCAGCAGCAGTTCAATATAGCACATAAAATAGAAGAAAAACTAAAAAATAATAAATAAGTAAGTCAATTACAGTATATGTATATTGAATAGATTAAAATTGTGCAAAAAAACAGGAAAAAATATATTAAAGAAGAGAGGTAGTGTTCAAGGTTTCAATGTCCATTTAAGAGTCAGAAATACAGAGGGGAAGAAGCTGTTCCTGAATCGCTGAGTGTGTGCCTTCAGGCTTCTGTATCTCCTACCTGATGGTAACAGTGAGAAAAGGGCATGCCCTGGGTGCTGGAGATCCTTAATAATGGACGCTGTCTTTCTGAGACACCACTCCCTAAAGATGTCCTGGGTACTTTGTAGGCTAGTACCCAAGATGGAGCTGACTAAATTTACAAACCTCTGCAGCTGCTTTCAGACCTGTGCAGTAGCACCCTCTCTTCCCCCCCCCCCCAATACCAGACAGTGATGCAACCTGTCAGAATGCGCTCCACGGTACCTCTGTACAAACTTTTGAGTGTATTTGTTGACATACCAAATCTCTTCAAACTCTTAATCAAGTGTAGATGCTGTCTTGCCTTCTGTATAAGTGCATTGATATGTTGGGACCAGGTTAGATCCTCAGAGATTTTTTCACTCAGGAACCTGAAACTCCTCACTCTCTCCACTTCTGATACTTCTATGAGGATTGTTATGTGTTCCTTCATCTTGCCCTTCCTGCAGTCCATAATCAGCTCTTTTGTCTTACTGACCTTGAGTGCTAGGTTGTTGCTGCGACACCACTCCACTAGTTGGCATATCTCGCTCCTGTACGCCCTCTCGTCACCATCTGAGATTCTACCAATAATGGTTGTATCATCAGCAAATTTATAGATGGTACTTGAGCTATGCCTAGCCACACAGTCATGGGTATAGAGAGAGTGGAGCAGTGGGCTAAGCACTCAGCCTTGAGGTGCACATGTTGATTGTCAGCGAGGAGGATTTGTTATCACTGATCCACACAGGTTTTGGTCTTGCGGTTAGGAAATTGAGGATTCAATTGCAGAATGAGTTAGAGGCCCAGTTCTATAACTTCTCAATCAGGATTGTGGGAATGATGGTGTTAAATGCTGAGCTATAGTCGATGAACAGCATCCTGACATAGGTGTTTGTATTGTCCAGGTGGTCTAAAGCAGTGTGAAGGGCCATTGAGATTGTATCTGCTGCTGACCTATTGTGGTGATAGGCAAATTGCAATGGGTCCATGTCTTTGCTGAGGCAGGAGTTCAGTCTAGTCATGACCAATCTCTCAAAGCATTTCATCACTGTAGATGTGAGTGCTACCAGGCGACAGTCATTAAGGCAGTTCACATTATTCTTCTTGGGCACTGGTATAATTGCTGCTTTTTGAAGCAAGTGGAAACTTGCACCCATAGTAGTGAGAGGTTGAAAATGTCCTTGAATACTCTCACCAGTTGGTTCACAGAGGTTTTCAGAGCCTTACCAGGTATTTCATTGGGACCTTCCACCTTGCGAGGGTTTACCCTCTTTAAACACAGCCTGACATTGGCCTCTGAGACAGAGATCACAGGGTCATTTGGTGCAGCAGGGATCTTCACAGCTGTAATTATATTCTCCCTTTCAGAGTGGGCATAGAATGCGTTGAGTTAATCTGGTAGTGAAGCATCGCTGCCATTCATGCTACTGGGTTTCACTTCGTAGGAAGTAATGTCTTGTGCAAACCCTGCTAGAGTTGTCGTACTTCCGATGTTGCCTCCAGCCTCATTCGAAATTGTCACTTTGCCTTTGAAATAGCCCTCTACGTGTCATACCTGCTTTTCTGGTACAGGTCTGGGTTGCCAGAGTTGAATGCTACAGATCTAGCTTTCGACGTACCTCCTGGTTCATCCATGGCTTTTGGTTTGGGAATGTACAGCAAGTCTTTGTAGGCACACACTCTTCCACATAGGTTTTAATGAAATCAGTAACAACTGCAGCAAGCTCATCCAGATTCAAAGATGAATCCCTGAATACAGTCCAGTCCACTGCTTCAAAGCAGTCCTGTAAGCACTCCTGTGTTTCCCTTGTCCATACCTTCTTGGTCCTCAATACTGGTGCTGCAGTCTTCAGACTCTGCCTATACTCAGGGAGTAGAAGTACAGCCAGGTGATCAGACTTCCCGAAGTGAGGGCGTGGAATAGCATTCTTGATGGTGTTGTAACTATGGTCCAGTGTGTTGTTTCCTCCAGTGTTGCAAGTAATCTGTTGATGGTAATTGCTTAGTGATTTTTTTTTTTACAGACTGGCCTGATTAAAATCCCCTAAAACAATGCTGAAGGCATTAGGGTGCGCTGTTTCATACATGTTGATCCCATTGCTTAGTTCATCTAAGGCCTGATTGACAATGGCCTGAGGTGGAATGTATACCTCTACCAAAATGATCCTGGAAATCTCCCACGGTAGGTAAAAAAGACAGCACTTAACTGCCAGATATTCCAGGTCTGGTGAGCAAAATTGGGACCGTACTGATATATTTGTGTACCAAGAAGAGTTGATCATGAAGCATACTTCTCCATCTGTGCTTCTAAGAGACTCTGTAGATCTATCCTGACAGTGTATAGTAAACCTGTCGATCTGAATCGCTGCATCCTATATGGAAAGTGTTAACTAGGATTCCGTGAAACAAAGGAGACATGAGGTCCTAATATCCCTCTGATTCAGCACCCTAGCTCTGAGATCATCGATTTTATTCACTAGAGACTGCTTCTTTGCCAGCAAGATGGTCATTACATGAAGTTTAAAACCCCATTTCCTTTTAATGCACTTGTACCCCTGATCTATAGCCACACTTCCTCCATGGAATCCTAAGAGGATGAATCCATCCCAAATTGGTGTTGTTTCCGTCCATTTTAAGCAGCGATAGTTTGTTTAAAAGCATTAAGACATCTTTGACTGTACTGACCTTGGAAGCAGTTGTGCTTTTTAGCTGTATCAGGCTGAAATGAGAATATTTAATCACATCTATGGAGAGTTCTGCTGCTACGCGAGTCGCCCCAAGGCACCCCGGACACAGTGTTACAATAGCTTGTACCAACCTAAATATACCTGATAAACATTTTAAAGACCTAGTTTTTTTTTGTTATTGTCCGAATGAAAATGGTTTTGGCAATAGCATTTATTTTTTCTATCACAGATTATTCTGAAAAGATACTGGTCCTTGTATATAGCAATTGAGTAGCTTCCAATGTCATTTTAGAAGGTATTGATGGCAAATCATGTGGCATAGGGCAGATAAAATAAGGGTTGGCAGATCCTTATCCCTGAAAGACTTAAATGAATCAGATTAGGTAGTTGTTCTTGTCTCCTTTTATTTTTATGACTCCTAAGCTTCTGAGTACAGAAAACAATTAGGAATGGAAATGTTGCTGTACTCAAGTCCTCTAGCAATGATCCCACTAGTCAAGACCTTGCTTCAATTATGTAGGATCTTAATGAAACTGCACTTGGAACATTGGGTGCATGTCTGGTGTCCCTAGGTAAGGAGGGACATACATGCCACTGAGGGAATGCAATGTAGGCTCACCAGAATGGTTTCTGGAATCTGGCTGGGATGAGATTGTCAAATAAGGGAATAACTGTGGGCTATGCTCTTGAATGTGGAATGAGGGATGTCATTGAAATTAATTCTTATTGGCAGGATGGATGGCATATTCTTGTTTCCCTGACTTAGATGTCAAAAACTAAAGGTCACAATCTCAGAAAACGGTCACTCATTCAGATCCAAGGGTGATAAGAAACTTCACACTAAGGATTTGTGGTATTGTCTGCTCAAGAATACTCTGGGGCTCAATCGCTGAATACCTATTAATGTTTGGGTATTAGGGGCGTTGAGGGTTAGGAAGTTAATACAGGGAAAGTGATGCTGAGGTTGAAGGTCAGCCATGATTTTATTGAAAGGGGACATAAGGATGAGAAGTGTAGGGAGTAATGTGTAGTCCTGATCACCTACCTACAGAAAATATATCAATAAGAGTGAAGAGAAAACTTATAAGGATGTTACCAGGACTTGAGGACCTGAGGTACAGGGAAAGGTTGAATAAATTAGGACTTTATTCCCTGGAGTGTATGCGAATGAGGGTGATTTGATAGAGGTACACAAAGTTATGAGGGGTACAGTTCAGATAAATCTAAGCAGGCTTTTCCCACTGAGGTTGGGTGTGAGACCAGAACTAGAATTATTGGATTAAGGATGAAATGTGAAATGTTTAAAGGGAATGTGAAGGGGAATTTCACTGAGAGGGTTGTGAGAGTGTGGAACAAACTGCCAGGCGAAGTGCTGGATGCAGGTTCAGTTTCAACATTTAAGGGAAAATTGGAAAGGTACATGGATGGGAGGGGTATGGAGGACTGTAGGCTGGGTGCAAATCGATGGGATTAGGCAGAATAATAGGTTGGTATGCACTATATATGAGTGTGTGTCTTAAGCACTAGATAGATAGAGATATATCTAGAGGGTGCTTCAGACTTTTGCATAGTACTGTATTTGTCAAGGTGGAGTGGGAGCAAAGGACGTAGGAAATGGTGAGGATGGGTGTGGGATGGGCGAGGCGTGTGGGATAGGTGGCAGAGGAGTACCAGGGGTATGGGTATGAGATACCAGGCAAGGTTATTTGGTAAACAAACAAATTGGTTGTCGATTACAGAATCTTTCTGGTGCTTCCTGCTCCCTCTCCTCCCCGTTCCCCTTTTCCTAACCATGATTGTCCTTCCCTGCCCCCTTCTCGCTCTCAGTCTACAATAGAGGCACCTAACAGAATCAGGTTTATCATAAAATTCATGTTTTTTTTGTAGTACTAGTACAGTGCAATACACAAAATTACTACAGTACTGTGCAAAAGTGACGCACCCAGCTTGAGATAATCGATTTATCCAAGACTTTTACACATTACTGTAATTCCTGTATAATTAGATGATTTAATGGATGTAATGGGTGAAAGTTTGGTGTTTCAATGCTTTACGTAGTATTAAGTCTGTAGGTAATAATGCACAGGCTCAACTTCCTTGTTTGTACTGTTTGCCAAGGTGGAATGGCCTGATACTCTGATAGCCTGCTGTATATGTTAAAATTTCTTTTGTCTTTCATGAACATTTCCTATGGAGTCGAACATACTTACATTTTTTTTTGAACTGTCTTGCATCTGTGGTAGTTCAGTCAATGTTGTAAAGGATTAAGGCTGTACACTTTGAAGAGAGCAAGCTAACAAATAGTGAACTGAAGATGAAGCAGAGGATCATCTTGCAGAATGTCATATCAATGTATTTATTGCAAGGAATGGAAAATGGTCTGTTCATTGTCATATTAACATTATCGTGTATTAATTTTCAGTTCCAGTGTAATGATTCTGGTGAAGCAGCAGTGCATCTATTAATGAGTTCAAAAGTCAAACTCATTAAAATTTAAGGCTTCTCTTTTATCCCCAGACAGCTTGTTCTGCTCTTCAGGTCATTCTGTTTGTTGGTCCAATACAAGTTCTAAAAAAACAAGTCACAATGAACATATAATATGGAAAAAGGTGCTTTACCATTTGCAGCTGATACCTTGAAAGTGTTCATTTAAAGTACCTGTATTTTCCTCTGTGGCAGCCACACTATCCATTATTTAAATAGTTGTGATGCATAAGTGATGCACATTGCCAGCCACAAATAGGTCACCAGAGTGCTGGATGACCAGCTGAATTTCACAGGTATGAGCTTAATGCAATATCAGTACTCTTTTGAATAGTCTAAATATTGGTTCCTGTAGACAAGAGACTTTTATTCTTAAAGTCAAAGTAAATTAAAATATGTACAGTACATGTTCCCACATAATAACCTGAAGTTTATTTTCATGCAGACATTTGCAGGAAAGCGAAGTAATACACTCAGTAGCCACTTTATTAGGATTGTGTTGTACTTGATAGTGGTCACAGACTTTCTGCCCATCCACTTCAAGGTTTGACATGTTGGTCATTCAGAGATGCTCTTCTGCACACCACTGTTGTAATTCATGGTTGTTTGAGTTACTGTTCTCTTCCGGGGCAGATGTGACCTGAACAAAAGGGACGGGTTGCACTTGAATCCAAGGGGGCCAAAATTCTTGCAGGCAGGTTTACTAGAGCTGTTGGGAGTGGTTTAAACTACTATGGCAGGGGGATGGGAGCCGGTATAATGGAGCTGAGGATGAGCCAGCAGGTTTACAAATAGATGATGGATGTAACATGAACGTAAGGAAGGACAAGCCAATGATTGGGTACAAATATGGTACAGACAGAGCAAAGAGTTACATTGTACCACAGAGACAAAATTGAAGAATGCAGGACTGAAGATGCTGCATTTAAATATGCAGAGCATTTGGAATAAGGTGAACAAGTTCATGAAGCAATTAAAAATGGTTGGTATGACATTGTGGGCATCATTAAATTGTGGCTGAAAGAAGGCCATAGTTGGGAGCTTAACATCAAAGGATATACTTCGTATCGAAAGGACAGGCAGAAAATCATAAGTAATGGTGTGGCTCTGTTGGTAAGAGATGGAGTTGCATCTTTAGAAAGAGGTGACATAGGGTCAGAGAATGCTGAATCTTTGTCAGTGGAGTTGAGGAATTACAAAGGTTTAAAAAATTATGGAAATCAGACATAGGCTTCCATATAGTAGCCATACTGTGGGGTTGAGATTGCAAAAGGAGCTGGAAAAGGCGTGAAATAAGGGTAATGACACAGTTGAATGGGAGACTTCAATATGCAAGGGGATTGGGAAAATTAGGTTGGTGACAAATTGCAAGAGAGGGAATTTGTTGAATGCCTGTAAGATGGCTTTTTAGAGTAGCTTGTGCTTGAGCCTACTAGGGGAAAGGCTATCTTGTGTAATAACCCAAATCTTATTAGGGAGCTTAATGTTAAAGGAACCCTTAGGAGGCAGTGATCATAATGTGATTGAATTCGTACTACAATTTGAGAGGGAGAAGCACAAGTCACATGTATCAGTATCACAGTGGAATAAAGGGAATTATAGAGGTATGAGAGAGGTACTTGTCCAGGTGGATTGGAGGAGGATACTTGTGGGAATGACAGCAAAGCAGAGGTGGCTGCAGTTTCTAGGAATAATCCACAAGATGCAGAATGGATATGTCCTAATGAGGAAGAAGTTCTCACATGGCAGGGGTAGGCAACCATGGCTGACAAGGGAAGTTAAGGACTGCATAAAAGTCAACGAAAAGCCATATAAGGTGGCAAAAGTGAGCGGGAAGTTGGATGATTGGGAAGCTTTTAAAATCCAAAAGGCAACTAAAAAAGCTATAAGAAAGGAAAACATGAAATATGAGGGCAAACTAGCCAATAATATAAAGCAAGATACTAAAAGATTTTTCAGTCATATAAAGAGGAAAAGAGAAGTGAAAGTTGATATTGGATCACTAGAAAATGATTTTAGTGAGGTAGTAATGGGGGAACAAAGAAATGGCAGATGAACTCAATGGGTATTTTTCATCACTCTTCACTGTGGAAGATACTACCATTGTGCCAGAGGTCTGTGAGTATCAGGGAGCAGGAGTGAAAGTGCAAGGTAAACTCAAAGGTCTTGAGGTGGATAAGTCACCTGGACCAGATGAACTACATTCCAGAGTCCTGAGACAGGTTACTGAAGAGATAATGGATGCATTAGCCATGATCTTTCAAGAATCACTTGATTCTGGCATGGTCCTGGAGGACTGGAAAATTGCAAGTATCACTCCACTCTTGAAGAAGGGAGGAAGGCAATAGAAAGGAAATTATAGGCCAGTTAGTTGAACCCCAGTGGTTGGCAAAATGTTTGGAGTCTATTATTAAATATGAGTTTTCAGGGTACTTTGAGACTAATGATAAAATAAGTCAAAGTCAACATGGTTTCTGTAAAGTGAAATCTTGTCTGACAAATGTGTTAGAATTCTTTGAGGAAGTAACCAGCAGGGTGGACAAAGAAGAGGCAGTGGATGTTATTTACTTACCTATTCAAAAAGCATTTGATAAAGTGCCACACATGAGGCTGCTTAACAAGGTAAAATCCCATGGTGTTACAGGAAATATACTGACATGGGTAGAGGAATGTCTGAGTGGAGGCGGGGAGAGGCTTTTTCTGCTTGGCTGCCAGTGGTGTTCTTCAGGGGTCTGTATTGGGACCGCTACTTTTCAGATTGGTTATCAATGATTTAGACAATGGAATTGAAGGCATTGTGGCAAAATTTGATATGAAGATAGTTGGAGGGGTAGGTAATGCAGAGATAGCAATGTGATTGCAGCAGGACTTAGACAAATTGGAAGACTGGACAAAAAAGTGGCAGATGGAATACAGTGTTGGAAAATGTATGATAATACATTTTGATAAAAGGAACAATAGTGCAGATTTTTATCTAAATGGGGAGAAAATTCAAATATCAGAGATGCAAAGGGACTTGAATGTCCTCGTGCAAGACTCCCAGAAGGTTAATTTACAGGTTGAGCCTGTGGTAAAGAAGGCAAATGCAATGTTGGTATTTATTTCAGGGCAAATGGAATATAAGAGCAAGAAGATGATGCTGAGGCTTTACAAGACACTAGCCAGCACACACTTGGAGTATTGTGAACAGTTTTGGGCCCCATATCTCAGAAAGGTTCTATTGTCATTGGAGAGAGTCCGGAGAGGTTCACGAGGATGATTTCAGAATGAAGGGGTTAACATATGAGGAAGGTTTGGCAACTTTGGGCCTGTATTCACTAGAATTTAGATGAATGTGGGAGGATCTCATTGAAGCCTACTGAATGTTGAAAGGACTAGATAAGGTTGATGTGGAGAGGATGTTTCCTGTGGTTGGGCTGTTCAGAACTAGAGGGCACAGCCTCAAAGTTAAGGGGTGACCTTTTGCAACAGAGGTAAGGAGGATTTTTTCCCTCTAGAGAGTAGTGAATCTGTGGGATGCTCTGCTGCAGACTGCAGTGGAGGCCAAGTCCGTGGATGTATTGAAAGCAGAAGTTGACAAGTTTCCTGATTGGTCAGGGCTTCAAAGGATTTGGCGAGAAGGCAGGTGTATGAGGTTGGTGGGATCCGATATGCCATGATGGAAAGCAGACTTGATGGGCTGAATGGCCTAATTCAGCTCCGATTGTCTTATGATTTCCTTTTTGGCTTTTATTCCTTTTACTGTACCATTTAAATGGCTGTGGTGTGCTCTTCATGGCGGTTATTGGAGAACGGGGAGACCCAGAGTCTCCCGAGGAACTACATCTGCATGAAGTGTATCCGGCTGCAGCTCCTTGAAGATTGTGGTAGGGATCTGGAGCAGCAACTGCATGACCTTCGGCTTGTACAGGAGAGCGAGGACATAATTAATCAAAGTTGCAAGGAAGTAGTCACCCCAAGTTGCAGGAGGGGAGTAGTTGGGTGACAGGAGAAATAGAAATAGGCAGTTAGAGCACAGCACCTCTGTGGCCATTTCCCCTCAAAAACAAGTATACTGCTTTGAATACTTTTGTGGGAGATGACCTCCGGGGAGAATGCTACAGCGACTGGGTTGAAGGCACTGACCATGGGTCCGTGGTGCAGAAGGGAAAGAGGGAGAAGAAGGGAGCGGTAGTGATAGGGGACTCAATAGTGAGGGGAACCGATAGGAGATTCTGTGGACATGAATGGGACACCGGATGGTATGTTGACCCCCAGGTGCCAGGGTCAGGGACGTCTCAGATCACATCCACGACATTTTGGAGAGGGAGGGGGAGCAGCCAGATGACTTAGTACATATTGGTACCAATGGCATATGAAGGAAAAGCAATGAGGTCTTGAAAAAAGAATTTAGAGAGCTAGGTAGAAAGCTGAGAAGCAGGACCTCCAAGGTAGTAATTTCTGGATTGCTGCCTGTGCTACGCACCAGTGAGGGTAAAAACAGGATGATTTGGCAGATAAATGCGTGGCTGAGAAGCTGGTGCAGGGGGCAGGGCCTCAGATTCTTGGATCATTGGGACCTCTTCTGGGAGAGGTATGACCTGTTCAAAAGTGACGGGTTGCTCATGAACACCATATTCTCGTGGGCAGGTTGGTTAGAGCTGTTGGGGAGAGTTTAAACTAATTTGGCAAGGGGTTGGGAACTGGAGAGAAGAGACTTGGGATAGAACAGATGGTTATAAAGAAAAGATAGCGTGCAGTCAGACTGTCAGGAAGGGCAGGCAGGTGATGGGGCTTAGTTGCAGCCAACAGGCCAATCAATAGGGATGCAGAATCCAAAAGGATATCAAATACGGTACTCAAGGTATTGTATCTAAATGAGTGTAGTAAAAGAAATAAGGTGGATGATCTTGTTGCAATATTACAGATTGCCAGGTATGATGTTGTGGCCATTACTGAATCACGGCTGAAGGATGTTTGTAGTTGGGAGCAGAATATCCAAGGTTGCACATTGTATTGGAGGGATAGGAAGATGGGCAGAGGGGGTGGTGTGGCTGTACTAGTAAAGAATGGCATCAAATCAGTAGAGAGATGTGACATAGGATTGGAAGATGTTGAATCCTTGTGGGTTGAGTTAAGAAACTGCAAAGGTAAAACGGACATCCCACCCTGCAAAAACTCATTTCAGGGAGGTAGCACCCCTGCCCCCGCAACCCCATATTCCGCCCCTCCCCCTCGGTCAACCTCCAAGGGTGTATGTAATACTTTGTTTAGTGATTTTGTCTAATCTGTAAGCCAAGTTGGGTATATGCAGAAAATGTGACATTAAAATATGTACAACTTTAAGCAAGTCTACAGGGAGTTTGGCTTCATCACGTGGGACATCAATAGAGTAGCTCCTTAGCAGCTAGCCAGCTAGTTTAAATAACATTAGCTATGCTAATGAATGAATGACACCTGTTAAATTCACCTCAACATGTCTTTTACATTTTAACCCACCATGGGCAATAGAAAAGTCACTGTTGCAAACAGTGCAGTGAGCAATGCTGTCATTATTTTTGAGGTCGACTGTAAAGCCCGCCCACAGAGAAAATCGATAGATCTACTTAGTACGAAGAGAGACCAATCAGGATGCTTGCCCTTGCCCTCGCTCTCCCTTGCTCTCCCTCGCCTCCCAAAAAAATCGATTTCGGGGATATTGTATATAATTTCTGGGCATCAGGGAGCCGCTATCAATACACGGGAGACTCCTGGAACTTCTGGGAGAGGTGGGATGTCTGGTAAAAGGACGTTGATGTCAGTTATATACAGGCCACCCAATAGTGGCTGGGAGGTGGACCGCAGGTTACAACAGGAAATAGAAAAGGTGAGCCAAAAGTGCAATGTTACGGTAGTCATAGGAAATTTTAACATGCAGGTTGATTGGGAAAATCAGGTTGGTAATGGGTCTGAAGAGACTGAGTTTGTTGAATGCGTAAGAGATGGCTTTTTAGAGCAGCTTGTCGTTAAGCCTGCTAGGGAATCAGCTACACTCGATTGGGTGTTATGTAATGTACCGGAGGCGATTAAGGAGCTTAAGGTAAAAGAACCCTTAGAAACCAGTGATCCCAATATGATTGTGTTCAACTTGAAATTTGATGGGGAGAAACTAAAGCTTGTTGTAGCAGTGTTTCAGTGGAGTAAGGGAAATTACAGTGGTATGAGAGAGGAGTTGGCCAAAGTAAATTGGAAGGAGCTGCTGGCAGGAATGTCAGCAGAGCAGCAATGGTGTGCTTTTCTGGGAAAAAATGAGGAAGGTGCTGGACACGAGTTCCAAAAATGAAGAAATACTTAAATGGTAAATGAGTACAACCATGGCTCACAAGGGAAGTCAAAGCCATTGTAAAAGCAAAAGAAAGGGCATACAACAAAACAAAAATTAGTGGGAAGATAGAGGATTGGGAAGTTTTTAAAAACCTACAGAGAGCAACCAAAAAAAATCATTAGAAGGGGAAAAATGAAATATAAAAGAAACCTAGCAAATAATATCAAAGTGGATAGTAAAAGTTTTTTCAAGTATGTTAAAAATAAAAGAGAAATGAGAGTAGATATAGGACCGCTAGGAAATGAGGCAGGAGAAGTAACAGGGGACAAGGAGATGGCTGATGACTTAAATGAGTATTTTGCATCAGTCTTCACTGTGGAGGACACTAGCAGTATGCCTGATGTTGTAGTGTGTGAAGGAAGAGAAGTGGGTGCAGTTACTATTACAAGAGAGAAATTGCTCAAAAAGCTGAAAGACCTAAAGGTACATAAGTCATCCAGACAAGATGAACTGTATCCTAGGGTTCTGAAAGAGGTAGCATTAGAGATTGTTGGTGGCATTAGAAATGATCTTTCAGAAATCATTGGACTCTGGCATAGTGCCAGAGGACTGGAAAATTGCAAATGTCACTCCACTTTTAAGAAAGGAGGAAGGCAGCAGAAAAGAAATTATAGATCAGTTATCCTTACCTCAGTGGTTGGAAAGATGTTGGAGTCAATTGTTAAGGATGAGGTGATGGAGTACTTAGTGACACAGGACAAGATAGAACAAAGTCAGCATGGTTTCCTTCAGGAAAAATCCTGCCTGATGAACCTGTTGGAATTCTTTGAGGAGATTACAAGTAGGATAGATAAAGGTGATGTAGTGGATGTTGTGTATTTGGACTTTCAGAAGGCCTTTAATAAGGTGCCACATATGAGGCTGCTTACCAAGTTAAGAGTCCATGGTATTACAGGAAAGCTCCTAACATGGTTAGAGAATTGGCTGATTGGTAGGAGGCAGTGAGTGGGAATAAAAGGATCCCTTTCTGGTTGGCTACCAGTGACTAGTGGTATTCTGCAGGGGTTGGTGTTGGGACCACTTTTTATGCTGTATATAAATGATTTAGATGATGAAATAGATAGCTTTGTTGCCAAGTTTGCATATGATACGAAGATTGGTGGAGGGGATAGGTATTGTTGAGGGAACAAGTAAGATGCAAAATGACTTAGATTAGGAGAACGTGCAAGAAAGTGGCAAATGGAATACAATGTTGGGAAATGCATGGTCATGCACTTTGGTAGTAGAAATAAATGTGCGGATTACTTTCTAAATGGGAAGAAAATCCAGGAATCTGAGATGCAGAGGGACTTGGGAGTCCTTGTGTAGAACACCCTGAAGGTTAACTTGCAGGTTGAGGCAGTGGTGAGCAAGGGAAATGCCATGTTCACGTTCATTTCTAGAGATCTAGAATACAAGAGCAAGGATGTGAAGCTGAGGCTTTAGAAAGCACTGTTGAGGCCTCACCTTGAGTATTGTGAACAGATTTGGGCCCCTCATCTCAGAAAAGATGTGCTGACATTGGAGAGGGTGCAGAGGAAGTTCATAAGGATGATTCCAGGAATGAAAGGGTTATCATACGAGAAACGTTTGATGGCTCTGGGTCTGTACTCGGAAGAATAAGGGGGGGATCTCATTGAAACCTTTTGAATGTTGAAAGGCCTAGACAGAGTAGATGTGGAAAGGATGTCTCCCATGGTGGGAGAGTCTAGGACAAGAGGGCAAAGCCTCAGGATAGAGGGGCGCCCTTTCAAAACAGAGATGCGGAGAAATTTCTTTAGCCAAAGGGTGGTGAATTTGTGAAAATTAGTGCCACATGCAGCAGTGGAGGCCAGGTCATTGGGTGTATTTAAGGCAGAGATTGATATGTTCTTGGTGGGACATGGCATCAAAGGTGACGGGGAGGAGGCCAGGAACTGGGATTGAGGAGGAGAAAAAAAAAGGATCAGCCATGATCGAATGGCAGATCAGACTTGATGGGCCAGATGGCCTAATTCTGCTCCTACGTCTTATGGTCTTACATAAGGACTTAATAAATCTACCATATCATGATATTTGATGTTTGCCTGTAACGTGTGTATTTTATTTTCCTTTTGAATCTAGGGAAAATTAATGCAAATTAGAAACAAAATCCAGATTTCTCATCCTATTAAAAAGGCAGTAAATTACAATCATCTTGCAATTTAACTGGGATTGAAAAGGAATTGTTTATGGCGCCTTCAATCAGGAATAAATTAATGGGCTTGTCATTGTCCTATAATATATTATTGTTCTGGAAATACTGTAAATGAAGGCAACAGTAACAAACTTAATGTATCCTCAGATTAGGAGCAATTAGGAATTGCAAACAAATGTCATGTCTCTTAAGCAAGCAAACCACAAGGCTATAGTGCTAGAAAGTTTGTGAAACCCAGTAGAATTTTCTGTATTTCTGCATAAATATCTCCTAAAATATGATCAGATCTTCATGCAAGTCCTAAAACTAGATAAAGAGAACCCAATTAAATAAATAACACAAAAACATGTTCATTTATTTATTGAGAAAAATGATCTAATATTACATGTATTTTTTGGAAAAAGTATATGATCCTCTGGATTAATGCCTTCTACAAAAGCTATTTGGGGTCAGGTGTTCCAATCAATGAGATGAGACTGGAGATGTGGGTTGTAGAGGTGCCCTGCCTTATATTTAAAAAAAAGGCACACAAAGGTTACTGACAGCCTGCTCTTCTCAAGGAACGTCTGTTTATGCACACTGTATCTCAATCAAAACAACTTTCAGAGGATCTTAGAAGAATTGTAGAGATGCATGAAGCTGGAAAAGGCTACAAAAGCATTTCTAAAGACCTGAGTGTTCGTCAGTCCACAGTAAGAGAAATCAACTACAAATGGAGGAAACTCAGCATTCTCCTTAGTGGGTATCCTGCAAAGATCACACCAAGAACACAATCTGCAATGCTGAAGGAAGTGGAAAAAGAACCCAAGGGTAATAGCAGAAGACCTGAAGAAATATCTAGAACTTGCTAAAGTCTCTGTTCATGTGTCCACTATAAGAAAAACATTGAATAAGAATGATGTTCATGGAAGGACACCATGGAGGAAACCACTGCCCTCCAAAAATTGGCTGCACATCTCAAGTTTGCAAAAGACCACCTGGATGTTCTCCAACACTTCTGGGGCAATGTTCTGGGTACAGATGAGACAAAAGTTGAACTTTTTGGCAGAAATGCACACTGCTATGTTTGGAGGAAAAAGGACACTGCACACAAACACCAAAACCTCAACCCAGCAGTGAAGCATTGTAGAAGGAGCATCATGGTTTGGGGCTATTTTGCTGCCTTAGGGCCTGGACAGCTTGCAGTTGTTGAGGGAACAATGGATTCAAACTTATGTCAAGACATTTTACAGGAGAATATCAGTTAACGGTCCATCACCTGAAGCTTAATAGAAGTTGAATAATGCAACAAGATAATGATCTGAAAGATGAGTAAATCAACAGTAGAATGGTTTAAAAAGAAAATTGCGTTTTGGAATGGCTGAGTCAAAAGTTCTGACCTTAATCCTGTAGAAATGTTATGGAAAGACCTGAAGCAAGCAGTTCATGTAAAGAAGCCCACTAACGTCCCAGAGTTGAAGCAGCTTTGTAAGGAGGAATGGCCTAAAACAATTACCTCCCCACCGATCTCCCTCCTGGCCCCATCCCGTCCGGCCCCATCCCTCCCCACCGATCTCCCTCCTGGCACTTATCCTTGTAAGCGGAACAAGTGCTACACATGCCCTTACACTTCCTCCCTTACCGCCATTCAGGGCCCCAGACAGTCCTTCCAGGTGAGGCGACACTTCACCTGTGAGTCGGCTGGGGTGATATACTGTGTCCGGTGCTCCAGATGTGGTCTTCTATACATTGGCAAGACCCGACGCAGACTGAGAGATCGTTTCGCTGACCACCTATGCTCTGTCTGCCAGAGAAAGCAGGATCTCCCAGTGGCCGCACATTTTAATTCCACATCCTATTCCCATTCTGATATGTCTATCCACGGCCTCCTCTACTGTCAAGATGAAGACACACTCAGGTTGGAGGAACAACACCTTATATGCCGTCTGGGTAGCCTGCAACCTGATGGCATGAACATTGACTTCTCAAACTTCTGCTAATGCCCCACCTCCCCCTCATACCCCAGCCGTTATTTATTTATATACACACATTCTTCTTCTCTCTCTCTCCTTTTTCTCCCTCTATCCCTCTCACTTTACCCCTTGCCCATCCTCTGGGTCCCCCCCCCACCCTTTTCTTTCTCCCTCAGCCTCCTGTCCCATGATCCTCTCATATCCCTTTTGCCAATCACCTGTCCAGCTCTTGGCTCCATCCCTCCCCCTCCTGCCTTCTCCTATCATATTAGATCTCCTCCTCCCCTTCCCACTTTCAAATCTCTTACTAGCTCTTCTTTCAGTTAGTCCTAACGAAGGGTCTCGGCCCAAAACGTCGACTGTACCTCTTCCTAGAGATGCTGCCTGGCCTGCTGCATTCACCAGCAACTTTGATGTGTGTTACTGGAAATGTTTGGTTGAAGTTACTGCTGTACAAGGGCGTCACACTAGTTACTGAAAGCAAATGTTCACATTTTTTTCATCAAAGACATGTAATTCTGGATCATTTTCTCAAAAAAAAAATAAGCAAGTATAATGTTTTTGTGTGTTTATGTACTTAATTGGATTCTCTTTATCTAGGTTTAGGACTTGCATGAAGATCTGATCACATTTTAGGTCATTAAGCAACAAAATCTTTGAATTCTTGGAAGACAATTATTTATTATAGACAATAATGTAAGATTGTCTCTCTTTCTCTTCCCAATATTTTTATTTTAAACATTAATAAAATTGTATCTAAATATTTAAAACATAGAAATAGGAGTAGGTCTTTCACCTCTTTAGAGTACCAACCATAATTGCAAAGAATGGCAGAATAAGCTCACTCCATACTGTACGCATGTGTTCTCCCCATACCCTTTGATCCTTAGGAATTGCTCTTCAAATATACCTTTATGATTTTGGGCTTTCACAGACCTCTGCAGATAAGGAAGCCACAACTACAAAATAAAACAAGTCTAGTCCAACTAAAGCCCATTTTCTAAAATCATTTTGCTATAGAGCCACCATACAATTTGCTGCCATAATTGTTTGCTTCGATGTGAGTGTTTGTGACTTGTGTATAAAAACACCCCAACCTTTACATATCTCCTTTTCCCAGTCTCTCTCAATTTAAATAATACAATACCTTTTTGTTCTCCACCCCCCCCCCCACGACTGAAGTGGCTAAATCTATGCATATTCACTTAATGCTGAACCTGCCTGACCTTGCTCACTCACTCAATTGTCATAAAGCCTATTTCTACCCTCCCCACAACCTTATCGAGTTTAGTGTAATGAGAAAGCATTTGAAAAATTACATTTTACCCATCTAAGTCATCGATAATGTAACCGAGACCCAACCACTGATCCCTGCAGTACTCCATAAGTTTCCTTCTGGCATCCTGAAAACGACACATTTATTCCTCTTATAGTCTGACCAATTTTCATCTCTCATCAAACATTGCCTGCAATCCTATGCATAGCTTTACATACCAGCCTTCTATGTGGGACTTGATCAAAGGCCTATAGAAAAACTCAAGTACACTGCATCACCAGATTTATTTAAAATATTCTACATTTGCATCATTAATAATAGAAAAAAAATCTCCTGGGTTTGCCATGCATGATTTCCCTTCCAGGAATCCATTCTGATTTTGTCTAAAGCTGTTGATACTTACCAAGTGTCTTGCTGTCTTGTCCTTGGTAGTAGGTTTGAATTTTTTCATTCTCCTAATGTTTAAAAGTAACCTTGTGTCTCCATTGGAATTAATGAATTTAAATTAAAATCAACAATCAAAGCCAAGGGGTAAATAGAAAATTGCATTTCCCACTGGACGTGAACTTTTTTCCTCCCCTAGACTTGATTCTTTTGATATTATTCTCATCATGCTGTTATTGTAAGGAAGTTGATAGTGATTCCTTTTAATCAGAAAGTAAGATAGTAGTTTTAAAAACAATATAACACTGCCAGCTAAAAGGCCTTGATAAGCAGTAATACTTATAGATTTTATGCATCCATTAAGCATATGGGCACTTGCAAAAGTACTTAAATCAGGAAGCCAGTAAAGGAAGTCACTTTTGGTCCCATCCCAGCACTTTTGGAAGGTGTTTTTTGGGTAATCGGTAGGGGGGGATGTGTGTGTGTGTGTGTGTGTGTGTGTCTGTGTGTGTGTAATTTAATGGATACAACTGAGTGTTTTCATTATCCTTCTGACCCAAGATTAAGTAAGTTGGAAGTATTATCAACACCAAATGTATTTTGTTTTGTCCACTGTTGGGCACTTGTTCTTAAAATATGATTAGATTCAACTTTATTGTCATTGTGCTAAGTACAGATACAAAGCCAATGAAATGCAGTTAGCATCTGACCAGAAATGCAAAGAATAGTGTTCTTTACAAAATAACTGTGAATAAAAAGTAAGTGCTACAGCACACAAATTTAAAAGTACTGAGACAGTACAATATGGGTGCAATACTGTTTACTGCTGTGATGTGAGGTTCAGCAGGGTCACAGCCTCAGGGAAGAAGCTCTTCCTGTGCCTGCTGGTGCTGGAGCATAGGCTCCTGTAGCGCCTACTGGATGGGAGGAGAGTAAAAAGTCCATGGTTAGGGTGAGATGCATCCTTGATAATGCTTTTCGCCCTGCCTAGGCAATGTTTATGGTAGATGTTCTCAATGGTGGGCAATTGGGTGCCGATAATCCGCTGGGCAGTTTTCACCACACGCTGGAGTGCTTTGCGGTCCGTTACGGGACAATTGCCATGCCACACTGAGATGCAGTTGGTGAGTATGTTCTCAGTGGTACAGTGGTAAAAGTCAGTCAGTATCCAGGGACAGAGGTGAGCTTTCTTGATGCTCCACAGGAAATAAAGGTGCTATTGTGCCTTTTTGATCAGGATGGAGGAGTTCAGGGACCAGCTGAGATCCTCAAATGTGAACACCAAGGAATTTGAATCTTGATACACGCTCCACTATAGCTCCGTTGATGTAGATGGGGACATGAGAGTGGCTCCTAGCATGCCTGAAGTCCACAATGATCTCCTTGATCTTCTGGGTGTTAAGGGCCAGATTGTTGTCGGCACACCACGCAGCCAGGTGTTGGACCTCGTCCCTGTAGGCCGTCTGTGAAATTGATTTATGGCGATAGAACCATGTACAGGAACGTAATCATAGGTGAAAAGGGAGTACAGAAGAGGGCTCAGCACACAGCCTTGAGGCACGCCGGTGTTCAGGGTGAGAGTGGAGGAGGAGAGGTTGTCTAACTTAACTGATTGGGGTCTGTTAAGTCCAAGGTCCAATTGTAGAGGGATGAGCTGATACCAAGCTGGCGAAGTTTGGCGATCTGCTTGGAGGGGATCACAGTATTGAATGCTGAACTAAAGTCAATGAACAGCATTCTGACGTAAGAGTTGGGGCTGTCCAGGTGGGTCAGGGCAGAATTGACCTGTTGGTGCTATAGGCAAATTGATGGGGGTCCAGGGTAGTGGGCAGACAGGATTTCAGATGTGATAGAACCAGTCTCTCAAAGCACTTTGTAATGATGGGGGTGAGAGCAACTGGGCGGAAGCCATTCAGGCCCATGGCAGTGGAATGCTTTGGCACTGGCACAATGGTGGCGATCTTGAAGCTTGTGGGTCAACTGCCTGGGCCAGGGTTCATTAGTAGTTTCATTGTTAAATTTTTCACAAGTTCATTTTGAGGCATGTAAAAAGGAAGAATTGCTAAGGAGGAGAAATTACACAGCTCTCAAAAATATGTGCTGAATAACAGAAATATGTTGGGAAATCTTCCATTCTAATGTCGGAATTTTATTTCATGTGTTTCCCTCTAGAAGTCCTGGTCTTCTGCAGTGCCCTGTGCCTGTCTACTATCTAATAGGACTGTGATCTGCAGGCAAGGAAAACCAGCCCCATTGAAATTAATGAAAGTTCGGTTGAGTTTTTATTTCAGATAAAATTATTTCCAACTTTGAAATGATAAGTTTGTTTTTATCACTTTGTCCCTGTTGGTTACCAAATGTCAGACATCTGAGCATTCAAAGATCCCAGTCACACTGACAGCTCCTGATCGTATTGGTGAGACACTTCAGCTGAAGTGATCGTGCAGATTCAGAGGTCTGCCTGTGACATGCTTAATCACGCCCAAGTTCTGGGCTGGGCTCGCAGTGGAAGATTACAGAGGTCATGCTGGAACAAAGAACATGTCTCCTGGTCAGGTTGACAGTAATCTTCAGGACAATGGGAGACATGTTCCAATAAAATTATCTAATAATAAATATTTGCATCACAGTCGGTTTAGTTATTCTGCCTGGGGTGCAGAGCTACTATTTATCCAATCAGGCTGAGGCTGTAATCTAGGCTGACCCCCTTTTGCACAAAATGCTAGATTTGCAGATGCGTCACTGTTTTCCAATGAAGTATATCACATGTGAAGTGTTCTACGAAAATGTGGTAAGGTGCTAAATAATTCTTCTCTTAAGATAAACATTTAGTGACTAGGCTTAAAATCACAAAGGTAAAATGAGCGAATAAGAATTTAAGGTAGACTTTAAAGAATACTGCTTTGGAGAGAAGTAAAGGGGTGGAAAGTTTTGAAGGAATTATAGAGCTTGAAACTGTGATAGTTGGTTTAGCCATCTGTATTTGTAGTAATTTTAAAATTTGGATTTAAAATCAAGAGGCCAAAATTGTTGGAGTAAGATGAGTTAGATTGCTTGAATATTGGATTTAATGAGTAAAAAAGTTAAAGTTGGAATTGGTAATTAGGTTTGCATCAAAATAAAACCTCTAGTTCAGAACTGTCCTTTGAGGGAAATCTGCCATTTTTTTTCCAGTGACCCATCAGCTAGTTGACTCTAAAATATCTTCTCAAATGGCTTAACAGCCTGTTCCATTCAAAGGGCATTTAGAAAGAGTAATGAATGAACTAATTGGTTAACAGCTGATGGATTCTGGTAATACTGCCATGCCAGATGGGTTGATGTAAAATTGAGATTCATACTTGTATAATTTACAGCACATCAAAAAATTCATGCATTTCAGGTGGCTTCAGTGTCAAAAATTTATTTATTGGGTAGGTGTAACTTTTTCTGCTCTCCAATGTAGTTTAAAACTTTTTGATTTTATTAAATGCTAAGCTTATGAAAAATAACATGCTGTAAATATTCAAAGACCCAAGCCATTTTTTAGCAGAGAATAGCTACCATTAAGAATTTATGAGAAAAGACAAAGGCAATTAAAATCAGTCCAACTTCTTCCTCTAGACCATCTTGTCCAACTGAAGTCGAACTGCATTTGAATGTTGAAGATAATTAAACAATATCTGATTTCATTTTAAATTAGTGGAATGTTGGAAGTGATTCCTGGGGTTTTAAGTTTCTGATAATGCAGAGTGGATTTATTTCTATAGGAGGAGAGCTAGCAACAAATAGTAATACATTTAAAATGAATAACCCAAACAAATCCAGGAAATAAATTAGGATTTTTAATGAAGTGAGTTATGATCTGAGATGCAGAGCCTAAAATGGAGGTGAAGGTATATTCAGTATCAAGTATTTGAAATAGAAGTATTTAGTTTCTCTTTTTGGTAATTAGCAAGATAAGGGAGGATAAAGAGTGGAAAGGTGAAAGTTTCCTAGTTATGGAGATATGTTATTTGGTCCAAAAAGCCTTGTGATGTACAATTCAGAGCCAATAGGCCTTTTACTATCTGAATTGATCCATTAGCTGGTATCCTTGATGTACAGTGCCCAAAGTTGTGCCTCTGACAAAATATATTTTTATGCTGCTTTGCTCATTTTTAATCTTCAAACTTTTAACCTATGGAATTGGTCTGTCTTTTAACTTAAATATCTACTACTTTTTTACCCGTCTGCTGTACTTCCAACCTTGATCCTCAATTCATATACTTTTGATTTTGGCACAGTGGAAGCAAAAGTTGCAAAACAGTACCTGCTCTTGATCTTGCAATTTTTTCCTAAGTTACTGATTTTTTTGTAATTTAATGTAGTAGTGTACTCTGGAAACAAAGATAATGGGTGACTTTTTGCAGTTTTCATTTGAGTAGCAAGGTTTGTTATTTGTTCAATTATTAAAAGATAAGTTGTCAACAAACACTTAAACCTTTCACCACCCAAACTGTTACAAGCTGGCATGCATTTCCTGTGGCAGGAATTGTATAATTGGGGAAGTTATGTTTGGTCAACCAGCTAATGTATTCCAATAAAGTTGTAGGTTTGACAATGTACTACTTGCGTAATCTATGAAGGACTGAAAATTAGTCCATATAATAAGGAAGGAAACAAGCACTTGTGAAGCGCATGTCACCAGAAAAACATGAGTGCCACACAGATGGCAGTCAATTAGGAATGAAGCAAGATCACTAAATTTGCCACTCCTTGCTATGCTTTTGTTGTGGACTAGGGCTAGTCTTCATGTGCTTGGCAGTGTTTCAGAAGGAATGTTGACTATGTGCATATTGTAAATATTGTAGTGAGTACTAAAACATTTTTAGTTAAAAGCCCAAAAATTGAAATTTGGCATACAATTTTTTTTTTGTACTGAGAGGCCTCTGTTAGACATGAAGTGCACACTTCTAGAACAGATTTCAAGTGCTTTCATGTACGAACAGGATGCCTGATGAAGTGTTCCCGAAGTCACAGTGTCAGTAGTACTTGGGCCACATGGAGCCAGATTTCTAAACAGATTTACTGTCTTGCACTTTCTGGCATATTCCCGCCAGTTTCCCTGGCCTTCCCTACCGAAATCTCACTTTGCCTCACAATCCTATCATTCTTGTTGTTTGTCCTCATTGTCATTACCGAAATTTCTTCTGATGTCACAACATGCACTCTTTACCTTAACATTCTGCTACTGAATGGCTTAAACTGTACTTCAGCTCCAGTTTCAGGTTTAAGGGGGAAGGGTGCAGTGGCCTTCTGGTAAATAATGATCAGTTGAACAAGAAAGTTCAGTTGATGAGACTGCAGATACTGGAGTCCAGAGTGCAGAAGCTGCTAGTGGCACTCTGGTTAGGCAGCATCTGTGGAGCCATACAGTGTTGATCATTTTCGGTCAAGATCCTATAGCCGAAACTTTTGGTTATTTTGTTTAACCTGTAATGTAACAGTTTGTCATAATGTACAGAAACACCTGGTAATTCGGACTGCAGGATGAGCTTATGTGGAGAATTATTTGAAAGCATTCATTGTTATATTTCACACTTCATTTAAAACAACGGTTCCCAAACTTTTTATGCCATGGACCCCTACTATTAACTGAGAGGTCTGTGGACCCCAGGTTGGGAAACCCTGATTTAAAAGCACCCAAGCATTTTTGCTGTCCTGACTAGCTGTAACAGCATTGATTTTTAAAAACTATGATTATATTATATGGGAGATGTTCTTTCAAGGAATCTACCTGCATTGTGTTGAATCACAAGGATACCAAAGGGTGCTGAAAGCTATGGTGTTTGCTTTAAAATGATACCAGAAGGATGCCCATCTGTTCCCCACTTTTACTGCCATCCTCCTAAGTGGCACTAAAATTGAAATTGGTGTGCCTGTGCTACTAGTACAATAATAGTAACTTTATTTATAGAGTACTTTTCATACAGCTGCATTTTAAAGTGCTTTACAATGGGATAGAAGTACAATTGAATTGACTTTATTTCTTGCATCCTTCACACAGGAGTAAAAATCTTGATGTTATGTCTCCGTCTAAATGTGCAATGTGCGATCATTGCACATTTATAATAAATAGAACAGTCAATGTAACATAGAAATACACTCAATTTATAATAAATAGAACAGTCAATGTAACATAGAAATACACTCAAATCAGCATGAGTTAATCAGTCTGGTGGCCTGGTGGAAGAAGCTGTCCCAGAGCCTGTTGGTCCTGGCTTTTATGCTGCGATATTGTTTCCCAGATGGTAGCAGCGGGAATAGATTGTGGTTGGGGTGACTCGGGTCCCCAATGAGCCTATGGGCCCTTTTTACACACCTGTCTCTGTAAATGTCCTGAATCATAGGAAGTTCACAACTACAGATGCACTGGACTGTCCACACTACTCTCTCTGGAATCCTGCGATTGAGGGAGGTACAGTTCCCATACCAGGCAGTGATGCAGCCAGTCAGGATGCTCTCAATTGCGCCCTGTAGAAAGTTCTTGGGATTTGGGAGCACATACCAAACTTCCTCAACCGTCTGAGGTGAAATAAGTACTGTTGTGCCTCTCAACCCCAGATCCATTGATATCGATAGGGGTTAGCCTACCTTCAATCCTTCTGTAATCCACAACCAGCTCCTTTGTTTTTGCGACATTGAGGGGGAGGTTGGTTTCTTGAGACCACTGTGTCAGAGAGATGACTTCTTCCCTGTAGGCCACCTCTTTATTGTTTGAGATAAGGCCAATCAATGTAGTGTCATCTGCAAATTTAGTTAGCAGATTAGAGCTGTGGGTGGCAACACAGTCATGGGTATACGGGGAGTAAAGGAGGGGACTTAGTACACAGACCTAAGGGGCTCCTGTATTGAGACTCAGAGGGGTGGAGGTGAGGGAGCCCTGTCTTACCACCTGCCAGCGATCTGACAGGAAGTCCAGGATCCAGCTGCACAAGGCAGACTCAAGGCCGAGGTCCCTGAGTTTCTTGTCGAGCCTGGATGGTACTATGGTGTTGAATGCTGAACTGTAGTCCAAGAACAACATTTTCACATAAGCATCCTCCTTTTCCAGATGTGTAAGGAGGATATGTAGAACATTGGCAATTGCGTCGTCTGTCGATCGGTTGTGTCGGTAGGTGAATTGTAGGGGGCCATTTTGGGTGGTAGCAAGCTGCAGATGTAATCAGCAGCTCAAAGCATTTGTTTATTATTGAAGCAACACACATCAAAGTTGCTGGTGAACGCAGCAGGCCAGGCAGCACCTGTAGAAAGAGGTGCAGTCGACGTTTCAGGCTGAGACCCTTCGTTAGTCCTGACGAAGGGTCTCGGCCCGAAACGTCGACTGCACCTCTTCCTACAGATGCTGCCTGGCCTGCTGCGTTCACCAGCAACTTTGATGTGTGTTGCTTGAACTTCCAGCATCTGCAGAATTCCTGTTGTTTGTGTTTATTATTGAGGTGAGTGCGACAGGACACCATTCGTTCAAACATGTTACCTTGGTCTTTTTTTGGTACAGGGACAATGGTGGATAATTTGAAGCAGGAGGGCACTCTACACCGAGAGAAGGAGAGATTAAAAATGTCAGTGAACACGTGCCAGTTGTGCTGCACACATCCTGAGTACTCGCTCTGGGATGCCGTCCGGTCCCGCAGCCTTGCGACTGTCCACTCGTTGGAAACATCTGCGTACCTCAGCCTCAGAGATGACCAGGTTGCAGGTTGTAGCGGTTGCTTTCCTCGGAGGCTCAGAGTTAGCGACATCGAACCGAGCATAAAAGCAATTGAGCTCATCTGGGAGAGAGAACCATTGAAACATGAAAATAAAAGATAAAGATGTTAGTTAAAGGCAAGATTAAATAAATAGGCTTTGAGCTGGCATTTAAAAGTGACGACTGAGTCTGCATCCCTTATAGCAAATGGGTTGTGACAGGGTTTGTTCTGCGGTTGCTTAAGTGTGCAGTGTGTGGACTCCACATAACTTCCTTGCTTCACCTAAACTGCATGCCATACTGATGAAAATCAAGAATGTTCAGGGCTATGGCTAATATAGACATTAGCTACCTATTGCCTCTGTTAGGGTTTTATCAAAATCATTTTGACATCAGTGAGCTTTTGATCCAAGCATAATCCTATAATCATGCTGGAATTCTTTCCCCTCCTGACTGCAATCTGATAGTTCCATTTTAGCCATTGCTATTGGGTCCTTTTGAGACTTGCAGATGGCAAAGTATTTTGATCTGAATTTGTCAATGCCACCCATGGTTTACATTGAAAAAATATTCCTGCATACAATGGATTGTGCTTCACAAATGAGGGGAGGGAGTAAGAATTCAGACAAAAGACAGTTTCCATTATATGCGGTCTGCCATTTCATTGTCTTTCCTTTCGCTTTTTGTCATAGTTTAATATGAATAATATTCCTCTTTATAGGCATGCAGTGTACCTTGCAATGTATCTGTCACAGATAAATGTGTCTCCACAAAATCATTCAGTCTTTCCCAACCAGAAGCTCCAGATGAACCATGAGATTCACAATCTGCTAAGGGCCAGATCTTGGGCATTCAGGTCTGGCGACCATGTAAGATACAAGAGGTCCAGATACGGTATCTTGAAAGCCATCTCGTGTGCAAAGTTGCAATTTCAGACCGAACTTTGAATCCCTGAAGGATACTTGACAGCTGTGGCAGGGGTTGAATGCTATTACCTCTTACAAAGGGAAACCAAATGACATAGGTGACAATAGGCTTCACTCCTAGATAAGCTCAATGCTTTCTATGCTTGCTTTGATCATCAAAACATGGAGGAGCCTTCACAAACTCCCACAGCTCCTGATGATCCTGTGATTTCAGTTTCTGAGGCTGATATGAGAGTATCCTTCAGGAGGGTTAACCCACGGAAAGCATTCGGCCCACATTGGGTACCTGGCCAAGTACTAAAGACTTGTGCTGATCAACTCACTGGAATATTCACAGATATCTTTAACCTCTTGTTTCAGCAGTGTGAGGTACCCACCTGGTTTAAGCAGGCTTCAATTTTATCGGTAAACTGTCTCCATAACTATTGTCCAATAGACCTTTCTTCCACTATAATAAAGTGCTTTGAGAGGATGGTGTTGAAGCACATCAACTTCTGTCAGAGAGTGACTTGGATCCAATGTAATATGCATATCAGTACAACAGGTCCATAGTAGATGCAATTTCATTGGCTCTTCACTCAACCCTGGAACATCTGGATAGTGAAGATGCATACGTCAGGATGTTCTTTATTGACTACAGCTCAGCATTTAATACTATCATCCTTTCAAAACTAATCAATAAGCTTCATGACCATGGCCTTATTACTTGTGCAATTTCCTCACTGACAGACTCAGTCAGTTCAGATTGGCAACATCACCACAATCTTGAACTGCACGGGTGCACCATGAGGCAGTGTTCTTAGCCCCCTGCGCTTCTTGCTTTACACTTATGATTCTGATGCTAAGCACAGCTCCAATGCCATATTTAAGTTTGCTGATGACTCATTGCCATTGACTGAATCAAAGGTGGTGACAAATCAACATATAGGAGGGAAATTGAAAATCTGGTTGTCTGGTACCATAACGACAAATTCACACTCAATGTCATCAGCTCCAAGGAACTGACTATTGCCTTCAGGAAAAGGAAACCAGAGGTCCATGAACCATTCCTCATTGGAGGGTCAGAGCTGGAGAGGTCCAGCAACTTTAAATTCCTCGGTATAATTAATTCACAAGATCTGTCCTGGGCCCAGCAGGTAAATGCAATTACCAGGAAAACATGGCAGTGCCTCTACTTAAGTTTGTGAAGATTCAGCATGACATCTAAAACTTTGACAAACTTCTATAGATGTGAGGTATACTGACTAGTTGCATCATGACCTGGTATGGAAACATCAATGCCTTTGAATGGAAAATCCTACCAAAAGTAATGGATATGGCCCAGCCCATTAAGGGTAAAGTGCTCCCCACCATTGAGCACATCTACATACACAGAGCATTATCACAGGAAGGCAGCATCCATCATCAAGGATACCCACCACCCAGCCAATACTCTTTTCTCACTACTGGCATCACGAAGAAGGTACTGGAGCCTCAGGACCCACACTATCAGGTTCAATAACAGTTAGTAACTTTCAACTGTCAGACTCTTGAACCAGTGGTGATAACTTCACTCCTTCACTCACCCCATCATGAAACTGTTCCATAACCGGTTGACTCACTTTCAAGGACTCTTCATCTCATGTTCTTGATATTTATTGCTTATTTATTTATTATTATTGCTATTATTAATTTTGCATTTGCACATTGTCTTTTGCACGGTTGGTTTTTCATCCTGTTGGATGCAGTCTTTCATTGATTCTATTGTGTTTCTTGGATGTACTGTGTATGCCTGCAAGAAAACAAATCTGAGAGTTGTATATAACATACAGTGCCTATAAAAAAGTATTCCTCCTCTCCCCCCCCCCCCCCCCCCCGGAAGCTTTCATGTTTTATTGTTGTACACATTGAATCCCAGTGGATTTAATTTGGCTGTTTTTTGACACTGATCAACAGAAAAAGACACTTTCGTATCAAAGTGGAAACAGATTCTGTACAAAGTGATCTAAATTAATTACAAATATAAAACACAAAATAATTGATTGCATAAGTATTCACCCCCCTCAAGTCAGTATTTAATAGATGTACCTTTTGGCTACAATTACAGCCATGAATCTGTGTGGATAGGTCTCTATCAGCTTTGCACTTCTGGACCGTACAATTTTTTCCCCATTCTTCTTTACAAAACTGCTCAAACTCTGTCAGGTTGTATGGGGATCATGAGTGAACAGCCCTTTTCAAGTCCAGCCATAAATTCTCAATTGGATTGAGGTCTGCACTCTGACTTGGCCATTCCAAGACATTAACTTTGTTGTTTTTAAGGCATTCCTGTGTAACTTTGGCTTTATGCTTGGGGTCATTGTCTTGTTGGAAAACAAAGCTTCTCCTAAATCACAGTTGTCTTGCAGACTGCATCAGGTTTTCCTTCAGGATTTCCCTGTATTTTGCTGCATTTATTTTACCCTCTACCTTCACAAGCTTTCCAGGGCCTGCTGCAGTGAAGCAACCCCACAGTATGATGCAGCCACCACCAAGCTTCATGGTAGGATGGTGTGTTTTTGATGATGTGTGGTGTTTGGCTTACACCAAACATGGCGTTTAGTCTGATGGCAAAAAAGCTCAATTTTGGTTTCATCAGACCCTAGAATCTTCCAGCTGACTTCAGAGTCTCCCTCCCACATGCCTTCTGGCAAACTCTAGCCGAGATTTCATGGGAGTTTTATTTCAACAGTGGCTTTCTCTTTGCCACTCTCCCATAAAGCAGTGACTGGCGAAGCAGCTAGGTAAGTTGTATGTACAGTCTCTCCCATCTCAGCCACTGAAGCTTGTAACTCCTCCAGAATTGTCGTAGGTCTCTTGGTGGCCTCTCTCACTAGTCCTCTTCTTGCACGGTCACTCACTTTCTGAGGACAGCCTGCTCCGGGCAGATTTACAACTGTGCCATACTCTTTCCATTTCTTGATGATTAACTTAACTGTCTTCTAAGGGATATTCAGTGACTCGGAAATTTTCTTGTGTCTGCCTCCTGACCTATATTTTTCAGTAACTTTTTTGTGGAGTTGTTTGGGTTGTTCTTTTGTCTTCATGGTGTAATTTTTACAGGATAGTGACTCACAGTTGGACCTCCCAGTTACAGGTATATTTTTACTACAATCAATTGAAACACCTTGCCTGCACATGGTGATCTCCACTTAACTAATTATGTGACTTCTTAAACCAATTGGCTGCACCAGTGATAAGACTATAAAGACATAGAAGCAGAATTATGCCATTCAGCCCATCGAGTCTGCTCCGCCATTCTATCATGGCTGATCCAGGATCCCACTCAACCCCATACACCTGTCTTCTCGCCATATCCTTTGATGCCCACACAACAGTGAGGATAGGAATAGAATAAGGTGGCAGAAAAATGTGTGGCTGAAGAATTGGAGTAGGGGACAGGCAATCAGATTTCTGGATATTTGGGACCTCTTCTGGGGCAAATGGAACCTGTATAAAAGGGACGGGTTGCACTTGAATCTAAGGGAGACCAATATTCTTGTGGGCAATTACTAGAGCTGTTGGGAGTGGTTTAAACTAATATGGCAGGGGGATGGGAACCAGTATGATAGAGCTGAGGATGAGCCAGCAGGTTTACAAGTAATAGTTTTAATATGAATATAAAGAAGGACAAACCAATGATTGGGTACAAATCGGCGGGAGGAGAGAGAACAGCGCGCTGCGCGTGCGCAGCCCTGCGGTGAAAAATGATATCTTATCCGTTAAATCGGAGCAATGGACAATTCTGATTCGATGGAGATGGACGTGAAAGCACAGAGGAACATCTGGAAAAATTTCTGAAATGCCAGTTCACTGCTATTGTTACTGCATGATCGGGAATCTTTCGGAGGGAAGGCCTCAAAATCCCCAGCTTTGCCTGCTGTTGGCAACCGAGATGGAGGTGGAATCGTTCGGATAAAGATGGCGCTCAGTACTCTGTGTCAGAGAGCTGATCAGAGCTCGAAGTTTTCGGATGACTCAGAGTCGGACCGTGGTCGGGTATGACAGGGAGAGTTTTTCTTCCTTCTGTCTGCGTGAGATGTGGGACATTTGAGAGACTTTGAACTTTTTACTGTGCTCATGGACTTCTTCGTCAAGTTATGGTATTGTTGCACTGTTCTAACTATTTAGTTTTTTTCAGTCTTGGTCTGTCCTGTGTTATGTGATAGCATACCGGAGGAAATATTGTATCATTTCTTAATACATGCATTACTAAATGACAATAAAAGAGGACTGTGTGTCTTCGTAATCTAAATCTAAATGTAGAAAGAACAATGAGTTAAATAGTACCACATGCAAAATTCAAAAGGGTGAAGAATGCAGGACTGAAGGTGCTGTATTTAAATGCGCGTAATATTTGTAATAACGTGGACAAAATCTTGGCACATTTGAAGATTGGTCAGTATGATGTTGTGGGCATCACTGAGTCATGGCTGAAAGAAGGCCATTGTTGGGAGCTGAACATCAAAAGATATGCTTTCTATCAAAAGGACAGGCAGGAAAACATAGGCAGTGGTGTAATTATGGAAATCATATATAGGCCTCCAAATAGTAGCTGAGGTGTGGGATTGAGATTGCAAAGGGAGCTGGAAAAGGTATGTAATTAGGGTAATGACACAATTGTAATGGGGGGACTTCGATTTGCAATGGCATTGGGAAAATCGGGTTGCTGTCAGATCGCAAGAGAGGAATTTATTGAATGCCTACGAGGTGGCTTTTTAGAGCAGCTTGTGCTTGAGCCTACTCAGGGAAAGTCTGTCTTACCCAGATCTTATTAGGAAACTTAACATAAAGGAACATTTAGGAGGCAGAGATCATAATATGATTGAATTCATACTGAAATTTGAGAGGGAGAAGCATAAGTCACATGTATCAGTATCGCATTGGAATAAAGGGAATTACAGAGACCTGAGAAAGGAGTTTGCCCAGGTGGATTTGAGGAGGATACTTGCGGGGATGACGGCAGAGCAGAGGTGGCTGAAGTTTCTGGAAATAATATACAAAGCGCAGAATAGATATATCCCATAGAGGAAGAAGTTCTCAAATGGCAGGAGTAGGCAACTGTGGCTGAGAAGGGAAGTTAAGGACTGCATAAAAGCCAAGGAAAGGGCCTATAAGGTAGCAAAAATAAATGGGAAGCTGGACGATTGGATAACTTAAAATCTAACAAAAGGAAACTAAAAATGCTATAAGAAGGGACAGAATGAGATATGAGGGCAAATTAGCCAGTAATATAAAGCAGGATACTAAATGTTTTTTCAGTTATATAAAGAGTAAAGGGAGGGTGAGAGTTGATATTGGACTGCTGAAAGATTATACTGGTGAGGTAGTAATAAGGGACAAAGAAATAGCAGAAGAACTTAATGAGTATTTTGTATCAGTCTTCACTGTGGAAGACATTATCAATGTGCCAGAGGTCCTTGAGTATCAGGGAGCAGGAGTGAGTGTGATTGCTATTACAAAGGAACAAGTGCTAGGCAAATTCAAAGGTCTTGATGTGGATAAATCACCTGGACCAGATGGACTACATCTCAGAGTCCCGAGAGAGATTGCTGAAGAGATAACAAATGAATTGGTCATGATCTTTCAAGGATCACTTGATTCTGGCATGGTCCTGGAGGACTGGAAGATTGCAAATGTCACTCCACTCTTTAAGGGAGGAAGGCAAAGAAAGGAAATTATAGGCCAGATAGCCTGACCTCAGTGATTGGGAAAGTGTTGGAGTCTATTATTAAGGATGAAGTTTCGAAGTATTTGGAGACTGGTGATAAAATAAGTCAGTCACATGGTTTCTGTGAAGGGAAATCTTGCCTGACAAATCTATTAGAGGTCCTCAAGGAAGTAACAAGCAGGATGGACAAGGGAGAGGCAGTGAATATTGTTTACTTGGATTTGCAGAAGGTGTTTGATGAGGGGCCACACAAGAGGTTTCTTAACAAGATAAAATCCTATGGCATTACAGGAAAGATACTGGCATGGATAGCGAAATGGCTGACAGGCAGGGAGGCAGTGAGTGGGAATAAAAGGGGCTTTTTCTGGCTGACTGCCAGTGACTCTTGGTATTCATCAGGGGTCAGTATTGGGACCGCTACGTTTTGCATTGTTTGTCAATGATTTAGATAGTAGAATTGATGGCTTTGTGGTGGGTGAAGGGGTAGGTAATGCTGAGGAAGCAATGCAATTGCAGCAGGACTTAGACAAATTGGAAGAATGAGCAAAAAGAAGTGGCAGATGGAATACCATGTTGGGAGATGTATGAAATGAATTTTGGTAAAGGAACAATAGTGTGGACTATTACCTAAGTGGGGAGAACGTTCAAACATCAGAGGTGCAGATAGACTTAGGAGTCCTCATGTAAGACTCCCAGAAGGTTAATTTACAGGTTGAGTGTGTGGTTAAGAAGGTAAATGCAATATTGGTATTTATTTTATGGGGAATAGAATATAAAAGCAAGGAGATAATGTTGAGCCTTTATAAGACACTAGTCAGGCTGCGCTTAGAGTATTGTGAGCAGTTTTGGGCCCCATATCTCAGAAAGGATGTGTTGTCGTTGGAGAGAGTCCAGAGGAGGTTCGTGAGGATGATTCCAAGAATGAAAGGGTTAATATATGAGGAGCATTTGGCAGCTTTGGGCCTGTTACTCACTGGAATTTAGAAGCATGCAAGAGAATCTCATTGAAATCTACTGAATGTAGAAAGGACTAAATAGGGTGGATGTGGAAAGCATGTTTCCTATGTGCCAGGTATCCAGATCTAGAGGGTGAACCTTTAGGACAGAGGTAAGAAGGAATTTTTTTTAGCCAGAGAGTAGTAAATCTGTGAAATGCTCTGCCACAGACTGCGGTGCAGACTAAGTCCGTGCATACATTTAGGGTGGAAGTTGATTGGGTGTGTCATATTAAAGGGGGTGAATACTTATGAAATCAATTATTCTGTGTTATTTATTTGCAATTAATTTTGATTACTTTGTAGTGATGTGTTTTCAATTTTACTCGAACGGGCCAGCTGGTGGTGCAATGACATCGGCGCCGGACCCGGGAGCGGAGGTTCCCGGGTTCGAAACCAGTCAGGTCCGCTCCCGAGTACACTTTCCATCTATGCTGGATTGAGTGCCGAGATTGCCACTCGACCTCGTAAAATAAAGGGAAAATACTGCGAAAATGTCTGTGTGAGGAGTGGCGCGCCACACAGTCTGTGTGTGTGTGTGTCTGTCTCTGTCTCTCTCTCTCTCTCTCTCTCTCTCTCACTCACTCTCACTCTCACTCTCACTCTCACTCTCTCACCGCGCCTTGTAAAAAGCCATGAAAGAGACATCATCACGCAGGCACACGCCAAATAAAAAATTTTACTCAGGTCTTTTTCTATTGATCCAGTGTCAATAAAAGCCAAGTTAAATCCAATGTGAGTCAATGTTATAAAAGAATAAAACATGAAAACTTCTGGGGGAGGGGGCTGAATATTCTTTATAGGTACTGTGTATGTACTTTAATGGTAAATTTACTTTGAACTTTACTCACCATCAGGATGCAGTCATTCCAATAATCAGTTGGCAATATGCTTGAGAAATTAGTTTTTTGTGTTCAGGGGTGAGGGGGGGGGGGAGTCACTAGAAAGACTACCCTGAAATGATCTTTATAGCACAGCTGTAGCTGGTTTCTTTTTGTATTAAGTTATCAGAGAATTACTGAATAATAAAGGAACAGAAGTCCATTTGTTTTGAGTAATATAAAAGTTTAGTTTACATTCCTTGGTGGTAATTGAATTTCTTCTTCATTGAGTCAATTTTGTCTTGCTGTAGGTATAAATCTAATAACAGAATAGATTGCTTCAGCTGACGGGCTATAATTGTCCAGCTTCATTGACTTTGAAGTTGTTCAGCAATGGCTTTGATTGAATCTCAGCTGCTTGTGATGGTTTCAGTGCACATTTGATTAATAGCAAGATTTCTGACACCAAGCAGTCATGTTGACCCTATCCCCCGCTGTGGATGGAACAGCAGAATAATGGTGAGTAAAGCTGCTGCCTGTGAGCTCTAGTGACCTGTGGTCAGTCTTGATATGCGGTGCTTGTATGTGCGGTATATGCATTTCACCATGATCCTCCCATAATGTGTTTCCTCCCACATTCCCAAAATGCACAAGTTGGCAAGTAAAATGGCCACTATAAATTGCCCCTACTTTAAAGAATATAGGTGGAATAAATGAGTTAGCAAGCATTAGGTATATTTATAATAAATGGGTGGTTGGTGGTCAGTGTGTGACAAAGTGCCTGTTCTGTGCTGTATCTCTGACTGATTCAAGATGCTGAGAACTGTTTCAGAGGGGAAGTTAGCATACCATTCCTCCCACCCTTGAATACAGACACTTAATGTCCATTACAGCCATTAATTAAATGGTTGATGGGTGAAAACTACATGGGAATTTTTGAAACCAAGAATTGCATGCAAGAAGTAGGCAGGAATTGGCTTGGACAGAGCTAACAGCAGCAGTTCCTCTAAGGGGTGAAGTGAGTGATGGGAGTGTGGTCTGGAAAGACTAGTGGAATGCTGGCACACCTTGCATCCTGCTCCACTAATCCCACTTGATGTATTTGGGACCACAGAAGACAACACTGGTCATGCATGTAAAGCTATTCAGAAGGTTGGAAAATTTGAAGATTTCAACAATCTGGCTGAACAAAATTCTGGCATTAAATGTTAGCATTTAAATAAAGTTCCTGAGCATCAAATACTTTTTCCACATCAACTTCAAATTATATATAAAATCTCAGAAGAAATATTCATACTCCTCCTATGTATAATCCAGCAACACACACAAAAGTTGCTGGTTGCTGCAGCAGGCCAGGCAGCATCTCTAGGAAGAGGTGCAGTGGACGTTTCGGGCCGAGACCCTTTGTCAGGACTAACTGAAGGAAGAGCTAGTAAGAGATTTGAAAGTGGGAGGGGGAGATCCAAAATGATAGGAGAAGACAGGAGGGGGAGGGATGGAGCCAAGAGCTGGACAGTTGATTGGCAAAAGGGATATGAGAGGATCATGGGACAGGAGGCCTAGGGAGAAAGAAAAGGGGAAGGGGGGTAAAAAGCCCAGAGGATGGGCAAGGGGTATAGTGAGAGGGACAGAGGGAGAAAAAAGAGAGAGAGAGAAAAAGAATGTGCATATATAAATAACAGATGGGGTACGGATGAGGCTGTTCATTCCAGGATGAGGGAGATGTCCTTTTTTTTAAAGAAAGGGGCTTCCCTTCCTCCACCATCAACTCTGCTCTCAAACGCATCTCTCCCATTTCACGCACATCTGCTCTCACCCCATCCTCCTGCCACCCCACTAGGAATAGGGTTCCCCTTGTCCTCACCTACCACCCCACCAGCCTCCGGGTCCAGCATATTCTCCGTAACTTCCACCACCTCCAATGGGATCCCACCACTAAGCACATCTTTCCCTCCACCCCCTCTGCTTTCCGCAGGGATCACTCCCTATGTGACTCCCTTGTCCATTCGTTTCCCCCCCCCCCCCCCATCCCTCCCCACTGATCTCCCTCCTGGCACTTATCCTTGTAAGCGGAACAAGTGCTACATATGCCCTTACACTTCCTCCCTCACCACCATTCAGGGCCCCAGACAGTCCTCCCAGGTGAGGCGACACTTCACCTGTGAGTCGGCTGGGGTGATATACTGCGTCCGGTGCTCCCGATGTGGCCTTCTATACATTAGCGAGACCCGATGCAGACTGGTAGATCATTTTGCTGAACACCTACGCTCTGTCCGCCAGAGAAAGCAGGATCTCCCAGTGGCCACACATTTTAATTTTACATCCCATTCCCATTCTGATATGGCTATCCATGGCCTCCCCTACTGTAAAGGTGAAGCCACGCTCAGGTTGGAGGAACAACACCTTATATTCCGCCTGGGTAGCCTCCACCTGATGGCATGAACATTGACTTCTCAAACTTCCTCTAATGCCCCACCTCCCCCTCGTACCCCAGCCGTTATTTATTTATATACACACATTCTTCTTCTCTCTCTCTCTCCTTTTTCTCCCTCTATCCCTCTCACTTTACCCCTTGCCCATCCTCTGGGTTCCTCCCCCACTCTTTTCTTTCTCCCTGGGCCTCCTGTCCCATGATCCTCTCATATCCCTTTTGCCTATCACCTGTCCAGCTCTTGGCTCCATCCCTCCCCCTCCTGTCTTCTCCTATCATTTTGGATCTCCCCTGCCCCTCCCACTTTCAAATCTCTTACTGGCTCTTCTTTCAGTTAGTCCTGACGAAGGGTCTCAGCCCGAAACTTCGACTGTACCTCTTCCTAGAGATGCTGCCTGGCCTGCTGCGTTCACCAGCAACTTTGATGTGTGTTGCTTGAAATTCCAGCATCTGCAGATTTCCTCGTGTTTGCTATGTATAATCCAAGCCACTTCCTGTACATGATCTATCCAATGTTGCTGGAAATTTGAAAGAAATACAAGATACTTTTAAATACCTAGCGTGTCTGGTAACATGTATGGAGTTTACATTTCAGATCGATGCTTCCTGCTTATGCTGAATTTATCCATTTCCCCTCTGTAGCTTTTTCCTTGTTGAACACCTGCATTTTCTATTTTATAATTACCCAGTATATGTATATTTGAAATGTATCTGCTTCTGTTTATTGTTGTTCAACAAATTAAGTGTGTTAGTCAAAAAAGTCTGTTGATAACCCTATCTAATGAGCTCCATATTTCAAACATTATTTTTGCTACAGATTTCCTTGGAAAACCAAACTTAAAATTTTTAAGGCATTATTTGGATCCAAAACAAGACTGTTCAATAAAAGTGCATCTCTAAATTCAATTTTTATCCCTCTGTATTAGTCATTTAAAAAAAATTCTGACTTTTATTTGAACAAAATGAAGTTCTCTTAAAAGGTTTTAATGGCAGAGAAGTTAACACTTTGTTATTAGAACTGCCTTGATCTGTTGAATGTTTCCAGTGTTTTGTTTGTTTGGTAGATATTTCAAAAAGGGAATCTGTTTTCTTTTTAACCCACTCTCTTGGCATCTATTTGTCATTCCCCCAAAAAATCAATATCTTTCAATGAGCTTTCCTCTTGCACTTCTAAACTCCAACATAGCCTAGTGTTATTTGATCTCTTCTCAGTGTACAATAGATTCTTGCCAGGAATCAATCTTCCTTTAAGGCTTGTATAGAGTCTGAAACTGCACACAATACACCAAATGTGCAATCTCAGCAAGACTTCCTTCTTTTTGAGAGCAATAATATCTGCAACATGTAGATTGGTAAGGGAGAGGATCAGGTAGTTTCCCTCTTGATACCATTAATCACTTGCCTCAATTTCAGCCCTAGCTAAACTTTTTGCATTCAGGCAGTCTGATAAAGGTGCAATGGAAGTTCCAAAGCCAGAGAAAATTCTGTATCCTTGATACTGTAAAGAATACAGTATCATGCTTTCAATCATGTTTTACTGATTGAAAGTGTGATGAAGTGTTCCTTGCAGTCGATATTTAACACCATGAAATACTGATGAATCAGTTGAGGATGTGGTATCTTAACTGATGAGGGCAATGAGGCGACGGATAACACCTATAAACCATTTACTACTACTACCTCTGCTGTATATGTGCTGCTGGTGGAGTGTTGGTAAAAATGCTGTGTGACATTGGCTAGGTGATCTAATTCTGAGTGACGGGGCTGTTCCTTCATTAACCTGTAGGGTAAATCTCAATTTAGGGTACAAGAGGTTAATGAGCAAGGCTTTGTGTGGTTGACTACTTTTGGCTTTGGTGTGATTTTCATAAACTGGATTGAGAAGGTTGTTAAGAATTTTCCACTGTACTGTGGGTTTGATATGGCCTACAGGCTAAACCAAGCCAGTAAAGCAAATTTTAATCTTTTGAAGGATTTTGGTTAACCACTTAGGTTTTTAGCAACAGTTTCACTGTCACTATTACGGATTGAAGCTCTTTAAATTCAGTTGTTTTGTACTTTTAATTCTGACTTTTGGATCTTTAGTCTGGGTCCAACGGTTCTTCGTTCTGTATGTAATCTGCACAGCAAAACAGTTGCAGTACATTATGGCCAACACTACTATTTTCCCATTGAGGATATGGCCTTTCTTAAATAGGAACAAAAAGATACTTAACCTGCTGAGTATTTGTGAAGAGAAACTTGTTTTCAGGCTAATGATCCTCTTGTCAGATTTAGCAGTTTGATGTTAGTTCATCTGCATATTCTACTGGGGTTTTCCAGCATTTATTTGCACTATATGTTTTACCTGTTTAAAAGCACGTTTGTCTCTTTTCATTTCGGTGATAGACGGAAGAAATAATTGGGTCTCAGTGTATTACTTTAGAAAATTAACCCAGAAGATGCACCATTAATATTACAATTGTGGCTGAATTGATTTGTCATATGTAACCAAATTTATATTTATAGAAATGTATCTGATGTGGCTTTTCCCCAATTCATTCCTTTTTATTTCCCCTGGATGCTCCCTCAATATTTTTTTGAAAGTGAGATGGGGTTCAAAATGGGCTACAGGCTTACTCTGACCTGCTTTGCTATAATCATCCCATTCACCAGTAGCTAGTAGCCTTGAACGCCATGGCTATTTGAGTGTCTGTGGAGATGCTTAAATATTGAGTACCTGCCTTCATCTTGAGGCAGGGTGTTTCCAATTCCAGCTACCATTTGGATGAAGAAGTTCCTCCCCTAATCTTCTCAATCTCTTGACCTTTACCATAAACCTATGCTGTTAGATATCTATATTATAAAACAAAGTTTCCAAGTATCTGCCATATCTGTGCCCTCATACTCCCCTCTGCTCACAGGAAAACAAACCCAGTCCATCCAGTTGCTTGTGTTTTCAGTGCTGTTCTTAAGAATTCAAATTTATCTTTTCTATGCAGTATCTGGGAAGGTAACAACGATTTGATCTATCTGAGTATCTGTCTGGGAGAGTGGAGTCGCACAGATATTTCACTAAGAAACATAAGATTTTATAAATTTATACATCTTTCATGGGCAAATATTAAAGCTGCAACTTCCACAAGCTACTTAATTACAAGAGAAGCAAGTTTATTTGTATAGCACTTTTCAAACACAAGGCATTTCAAAGTGCTTTGCATAGAACAAGATATAAAAATTGAATATCAAATTTCAGACAATACATAAAAGAAGAAAATCACACAAAAATAGATATGATAAATAGAAGTTACCATGCAGGAGATTCTAATTCAAAGCTACAACAAAAGAAAAAGCCTCGATTTAGAAGAGCTTGAAGTTTGGGCAGACTTCAGATCGTCTGGATGGTTATTCCAGATATATGGAGCATAGTAACTAAAAGCTGCTTCACCATGTTTAGTTTTGACCCTGGAGACAGTAAGCAGACCTGCCCCAGAAGAACTGAGAGCTCAGGAAGGTTCATAATGCAGCAAGAGATCAGTGATTTATTTTGGCCCTAGACAACTCAGTACTTTATAAAACTGTAGTAATATTTCAAAGTCAATTCTCTGATTGATAGGAAGCCAGTGTAGCAGTCTGAGAACTGGAGTGATACTTTCTTGGTCTTAGTGAGGACCATAGTTCCCTCTAAGCTGTGCACATGTGCGGGCGCACACATGTTTTTCAACCAGCGCACAAAGGAAATTAATGCACACACAAAAGGTTAGTTACCTAAAATAATGTAGTAGTTAATAATTATACTTATTGAAAATAATCTTTTAGCTAACTGTTTCTGTTAACTATTTAGTTTTTCAAATACCACAATGCACGTTACTAATTTACGTCACCTCACCTATCCTGTTCCGGTTTGCAAAGCTGCATCATGGCGGCAGCCCTGTTTGGCGGACAGTGTTCATATCGTAAAGTTTACAAAGATCTGTTTCAACTCCTGTAGATAGCTTACTAAGTTTTTATTTGGAAAAAAATATTGATTCATTATGTTGAATTCAAAAGAAGCAAAGGGTGTGAAGTGCAAAAGAACTGCAAATTTGTTTAAAGTTGAATGGCTTAACAAAACAGTAGAAACTGCTACACCAAAAGCTCATGAGGTTATGAATGTTCAGCTACGAGAAATATTTATGTATGATTGGGAAACTGGAGTTATCTGTTTGTATTGTTGTGATGCGAAAGTTGCTGGAGAATTTGCTAGTGGAAAGAAGTGGGATGATATTTGGAAACTTGACTTTTTGAAGCATCATTTGGCAAGTAAATCGCATTTTGACGGTGTACAAAAGCTCAGGGAACAGAACCTGTCATTACCCGTTACAGGAGTGCTACGCATGTTACGGTTGAGTGCAGATCAGCGAGAGCGAAAACGATCAAACCCAGAGGAGATCAAAGTTGAGGTACAAGAATGGTCAGCTTTTGATTTCTCCACAATTGCAGATTGTGACCTCACTTTTGGCAATGAACAAGTTAATGCCTTGTGTCTAAAATATCATGATTTTCTAGCTGAAAATATTGTGATAGTTCGACAGTTTAATTATTTCAAATTTTCTGTGCGAGAAAAAATTAAATCCAAACTGATTTCAAACTTTGCTCAAATGGTGGCATTTGTACTTCAAAATGACCAGTTTTGCAACCTTGCACAGTTGATGGACATTGGGGGAACCTTTCTTGTGTCTAGTGCGGACTGTGAGTGAGGTTTTAGCCTAATGAATCAACTCAAAAACAAGCTGAGAAACCGTTTAGGTGAATGTCATTTAGATATGTTAATCAGAATCAAAAGCTATCAATTGGATGGAAGTTCCATTAGTCTAGATAGATTTTACAAAGAATGGGTAAATGCCAAAGACAGGAGAGAGAAAAAATAACTGAGTGACTTAAATACGTATGTTATTTTGTTGTTATTCTGTGCAGTTTTATGTCAAATATTTTGTAAACCTACATAAACTGTGCCAGGTGTGCATTCAGTGCACACATACTTTTGTCACAGAAAAAAAATTTGCACAACATAATATTTTTGCGCACACTGACTACTAAAAATTAGAGGGAACATTGGTGAGGACCCTAGCAGCAGTGTTCTGAATGAGCTGCAGCTATCTGAAGGATTTTTTTTGTGCAGATAACTTTGGAAACACCAATACAATAGTCAAGCCTACTAAAAGTAAATGCATGGATGAGCTTTTCTAGATCTTGCTGAAACTAAGTCGGAGTCCATTGCATCGCCAAGGTTTCTGGTTTTGTTTGTGGTCTGTAACAACAGGGATTCTAAGTGAGCACTGACTTGTTTTTTTTGGCACCAAAAACAATTATTTCAGTTTTCTGTTGTTTAACTGGAGGAAATTTCAGCTCATTCAATCAGTGATTTATTCAATGCAGTTATTTGGTCCCATACAATCACTATAGTCACTTGATGACACTGTTATATAAATTGGAGTGTCATCCGCATAATTAAGGTAAGATATTTTGTTGCTTACCATGATTTGAGCTAGAGGGAGCATGTGTATGTTAAACAGAAGAGGCCCTAGTATGGACCCTTAAGGCACTCTGCGTGTCATTTTTGTTTGGTCAAATATGTAGCAACCAATCGATTCAAATTAGTCCCTGCCCTGTAAATACGATTTAAGCCATTTTAGAACTGTACCAGAAAGTCCCACCCAGTTTTCCAGTCTGTCCAGTAATATGCCAGGCTCAACTGTGTCAAAAGAAGCACTAAGATCCAGTAAAACCAGACCTGAAATTGTATCGTCTTCAGAGAATAGTGAATAATTTTGTCCTGCCATTTGCACAAACGTTACGCAGAAACAGCTCTGTGTAATGCTTCACATGCAGAATTTTGTAAGTGGGTATAACATGCAATAATAACTATTTTTGCAAGCCACCAAATCATCTCCTTCCCTATATAAAGATAATTGAGGTGAGATCAGAAGTATATGGCATCACATGACTGAAACTATAGTGCAAGTTTGTTCCAACAGGTTACTGTTGACATATTACAATGCTTAAAATTTATTAAGCATTTTATAGCCAATTTTGAAGTTTATAAATGGTAAATTATTTAGATACTAGATTTTCAGATTAGAGCAATGTTTACATATTGTTTGGCTTAATCAAAGATTTTTTCCATTGTATAGCACCTTATTTGTATAATTATTTACTTGTCATAGTATTTAATGTAATTTCCTTTTTGGAATAAGTGTATTATGGTTCTTAAATCCATTATCACACTTTATACTGCATGCAGTTGAGAAGGGTGATGCCAAGATCTCTAGTTTTTGAGGGGTTGGAACTATTGCCAAAGCTGTCTCATTTGCATTACTCTGTTAACTTATTGATCAGACTTAAATGTTATCAGATATAACGTGTTAATTTTAAATTAAATAATTGGTTTATAACAAGTTGTCAAGTCACACTTAAAGATGAGTTCTTAAGCAATCCTATGCATGTGAAACTGGAATAAGGAATGACGCTAAAGAGAAAAAGACAAAATTGACAGTATTGTGAGAGGGTCATAAATTACTTTGTAATCCACTGTATTTTCCTTTAATGTTGCATCAGATTGAGCCAAGCCTTGGTTAATGTGGGCTAGTAGTTATAAATCTCATATTCTGAAACTTGGGAACTCGACAAGTACTATTGTCTTGGACATTTCCAAATCTTTGACCTATTTTCTGTAGCTGATTACCACTTTCTACTAACTGGGTGACTTAACCTCCCTTTCTGTTCTGCCGGTTCCTGTTTGTTAGACTGAATAGTTTTCTGGAAGTGACTTCCATTTCCTGAACTTTTGTTCTTCTGCCATGAATATGTTATTCCAATTCCCCTTTGTCATTCTAAAAGCATCTAAACTTCAAAGATCAAGTTTATTACAGCTCATGTTTTATAATATGTATCTGGTATAATATTTTAGGGTAATTTCCATATTTATTATGAAAAATCTTCTATTCACTCATTTTTGTAGGTCAGAAAATAGGTTCTATTCTCTAAATGCATTTTTGAATTCTTAAAGCATGAGAACCAAAAGCGCTTTTTTTGGATTAAGATACAGTCATCCTTTGTCTCCTGTTCTTTGTTCTTAATTCTTGCTTTTTTTCCACCTCTCTCTTCTCTATTTCAGCAAGACAATAGAAATCAGAGTAATTGATGATGAGGAGTATGAAAAAAACAAGAACTTCTTCATTGAGATTGGGGAGCCACGCTTGGTGGAGATGAGTGAGAAGAAAGGTGGGGTACCAGCTGAGAGCTAAGGCCTTAATGCCATACCTGAATGTCACTCAGGATGCTTGGCACTATCAGATGCCCAGGATATGATGCACACATTTAGATAGGTGTAATAGAGTAAAACTGATTTACCAAAAGTAAATTGGATATGTCTTGCAGAATTGACACTTTTATAGTTTCAAATAAGCACATGCAACTTTTCAAATGGATCACTGTGCATTTCAAAATCAAAAGCTGAAAATAATTACCAGAGAAGTTTTATGGATGCTCAGTTGGGGAAAAAAATGTCTCATGATCTACCTTATTGCTGGTAAGGTAGATAAAACTTGAGCATCAGATTAACTCAATGAATCAAAACAGTAAGTTTCTACCCTATTACATGATAATATTATCTGAATGTGGTGCAGGCTCCCTTCTTTCATAACATCTGCTAACCATCACTTGGTTTACTTAAGCATGTGTGATAGTGATGGACAACTCCAATCCATTGTTTGCCTTTGTCTTATGTTCTTGCAGGAAAACCATTACCATTAATGTAATTGACCGTGAGGAGTATGAAAAGCAAGACAGTTTCTTCATTGCACTTGGTGAACCTGTGTGGATCAGAAGAGGAATGAAAGGTGTGAGAGTAACAAAAGACATTTTGAGAATTCTTTTCTTCTCTGTTTGTGTCCTACTCTCACACTGACTTTCTCCTCTTGCTTTACTATCTAAAGCCTTTGTCATATCTGACTGTTGGGTGTTTTATTTTCCCGTGTTTTTCACATGATGAATGTTGAACTGTCTTTAACTGATCTGAAGTCATTTACTATCTTTATGCATAGTGCGTTATTTCAATTGAGATTAGTTTTTGCTTTCAAGCCCAAGAATTCTAAGATTACAGGAAAACTTCAAATTTAGATTTCAATTAAATTAATGTTCCACTAAAAAATGCAAAGGAAGGATTAATATGGTGCTGTCATTCAATCTAGTTCACAAGTGCTTGCTCTCAACATTTTGCTTTGGGTTTTCATTAGAGAATTATCTACACAGTTCCTTGTACTAACATTACTAGAATTCACCACATTACCCTAATGATTGAAGTGGTCAATTCATACCTAATGCCAATGCGCTGAGATTGAAATGGTAATGAGTCTCATTTTGTAACCCTCTACTGTTCCATCTTTAAGTTATTTGTCTTACTTTTCTTTATACATTTTGTTCTCTTTACAGCCTTGTTGTTGAATGAGCTAGGTAAGCTTCCTCGTCTTCTGTTTCTTTTAGCTATGCACTTTAGCTGTAACATGCTGGGAATGGAATTGTGTGATTATAGGAGTGTTGAGATTTGGAGGAAGATGCTTCGATTACATTTTATATCCCTCTGCTGTCCCCAATGTTACATATGATGAATGAACAAAATAACCTTTTGGAAGATGTTTGATACTGGGGCACAATAAAAATAAGCCTGCAGTTGGTGTGCCACTTGCAAAAAGGAAACACAGCTGAGTTATGTATGTATATTCAGGATTAGGTAAGGAAAAAATCAGGCAGGTTGAACTTTTGAAAATACTGGATGCCATAAATGAAAATGACTAGGCTGTGATATATTTAACTCCTGCGACAGACTCTCCTGCCAAGCATTTGACTCCATCTTCATTCCTGAATGTTAACTGAGACCAAATTTCAATGCAGGTCCTCTAAGCTTAAAACCCATTTTTTCATATCCAGGTAACCTTGCTTTAATGTAATGTTTATCATCTGGCTAGCCCAGACCCTTGCTGTGTAGTTTCTTCTGAACTTTTTTTTTGATATCCTTGTCAACAACTGTCTTTCACTCTTTATGAAGTGCCCAAAGTGCATAGTGAAATGCAGATAGCTATGTCCCATTCAACTGTCAACCTTGACCATCTGACTGCTGTTTCCCTAATTCGTTCTGATCAGCCTCCTACAGAATATGCTCCTGCCCACCCGTTTTCTAGTTTTATAATCTCTGCAATGTCATTTGGTCTTTGAGTACTTGTGGACCTGCGCCTCCAATCCTCTGTGCCTTGAGTTGACTTCTGGAACCCCTTCCTTCAGACCTTTTTTTTACCCCTCATTGAATTTTCAAAAATTCTATGGTATGTAGAATGAATTTTCCAAACAGCTCCTTCTGGCTTGTAATCGTATTTTTCTCCTTGCTCAGTGTACCACCCTCACACCCCCAGGATATCTGCTTGACTCAAATATGAAGTCAAATATATGATGTAATTTGCTACAAGTTTCAAAGAGGCATGTATTAATCTTTTGAAAGGATAATGATGACTTCATTGAATCCATAATAGATATTAACAGGTTATCTTGAATTGTTAGTGAAACACTTATTTTCTTTTCTTAGTGGCAGAAATAAATCCAATTATAAATCGTCCTTTGCTGTACTTTATCTAGTTTCTCATTGAGACCTCCCAGCTGAATATCTACACTTAATATAATGAGGCTTGTGATTTTATTTAAAAAATCTAAAGCACTCATTTATACTTGACGAAACATTTCCATCATGACTTAAGTTTAAGGAAAAACTGGTGGCACCTGCATTCTTTGTGAATACCCATTTCTGCTATGAATGTGGGGAAGATAGTAAACTGCATGAGTAATGTCCACTAAGAGGGAGATTCTGTTGGAATCATTTTTTAACTTTCTTGCCACAGTTTCAATGTGAATGTTCTTCCAATACACACACATTTTGAACAATAACTTTTTTTTGTCATTATTAGGACCCTTCACAAAGACAGGTATGCTGTTTATTAGATTTTACTTAACTACAATTTCAAATACTTAATGCTTATGTATTTACAAATTATTCAACTGCACTTTACTTCCATTTTTGCTCAATTTTTGAAGCAAAGTACTTCAATGGTAAGGTTTTCTAAAATTAATATCCATTGCACTGGCAGTATTTGATAAACATCACAGCACTTTATAACATTGCACCAGGAATTGGGTTATTTTAATAGCTCAAAGCTTTTTGCACATTAGTGTCTAACTTTCAAACAATAAAGGCAATCAAGGAATTAAACAATCAATCTATTTAATTAACCCACTATTTGAAACTAACAGAATGATTTTTTTTATTGTGGCAAGGATCTGAACAAGTAAATTATTTCTTCCTATGGATCATTCCCATGTTTATAGGTCATGCTCTCTACAGGAAGGTTCAATTTAGGGACAAACCAATTCCATCGACTGTCATCTGCATTGCAGGTATTAGCACTTTGTAAATTACTGACTGCACTTCAGTTACCACAGTGGAATTGCACTTAAGGCATTTTTGACTCGTTCAGCAATCTGTACTTCACTCATTAGAAACAATATTCCATCAAAAGAGAATGAAGCACCATAATTACACTATAATATTCTGTGGTGAATATAAAATGCTGCTTTGCACTTTATAATTGTCATCCTGTTACGTAGGTAGCTATTAGTCAGATCTACTAATGCCACCAGAGTATTTTTTTAAAATCCACATTAAGATTTAGCATGAACTTCACAATTCACTTCATTACATGCACTGTTTGTCCAACAGACTGGTTTCTGGTTGAACTTTAATTTGTTTTGCTGTTATGGCATTTTGATGCCAAATTCTGAAATGAAATTGTATAATAAGTTTATTTGCAATATATAACTACAAACTGTATAATCTTTCCTTGAGCCAAATCACTTTCTCTTCATTTATTTTCAGTTCAGCCAATACCAGGAAAAATAAGTTTTTGAAAAGCTGTGTCATTGTTTACAGTAGTGCATTTAAAGAAGAAGTTTACCTTTACCCATACAAAGTAATATATTTCATAGTGTTAGATGAAGAGATTTGGAAGCAAACTTCTGTGCTGTACATATGTTAGCTTGTACTAATTAGGTTAGTATTCAGTTTCTGTCCTATGTAATCCTTCAATTCATTGTTGAGACCTTTTTTTAGGTCTCACTGACTTCAAATCATTGTGTACTTAAAACAGTCTATAGCAGCTGCATCGCCACGACCACCACCTCCAATATTCCAATCACTTGAGTAGCACTGGAAAAATTCAGTGCACCCAGATTTCAGATTACATATACTTCGTTGGCACAAACTTTCTATTCCTTATGATGTGCTGCTCTTGAAAAGTGTATTACACCTTTTTATACTTTCAGTTTAGTTTGAATAAGGAAAAGAAGTCTTTTTGAGTCTAATATAATTCTAATAATCTCAGAATGGTGACAGCACAGAAAGCCCACTTGGCCTTGTCTGTCTTACCTCTCAGCAAGAATTATGCAGCTAGTCCTATTCCCCTACCCTCCTTGTAACCCTGAAGTTCTCAGGTACTTTAATGCATTTTTCAATTAACTTAAATCCTGCTGAGTTCATAAAATGAGATAAATTAGAATGCTTTAAAGGTCAGTAAGATATAGCATTTTTATACGGGTTTGGCTACCTAGGATTTGCTAGTTAGCTGCATGACTTTACGTGTGGCAATAATGTGTAAATGAAGTTGCTAGTGTAAACAGCCAGGATGGAAATGAGGGCAACAGTTATATATGAGGCATTGTTTGTATAAAATAAACTTATAAGAAGTCTCTATTCTGGATAGACATGCCATAAGGATTATATGGCTCTCTTCAGAAAGTGGCCTGTACACAATGGGAAAATCTAGAATTGGATTATTTCTTGAATTTAGAAACTAAGGGGTTATGCAAGTGTGTTGCAACTCTTGTAACTTTGTGCAGTAGCATTTAGATCACAGGACGTTGTGGTAGCTTTTGCATGATGAATAGCCTCATTTGAGCTTTTATTTAAACTCATAGATGCCCTGTTATCCTATAATTCCTGTAATATAAGGTAATAAAGCACTTCATACATATTTCCATGGAAATTAGTTATTTCAAACTTTAATTCCACTGATGTCGTGGCCATTATATCCCTTTGGCTACTATCCTGGTTCTTATGGTGGGTTCATCCTCTCCAGCCATTCCACAGAAATTCTATAAGATATTGATAGGAAAATTTGAAGTAAGTAGAATCCTGAATCACCTCCAGCATTACCTACCTGGTGAAAAAGTTGGATGCTTCTGTACCATGAGAACTTGCTCCTTTCAAGATTAAGGTCCCTGTACTTGCCTTAATGCACAAGGAGAAGGATCCAGTACTTTCTGAAATATTCCATTCACTCTTTGCTAGCATCAACTCTTTTCCCAAACCCCACTTTAATCCCAAATTGGATTAACCAACCAACACTGGATCGTATCTTCAACCACATTTGTTTACAATTGTGTGTTAAATCTGAAGCAAAACGTTCACTTCTGATTTCCATACAAAGTAATCAAAATTAATTTTGATGCTCATATACTTGAATGTTATTTTAACTTGGGCTTTGACCTATTTCTTGAAGCCAACGATCACCACCTGGTGATCAGGACCCTGGTCAGACCCTACTTGGAGTGCTGTGCTCAGTTCTGGTCACCTCACTACAGGAAGGATGTGGAAACTATAGAAAGGGTGTAGAGGAGATTTACAAGGATGTTGCCTGGATTGGGGAGCATACCTTATGAGAATAGGTTGAGTGTACTCAGCCTTTTCTCCTTGGAGCGACAGAAGTTGAGAGGTGACTTTATGGAGATGTATAAGATGATGAGAGGCATTGATCTTGTGGATAGTCAGACTTTTTCCCAGGGCTGAAATGGTTAGCACGAGAGGGCACAGCTTTAAGGTGCTTGGAGGTAGGTACAGAGGAGATGTCAGGGGTAAGTTTTTTTTTACGCAGAATGGTGAGTGCATGGAATGGGTTGTCAGTGACAGTGGTGGAGGCGGATACAATAGGGTCTTTTAGGAGACTCCGGGATGGGTACATGGAGCTTAGAAAAATAGAGGGCTATGGGTAACCTTAAGTAATTTCTAAGTAAGTACATGTTCAGCATGGCATTGTGGGCCGAAGGGCCTGTATTATGCTGTAGTTTTTCTGTGTTTCTACATCTTCAAGTGAAGGCAGAACGCCAGATTAAGAATCTCAATGATAGTCGATGCTTGACAACAGGAGACACAAAGAGGAATAACTTAGTTCCAAATGCAAAATGTGAGCTTGCTCTTCCAGTGCTTCAACAAATGAGAGCCATCAATGCTCATGCTGTCCTATGGTTGCATTTTGAACAGCGATGCAAACAAATACCCATGTGGCAGCTCTCCCAGTACTTGCCTTGTACTTTCCCTTTGGTTTTATTACATTGAAACTGTCTGCCCGAACAGATTGGACCCACCAAGTGAGTATGCAGATTCAAAGATGTCCTGCATCTGATGAAGTGTCCATCACTGCACCATATGCAGCAAAAATTAAACCCAGCTGGTTTTGAAAATTGAAATTTTATACATCTGACAGCATGTCACTGAGAAATCAATATCTACATTTTGGATAATTCTCACTCAAAAAACTGTGGTATAATTGTTATAGTATAAGTGACTTCATCCCCTGAAGGTATCATCAAACCAGGACTGCAAGGTTATAATTTTTTCTCTAAGATATTGGTCTAAAGTTTAAAATCAGTATTACAATATTTTATGCAATTAGAATTCAAATTAACAATTTGTTTTTATTTTACCTCTTTTCTATTTGTACACAATATTAAATCAGTTTGTGTTCTGCATTTTATTCTTGATGCTAACTATTATTCTCATAATTACTGCAGTAGCTTGCTACAAAGTTGGCCAACTCTAGCCTATAAATTTCAACTAGTAGAACTTAAAATTGGATCCTCTGCTATTTAAGTGACCTGGGTGGCTGGGCTTAAACTGAATAATTGAAAGTTTTGAAATAATTGTGCCTTTAGTTTCCTTATTAAAGTTAGATGTAAAAGTCTTGTGTGCATTGCTATTTTACTGATTTTTTTTTTCCCTGTTATAGCAGGTTAGAAGAGCTTGCCTAATCCTTGTGTTCAGAAATAGATCAAAGCACACTGTGTACCAAGGCTAGCTGTTAAATGAGATGGTATTAGAAAGGATTCTATAAGCTGAATTTACGAAATAGTTATAAATTATTACATTGTTTTACTGTTTACTATTTATGAGATCACATAGAATCACTCAAAGTTGTATAGTGGTTTGCAGTGTATTAGTAAAGCTGAAGAAGGGAAATTTGGTTTTGGAAAAATATGTTTTGATAACTAATATATTTGTGGATTTTTTTTGTTATTGACTTAACAAGTCATCTTTTTACCACCCATAACAAACATCTTCCATAATGTTCCAACTTGTCCATTTCAGAGATTATTTATCATTCTTTGTTGATCTTTTGTGCAAGACATTTCTATACTAATTATTCCTCTTTATATAAAAATTGTCTGTCTTGATCTGGATCTTTTGTGAATTAATAGATATATATTGGAAAGAAATGTAATAATAACTGTGTACTGTGGCACAAGCCATTTGTAAAAATCTTAAAATTCCAAGGATTTGGTAATTTGAAAGTCATCCTGCAAAAAATTGAAGTAAGGCACAATTTTTTAAAAAAGTTATGGTAAGTGCAGTAAAGATTGCATGCAATGTGTAAACTTAAAGACATATATCTACAGTTTTTGTTTCTGCTATCTAGTTATATAATTATGTTGCAGGTAATACTGAAGATAAAAAGGCCATATCAAGCAAAGATGAGGAAGAGCGGCGGATTGCAGAAATGGGCCGCCCGGTTCTTGGAGAAAATACGAAGTTAGAAATCGTAATTGAAGAATCTTATGAATTTAAGGTACTAAATGTCAGTTTTAAAAAAGATTATGTTCATTAAGTTATGTTTAGAAGGCAGTACTAGGAAAACCAATGGAGCAAGGAGATTATGGTCATATTTTCCAATCAACTTTACATTCTTTGTAGTAATGATGAACATCCTTTGCATTCCAGACTATCTATTGAATTCCAACTCCTGACTAACTCTGTGTTTCATGTTCTAGCTAATCCTGGTGATGATTGTGAAACATAGAGTTGCAATATAATGTTCAGGTCTATATTACAAATAGCAATGTAGGCCATAATGTGAATTAGCAGTGGTTTGGATGATGGTTTGTATGGGGATGTGGGGGAGGAGGGATGGGTGCAAGCGTGCAATTGGGTAGATCAATAGTGTAGGTATATGAAGGGAGGAGAAGATGATGGCGCGATGCAGCGCGTGCGGCCGCTCCGAAATGATATCGTATTTGTAAGTAGGTACCGTGCACAATTCTGATTTGATGGAGACAGACGTGAGAAGCACGGAAGAACATCTGGAGAAACGTCTGAAATGCCCGCTTTGCTGCCACTGCTACTGTGCGATTGAGAATCTCCAGAGGGGAAGGCCTCAAATCCTCGGCTTTGCCTATTGCCGGGGGCGGGGTCGAAGCACTTGGCAGAGATGGTGCTCGGTGTCGGAGGGCTGGTCAGAGGCTCAAAGTTTTCGGACAGACTCGAGTCGGCTGTGGTCGGGTGCTTCCAGGGTGCTGCATCAGCAAGTTTGAGGCACTGGAAGCTCATGGCAGGGAGAGATTTTCTTCCTTCTACTGTCTGCGTGAGATGATGGGACTTTCGAGAGACTTTGAGACTTTTTTTTAACAGTGCCCATGGTCTGTTCTTTATCAAATTATGGTATTGCTTTGCACTGTTGTAACTATATGTGGTTTTTGTCAGTTTTTCAGTCTTGGTTTGTCTTGTGTTTCTGTGATATCATTCTGGAGGTACATTGTATCATTTCTTAATGCATGCATTACTAAGTGACAATAAAAGAGGACTGCATGTCCTTATAACCTAATCTAATATGATGGATAAGAGCCAACGATTAAACAGAGGATTTTGCAATTTTAGAGAAACCTGGTTAAATTTCAAAGGTATGATAGTAGAAGGAAGTAAATTTAGATGAGGCAGTTGAACTGGTTAGAGGTGGCGTTATCTGTTCTATAGAGAAGCAAGGCCACATGAAATGAGGTTTTTGAAGGTCACTGAAAATATGGCAGTATTTTGAAAGAGATTTGAAAAGGATCGGAGCAGTAAGTTAAATGTCATTGTTAATGAAGAGGAATTGCTGGTTGTGGAAAATAGAAGCTTATGGTGTAGAAAATAAAATACTGTTTGGGGTAGAAGATTTAACCATATAACTATTACAGCACAGAAACAGGCTATCTCGGCCCTTCTAGTCCATGCCAAACTTGCTTCCTGTTAGCCAGCCAAAGGTGGAATAAGTGAATCATTTTCTGGTCAGTGAAATCAGTGAAATGTAATGGGGTGGTCTGCCAGAGGAATTGGTCCTGGAATCATATATATTTCTATAAACAACAACTTGAATAAGCGCAATGAAGGTATTGCGTAATTTGGTGAAAATACGATAGTTCAGAAAGCAAGTTGAAGAGAGGATATGGAGGTTACTGTGGAATAGACTGAGTCAATGTGCGAAAAATATGAAATTGCCATTGTAGGCAAGAAAAATTAAGTACAGTGGATACCAGTTAATTGCCATCAGTTAATCGGGGTAGCCACTTATTTGGTGACAACTCTTAAAGAACAAAAACTAATCGAGAAAATAGGCTTCCCTTTGTTTATTTAGGACACTATTGCTAACAGTCTCTAACTTGCGCCTGTACTGTACACTTGTTAGACTCAACGCAGTGCTTTGGGCGAACAGTTTTTCAAATGGCATCAGTTGCATATGTTTGTGTTCAAAAAACAGTGATTTTTGTCACAAACAATTGGTGATAAATAAGCAGTGAGATAATTCAGAACTGTTTTGCTCACCACGGTTTCAAGCATTCGGGCTTGCAGATACCAGGATCATCCAAGAGTGAAAATGAAATGATTTTACTACTTCAAGTTAGAAACTACAAAGAATTTGAAAATATCAACAATCATCTTGAATGTTACAGCGAAAATGAAGATTTGGAGGATGCAATCATCGACAGCATTGTACAAAGGCAGTCCACTATCTGCATTAGGTGTCTGTGCTGATTTTGTTCATTTACTGTCAAAAGAACGCAACGCAGGTGAATTCCTCCGTAGTTAAGAATTACGAACTAATACACATTTTTTATAGTACTAGAGTAGTATTAGTAGTGTGCTAATTTGTTTTGTATTTCACTTAAATCCATAATTTATTACTCAGTTTGTCTTTTTTTAAATACCTTTTTTAAATATTTCCAGACAACTTCGGCTAATTGGGACAGCCACTTAAATGAGCCAAAATGTACTGGTCCTGATGTGTCCCAATTAACTGAAATCTGCTGTATTATCTAAATGGTGAGATTGTAGAACTGATATTATCCAAATTGTGCTAGCGTATGATTTATAAAAGATTGACATTGGGGTCAGGTTTGTTATCATTGACGTGTATTGTAAAGTTTGTTTTATGTCAGCAGTACAGTGCAAGACATGAAATAAGTAGTGATAAGACATGACATAAGTAGTGCAAACTACAAGAGTGAGGTTGTTCATGGGTGTGTAGACCATTAAGAAATCTGATTGAGGGAAAGAAGCTGTTCTTAAAATATTGAGTGTGTGTCTTCAGGCGCTTGTACTTTCTGATAGTAGTGATACAAATTGGGCATGTCCCGGATAATCAATGTTTTTAATGATAGATACTGCTTTGAGACACCACGTTTTGAAGATGTCCTTGATGGTTGGGAGAGATGTGCCTGTGACAGACCTGAGTCTACAACCCCCTTTCAATCCCGTGCATTGGTGTCTCCTTACCAGATGGTGATGCAACCAATCAGAACGTTCCCAGAATACTTACGTAGAAATTTGCTAGTCTTTGGTGACATAAGAAAACTTTTCAAACTCTTAATAAAAATAGTTGCTAACATGCCATTTTCATGATTTCATTAATATGCTGGGCTCAGGATAGATCCTCTGAGGTATTGATGCCCAGCAGCTTGAAGCTGCTCACCCTTTCAATGAAGACTGGTGTGTATTCTCCCAACTTCCCCCTTCCTGAAGTCCACAGTCAGTTCCTTGGTCCTGCTGATGTTGATTGCGAGGTTGTTGTTGTGACACCACTTGACCATCTCACTCCTGTATGCTGCCCTGTTGCCATTTGTAATTCAGCCAGCAATAGTAGTGTCATCGGTAAATTTATAACATGGCAATTGACTTGTGCCTAGCTGCATACTTATGAGTAGAGAGAGTAGAGTAGTTGACCAAGCACACACCCTTGAGCTACATCTGTGTTGAGTCAACAAGAAGATGATTTTATTACTGATCTGCACTAACTGTGGACTCCCAATGAGGAAGTTAATGACCTGGTTGCGGACGGAGGTGCAGAGACCCACGTTTTGAAGCTTGTTGATTATTATTAATGGGATGATTGTGTTGAATGGTGAGCTGTAATCAGTAAACAACAGCCTGGCATAAGTATTGTTGTTCAGGTGGTCCAAAGCCAAGCAGAGAACCAGTGAGAGTGCATCGGCTGTAGACCTGTTGAGGCAGTAGGGAAATTGTAGTGGGCAGGAGTTAATTCTGGGCATGACACTTCTTAAAGCACTTCATTTCAGTGGGTGCAAGTGCTTCCAAGCAATAGTTGTTGAGGCAGCTCATCCTGCTCTTCTTGGGCACCAGTAAGATGTCTTTTTGAAGCAGGTGGGAACATCTGACTGCAGCAGGAAGTTGTTGAAGATATCCTTAAACATTCCAGCCATTTGGTTAGACAGGTTTTCAGTACCCTGCCTGACACCTTGCAAGGGTTCACCTTGAAGGATGTTCTGATCTTGCGTTCTGAGACTGAAGATTGAAGACTGTGTATAGGAAATAATATTAAACCAGTGTAAAGGAGAACAAAATAATTGTTACTCTGTATTAAAAAAAAAGATAACACAATAATAATAAAAAACATAATAAATATAATTCCTTAAGATAGCTTATATCGATAATTTGAACACAGGGTCACCAGGTGTTCTGATGATTCACACAGGTGTGGTTTTATTTTCCCTTTCAAAGCATGCATAAAAGGTGTTGAACTCATCAGAGAATGAAGCATCACTGCCATTTATGCTGTTAGGTCCTTTCTTATAGGAAGTAATGGCATGCAAGCCCTGCCACAGCTGACATCAGTGTGATTATGTCTCTAATTTCACATGGAATTGCCTTTTGATCTCATGATGGCCCTCTGTTGGTTGTATCTGGAATTCTTGTAGGGTTTTGTTAAGCTAGCCTTGAATGCCACAGATCCAGCCCCCAGCAGAAAGTGAATCTTCCAGTTCATCCACAGCTTCTGGTTTGGGTATGTTCGGAGTGCTCTTGAAGGCATATACACATCCATACAGGTCTTGATGAAGTCAGTGACAACTATGGCATATTCATTCAGGTCTGAAGAACAATCTGTGAATATGGTCCAGTGCACCAATTTAAAGCAGTGCTGTAAATGCTGTTCTGCCTCCCTTGATCATACCTTTATAGTCCTCACCGGTGATGCTGTAGTCCTCAGTCTCTGACTATGTACTGGATGTTTAGGTACAGCCAGATGATCAGACTTGCCAAAGTGTGGCAATAGGATGGCACGATAAGCATTCTTGATGCTCCTGTAGCAGTGGTTAAGTGTACTGGCTCATCTTGTTCCATAGGTGGCATTTTGGTGGTAGCTTTTCAGAAACTTTAGGCTGGCCTGGATGAGGTCCCCTGCAATGATTGGGAAGGCATCAGAGTGTGTTGTCTCGTGACTGTTGATCACAGTGTTATGCTCTTCTAGTGCCATCTTGATCTTTACTGGGGTGGAATGGGCTGCAACCAGGATGACAGTGGAGAACTCCCTTGGCAGATAGAATGCTTGACACTTGAAAACAAGACCACCGTGTCTGTGCACCACGATAAGCTAATTATGAAGCAAATGCCACTGCCTCTGCCTGTATGTGATGCCACTTCCATGAAGTGGAAAGTGAAGCCTTTGGGCTAGAGTTCTGAAGCTGGGGTTGAGCCATGATCCTGTGAAGTAGAGTACCCTGATATCCCTCTGCTGCTCCAAACTTGCTCTAAGGTCTTCAGTTTTATTTTCCAGAAGCTGTACATTCACCAGGAGAATGGTGGGGTGGAGTGGGGGGGTGGAGTGGCAGTCTGGGAGGAGCTTAGAATCCTGCATTATAGTTTTACCAGAAGCCCTTACCAACAGCTGTTTCTTCAGACAATCATGAGGCTCCCTCAGTTTCCAACTGTTACATTCCCTCTTTGGGTGGTCTGCAGTCTGAGCAGCACTGATTTTAAAGATCAGCTTTAAACAACTTGAAATAGCATTGCTTACTACAGTGTCTGTAGCTGCAGTAGTTCTGAAAAGGATTATTTAATGATTCTCTTGGAAGCTGCACACAAAAAGTTGCCAATGCCATCTTGGGATGCAGGTACAGCAAAAAGCAATGTGATTTATTGCTAGAGGCATTAACATGTTGTATTTCCATTATAAAGAGGTTTCTTTGCACACCAGCTTGCAGAGTAATCATATCAGTCTTTATTTAAACATTATGTGGCATTCTGTATACAATACAGGACATTAGTGCATTGGAGCAGTCTCAGTAAGAGCTAGTACTGGAATGGGCAGTACGCTTTAAACTTTGATCGTCTGTTCTTGCGGTATCTAGAAATTAAATGCATAGGTGTTGACAACACACAAAGTGCTGGAGGAACTCAGCAGGTCAGGCAGCATCTTTGGAAAAGGAGTACAGTTGATTTTCGGGCCAAGACCCTTCAGCAGGACTGGAGAAAAAGATGAGTCTGAGTTAAAAAGGAGGGGATGAAAAAACACAAGGTGATAGGTGTAACTGAGAGAGGGGAGGGGTGAAGTAAAGAGTTGGGAAGTTGATTGGTGAAAGTGATACAGGGCTGGAGAAGGGGGAATCTGATAGTAGAAGATAGAAGGTCATGGAGGAAGGGGAAGGAGTCCCGTTCCCCTCATCTCCATGCCTGCCCATTGCCTCTCTCCGGTGCTGCTGCCCCTTTTTCTTTCTTCCATGACCTTCTGTTCTCTCCTATCTTTGTGCTAAAATGACCAGTGATGTGCTTGATAATGGATAACATTTCACAGACATCATTTGTCAATTGAGATCCACTGAAGCTTCATTTTACTTTTTTGGCTGCTTCATAACTTGTATTCGTTTCCATGTATGTATACAACAGTCTTGGGGGAAAATCTTGCACTAAGCATCATTAATTTGACAGCTAATGAAAAAGTACTTGTGTGACAAGCTGAACTCAACCATTATGCTATATTTCATTACTATTTGCTTCACAGCTATAACCTATTTATATGTAAAGGATTATGTAGAATGATGCATTACTTATAAAATATAATCTTAAATATAATTCATTTATTTTATAAAAACCCCATTGTTCTTTCTATAACTGCAACACTTGGCTTAATACATTTTAAATGTATTTATTGTGGTAGATGCATCTCTATTCAATCTGTTTAAAAATTGATTTAATGCAGTAAGATGCAGCAAGTCAATAAAACTTGAGGCTATTTGTAAGCATGAAGTTTTAATCTTGTAAAGATCCTGTAGTAATGGCATATTGGTATATACATGATGAATGAATTGAAGTGTTTGACAGGCTAACTTAATTATATTGTAGAGTATGTTACCACTTCAGTTTTCTCTTCTCCATTGTTCTATGTTGCTATTTCGTCAAATCTTAGATATAATCAAACCTGGTTAAATTTGTTATATCTTTACATGTATCTGTCTATAATATATTTGTTGCTTTTCAAGATGGGCATTCCATTTGTCAGTTTTAGTTACCTAAGCTTTTCCTTCTGTAACATACTAACCTTCTGCATACAGGTTACTCCTGCAGGTTTATTTATTCTTTGCTTCTAAATGCTATCCAAAACTTAGCAGGTTTTGTTGCCTGTTAAGACCGTAAAGGTAATTAGTCATCAATGTAAGCTGTGTTGTTCACATCCCTGTGTTGCTCCTTCTGGCAGAATGCTCTTGATTTCCAAAATATTTCCAAATGTCTCCTGTGACCTCTTTCTCAACTGGAAAAGGAATTATAAAACTTTACACATAAACACTCGGTGGCTACTTTATTAAGAACACCTGCTCGTTACTGCAAGTATCTAATCAGCGAATCATCTGGCATCTGCTCAATGCATAAAAGCATATAGACGTGGTCGATAAGTTCATTTGTTGTTCAGACCAGACATAAGAATGGGGAAGAAATGTGATCTAAATGACTTTGCCCATGGAATAATTGTTGGTACCAGGCATGTGGTTTGAGTATCTAAGAAATTGTTGATCTGGGACTTTCATGCACAGCACCCTCTAGAGTTTACAGAGAAGAATCTAGTAAGCAGTGGTTCTGTGGGTGAAAACATCTTGTTAATAAGAGGTCACAGAAGAATGGTCGGGCTAATTCAAGCTGACAGGAAGGCGACAGTAACTCAAGTGACCACATGTTACAATAGTGGGGTGTCGAAGAGCATCTTTGAATCCACAACACATTGAACCTTACAGCAGCAGAAGACTGCGAACAAACACTTAGTAGCCACTTTATTAGGTATGGTGGGGGGGGAGGGGGTACATAAATAAAGTAGCCACTGAGTGTATAAACATGCCTTATTCGCCATCATTCAATTTTTGTGATACTTATTTTCTTTCTCACGTCAACTTTTATTTCCTTTGAAAGCCAGTATTTGAGGAGCTCCATTGAATTCTTACAGTTCCTTGTTTGAGTCATTTTGCACTCCCTTTGATAATCTCCCATTAGTAAAGTGAAAAAAAAGATGAGTGAACTCAGCTTGGCTCAGTTACTTGTACCCTTTACAGTACTAGGTAGTCATTTTAAATCTTATTCCTGCCAGTACTGAGGGAAGGCTAGTTTTGCTGAGGTATCATCTTTCAGATAAAATATGCCAAATCCGTCTGCACAGAGTGGATACAAATGATACTGTGGCACCCATTAAGGAAACAAATTCGTTCTCCCAGAGAAATACATACAATTTGCTCATTGTCAAAGAAAAATTGACAATTGAATCATTAATCGCGATAAATGCAAATTGATCAACAACAATAACCATTCTTCAAAAGGAATCCATTATTTTAAAGCACTAAGGAATAATTGAGAGCAAGAAGGCAAACATTGCGATTCCAAAACAATAACCTGGATGGTGGGGTCCTTGATGATCTGGTCAGTATCAATATCCTTTATCAACATGGGGGTCTCTTCTTTGCCAATGTCATTTATTATAGTAACTTCTACATAGGATGTAATATCTGTCCTTTGATCTTCCATTCATCCAACGTCTCAAAGGTGTTTTCCATACAAAAACTGATTTAATTTACTGTTACTAATTTACTGTACAGGTGGCCCCCGTTTTCTGAACGTCTGCTTTACGACACCTCACTGTTACGAAAGACCAACACTAGTTACCTGTTTTCGCTAACAGAAGGTGTTTTCACTGTTAAGAAAAAAGGCAGCGCACGCTGGAACAGCCAAGCTCCTCCCCCAGGACTGCATTCTAGCTGGCATTGCTTAAACACGTGTTTTATCTGGATTTATTTTGTGCATCCGTTAGCAAGATGAGTTTGAAGGTATCAGAAAAGCCTAAAAGAGCTCGTAAGGGTATTACACTTAGCACAAAACTAGACATAATTACGCGTTTCGATCGTGGTGAACGAAGTAAGGACATTGTCCGCGCGTTGAACTTGCCTGCGTCTACCATTATCAGTATTTATACGCAGAGAGAAAGAATTTTGAAAGCTGCCGATGTTACTGTTGGTTCTGCTCGTGCAAAGTGGTCTCTCTTAGTCGGCATCTGATAATGGATAAAATAGAAAGTCTATTGCTTGAGTGGATTGATGGGTGTACAAAGCATGGTGTTCCGTTAAGTTTTCTTATATTTAAGGAGAAATCAGTCAGTCTTTTTAATAAGCTGAAACAGAAAGCACTGGGTGATGGTGATGAAAGTGTTCCGAAAGTGTAACTTAAAGGTAGTCATGGGTGGCTTGGTTGGTTTCTGAGGCAAGTGCAGCTTCATAGTTTAAGCAGTGGTCCCCAACCTCCGGGCTGTGAACCGATACCGATCCACGAAGAATGCAGTGGTGCAGCAGTAGTCGGAACACACCCAGCACATCTTTAAGAAAAAGGCCGAAATAAACAAGCTAATTAATTAGGTGCCGCTTGGCACGTAAATGTCGGCCCAGATCAGAGGCGATTGCCGATTGTGTCAGGTGGTTATTCGTATAAGCACAAAATGCTCTGCAGATGCTGGGGTCAAAGCAACACAACACGCCGGAGGAACTCAGCAGGTTGGGCAGCATCACGGATGCTGCCCGACCCGCTGAGTTCCTCCAGCGTGTTGTGAGTGTTTATTCGTATAAGCAAGTGTTTAGCTGTGACGAAACTGCAATTTATTGGATTCTTCCGGATTCTGGTAAGTGAAACTACACCGTACATACATTATTTCTACTTTATTTAGGCTGCGTATTTTTATGTTATTTGCTATGATTTGGCAGCTTCATAACTTAAAGGTTACTGGAGAGAGTGTTTCTGCCGAGAGCGCTTCCGCGAGATTTTTCACTGCGCTGCAGAGATTTTTCAGTGCTGCAGAAAAGTATTTCTACTTTATATAGGCTGTGTATTTATCATATCATTCCTGATTTTACTATATGTTACTGTTATTTTATGTTTTATGTGTTATTTGGCATGATTTTGTAGGTTATACTTTGGGTCTGGGAACGCTCAAAAATTTTTCCCATATTAGTAAATGGTAATTGCTTATTCACTTTACAACGTTCCAGCTTACGAACCGTTTCATAGCAATGCTCTACCTTCGGATAGCGGGGGAAACCTGTGCTTACTTGCTGAATGTAATGTGTCAATTTCTGTACCACAGAGACCAAACACAATAGGTGAACAGTGAGAAAGCAGGATCTCCCAGTGGCCACACATTTTAATTCCATGTCCCATTCCGATTCTGATATGTCTATCCATGGCCTCCTCTACTGTAAAGATGAAGCCACACTCAGGTTGGAGGAACAACACATTATATTCTGTCTGGGTAGCCTCCAACCTGATGGCATGAACATTGACTTCTGTAACTTCCGTTAATGCCCCACCTCTCCCCCTCGTACCCCATCCGTTATTTATTTATTATTTTATATATTTTTCTCTCTCTCCTTTTTCTCCCTCTGTCCCTCTCACTATACCCCTTGCCCATCCTCTGGGTCCCCCCCCCCTTTTCTTTCTCCCTAGGCCTCCCGTCCCAGGATCCTCTCATATCCCTCTTGCCAATCAACTGTCCAGCTCTTGGCTCCATCCCTCCCCCTCCTGTCTTCTCCTATCACTTTGGATCTCCCCCTCCCCCTCCCACTTTCAAATCTCTTACTAGCTCTTCTTTCAGTTAGTCCTGCCGAAGGGTCTCGGCCCAAAACGTTGACTGTACCACTTCCTAGAGATGCTGCCTGGCCTGCTGCGTTCACCAGCAACTTTTATGTGTTTTAGGTGAACACTATAATTGGTGTTAACCTGTGGACAAAATACTTCTGGTTGTCTTATTATTTAATTTCCCTTTAACACTGCTACTCCAAAGAAGTTCAATACAATCCTAAAAACAGCATCTCAAACTCTGAAGCATATTGCAAACTTCCAGTTTAAGTTGCTCATTTTCTGATATTGTTCACTTTCTGAATTAATTTGTAAACTTTAGTCTCCTGCGTGTTTTTTTTTTTGGCTATTTCATACAATTTGCTTCTCCCATTTGTATTCACCTCCAGAATGATTGTTTTCATTATTTCACCTTGCATGATTTCCCATTTTTGTCAAATGATTCCCCTTTGACTTCTACATGGTCACCACATTTTTGTTCTTGTTTCTTTTTCTTCAATGCTTAAACCTGTTACTTTTTACCTTTTCCCATTTGTAATGCAAAGACATCAATCTGAAATGTTAACTTCCTGAAATGCTACCTGAGCTGAGTATTTCCAGCATTTACCCTCATTTGAAATGTTCCTTTTTTTCTTCTGTTGTACAGAATACGGTGGACAAACTGATCAAAAAGACTAACTTAGCCTTGGTTGTGGGAACGAACAGTTGGAGGGATCAGTTTATTGAAGCTATCACTGTGAGCGCTGGTAAGTTTTTAAAAAAAAGTTGAGTATGGCTTGGGAGTTTTTATCTGTGATACTGAATAAACCATTGAGGGAAAGGGTGCATTTTAATCTTCATACCCCTCAAAGCTCCACCCTTCTTGGATCTCTTGCGTAATAAGCGGTTAGCCTGATGCCTTAAGGCCTAACCACCTGACAACTAATCTTTTTACTGTCTGTAACCATTTGTTAGTATCTTGGGAAAAATCCTACTTCCTGGTTTCCCATCAGCAAGTTTACCCATTCTCACTCTGAAATTTAAAAAAATCATTCCAGAGGTAATACAAATGGGGGAATCAGATTGTATAAAATAGCCAAAAATTACAGTGGAGACTAAATTCTTCCCTCCCATACTCTTCTACAGGAGATTGCCAGTAATATAACAAACCCAGTAATTTAGTTTATGTCTTGAACTGGTGGCTTTTAACCAAATACTTCCTAGTTTCACAGCTAGTTGGTGTACCTGTGGAGAACAGCTGGAGCTGGCTTGCTGCATTAAGTATTCAGTTCTGTGGTCCTTGCCCACAGCAGCATGAAAGTCAGGAACCTGAAGGTCAAGGCATGTGCTTCTCTGTATTCTGTCCAAGGCTAGGATCCAGGCCCTCAGCTTCAAGCCAGCCATGGGTGATCTTTGGCTTATTTTTAAATTATTTCAATGGTTAGTTCACAGGTTTCATATCTTTAATATATCATCTAATTCTTTACAGTTTTATATACATCACCTTTCTAAATATTTTAGTTCATAAGACATTTGAAAAAAAATCAGATATTTGAAAACAGTGATAGTCAGAAGGCAGTCTGAGAGTGTGTAGACAGCTGCAGTAGCCTGTGCTGCTTGCAGCCTGTTGTGCCTCCATTGAGGGGCAGCCATGGTGTTGACAGGACATCTGGAGAATTAGACAGCACAGATTTAGTGTGGTTGCCGGACATATATAGGCAGTGACTTGCAAAGCATCGGTAGAGATGAGTGCAGTCTGCTCCACTGCATTCCTTTCCTCACTACTGCCCATCCTCAGAGTGAAAATATGTTCAGTATTGGAATAGTAATATTTGTCTTGGCTTTCCCCTCAAATGTGACATGAAGTACAGAAATGTTCACAGGAGGAAGAACACAATTTTAAGTGTATGTAACTTTGTGATAACAATTATTTGTCTCTCTCAAATATACCATTCCTGTTGGTGTAGGTTAAATAAGATCAACAGCATGGCAGTAATTTTAATTTTTCTGAATGGCCTAATAGCAATTAAAATCATTTTTGTTTTTTTTCTGATGACTTATTGATAAAGAAAATAGGTAAATAGTAATATCTTTATGGAGTTTTACCTTCCTATCATTTCAATCATGAGATGCTGGAAAACTTGTCACACAGAAGGGGCCATTCAGCCCAGGTGTATAAATTGCCAAAAAAAAGTAAACAAATACATACCCAGGTAGTGATTGAAGTTGATCATTTCTGCCTGTACCATCAAGCAAAACTACAACACTGGGGTAATATCTTTCCCTATCTACTATATTTCCCTGGTTTTTGGCAAAGATAGTATTATTTAAACCTAGAATGTTCCTATCATGCATTCAAGGTCAAAGTCCTAATAGTTTCTTATAATGTATTTAAATTCCTGTTTTAATGCAGAGTAGACAGTATATGGTCTTTCAGATTGTCTGTCCTTTTGATTGCCTTGATTGGCTTATGTTGACCTTCCATGTTTTGATAGCTCTTATGGGGAATTAGAAGGATTTACATTTAATCCTATAAACTGCTGATTAATTTTAAATTATCTCTACAGGTTATTGCTCCCATCTGCTGAAAGAAATTTGTTTGGCTTCCAGTGTTGGAACATTCCCCAAAAGCCCTTTTAAACTTTGTACCCCTTTGAGAGAATTTCATTAACTATCCAGTCAGGACATGTGAAGTTTTAAAAAAAAGTTAATTGCCTTTACAGATAGCATGAATTTGAATAATTTATGAAAGCAGTTCCGATACTACTTTTTCCTATCCAATGTTTCAGTATAGTATTTTCAATATAATCATTGAAAAAACCTTTCTTGTAGTGCATGCTTTTAAATCCTGTCTTTCCTCATCTTTTGACTCTAAACTATTCTAGCTCTACAGCCCTTTAAGAACTGTACAAGTACCTTCCCCATTTACAATGCTTATTACTCTAGCAACCTTGCTTTGAAATCTGCCTTCAAATCTGATGGATAGGGTGAATGATTGAACTCTGGGCATGAGTAGTCACTTGGGACTAGGCTATTATAGTCATTACAGAAACATGGAGGGATAGGATTGGCAGCATTAGGCAGAGATGGAGAAAAGATGTCTATCACAATAGATGAAATTATTAAGGGATCATCCAGATGAAAAATAATTGATCACCTTTTTGGTGATGTTTAATAGCCCCCCAAATAGTCAACGGGCATTTGGAACAAATATGCAGAGAAGATTGTGGAGAATTACAAGAATAATAGGTTTGTCATAGGAGGGGATTTTAGCTTAGACTGGGGTTTCGTACTTTCAAGGGTTTAGACGAGTGGAATTTGTGATTGGCGGCATGGTAGCATAGTGGTTAGCATAACACTATTAGAGTGCCAGTGACCTAGGTCCAGCTCCTACCATTGTCTGTAACGAGTTTGTTCGCTCTTCCTGTGCCCATGTAGGTTTCCTCTGGGTGCTCTGGTTTCCTCCCACATTTCAAAGATGAATGTGTTAATAAGTTAATTGGTCACATGGGTGTAATTGGGTGGCATGGGTTTAATTGGTTGGCATGGGTTTGTTGGGCTGGAAGAGCCAGTTAATCGTGCTGTATCTCGAAATAAATAAATGAATGACTAAATAAATAGTTTCTTGGGCAAAACCATGCTGACTTTGGCCTACTTTATCCTGCGCCTCCAAGGCCTCATTCTTAACAATGGACTCCAACATTTTTAAGACAGGCCAACTGGCCAATAATTTCCTTTTCCTGCCTCCCTCCCTTATAAAGAATAGAGTGTCACTTTCTCCCTAGTAATACACTCACTTCTGTCCCCTGATATTTTCGAATTTCTAGCATACTGCTGGTGTATTCCACAGTAAAGACTGACGCAAAATACTTTTTAAGTTCATCTGCCATTTCTTTGTCCCCCGTTATTACCTTTTGTGTCTTTTTTTCCAATGGTCCAATATCCACTGTTTCTTTAATGCTTAGATATCTAAAAATACTCTTGGTGTGCTTTGATGTTATTGGCTAGCTTACCTTCATATTTCATCTTTTCTCTCCTTATTGATTTTTTATTTGCCTTCTGTTTGTGTTTACGAGCTTCCCAATCCCTCAACTTCCCAATAATTTTTTGCTATATGCTGTCTTTAACTTCCCTTGTCAGCCATGGTGCCTCAACTTCTCTTTAAAATACTTCATCCTTGGAATGTATCTATCCTCTGCCTTCCAAATTCCCCTCAGAAACTCCAGCCATTTCTGTTCTGTCATCACCCATTCCTCTCTCATGCTTCTGTAATTTCCTTTACTCCACTGTAAAACTGATATATCTTGACTTTATCTTCTTTCCCTCAAACTGCAAGGTTAATTCTATCATATTTTTCAAGAAGAACTCTGGAAATATAGACAAGTGGACTTGACATATATGATAGTTAAATTACTGAAGTGTACTTTGAGGGATATGATACATTTGCATTTGAAAATCCCAGATTGATCAGGGATAGTCAGCATGGCTGTGCATGTGAGAACTCGCATGTTAAGAACTTGATTAAGAATTTTTTAATGAAGTGACCAAGAAGGTCAATGAGGGCAGTGTAGTAGATGTGGTCTACATAGACTTCAATAAAACCTTTTTTAAGATTCCATGCAGGTGGTTACTGTGAAAGGTGGGAGAGCTTGCTATTTGGGTACACAATTAGTTTGATGATGGGAAGCACAAAGTGATGAAAAAAGTTTTTTTTTTTGCACTGGAGGCTCATGACTGGTGGTGTGCTTCAGGTCAGTGTTAGACTCATTGTTTGTCATCTACATCAACAGTTTAGATAAGAATGTACAAGGCATGGATAGTAAGTCTGCAGATGCTAAAATAGGTGGTGTCATAGATAATGAATATTGTTAACAAGAGTTTCAGTGAGATCAGTGTAAGTGGGCCAGGTAATGGCAAATGAGACTTAGTTCAAATAAGTACGAAAGGTTACATTTTGGAAAGTCAAATCAAGGTAGGGCTTTCACAATAAACAGTACAGCCATGGAGTTGTAGGTGAACAAGGATTGTGAAGAAGGCTTTTGGCACACTAGCCTTCATTCATCAGGGCATTGAGTATGATGCTGGTGAAGTTACATTTGGAATAATGTGTTCAGTTTTGAATGCCCTGCCAAAAGAAATATGTTATTAAACTGGAAAGAGTGTAGAAAAGATTTACAAGGATGTTGAGGGACTGAGTTTTAGTAAAAAGTTGGACAAACTACGACTTATTGGAGTGTAGAGGACTGAGAGGTGACCACGTAGAAGTGTATACAGTCATGAGGGGCATAGATAGATAGGGTGAATGTGCTCAGTTCTTTTCCCAGGGGTAGGGAATTGAGAACTAGAGTGTGCAACTTCAGGGTGAGAAGGGAGATATTTAATAGGAATCTGAAGAGCAACTTTTTCACTCAGAGGGAGGTCAGGATATGGAATAAGCTCCCAGCAGAAGCAGTTAAGGCAGATACATTAACAACTTTTAATAGACAGTCAGATAGGTATATGGATAGGATAAGTTTAGAAGACTATTGGCCAAATGTGGGCATATGGAAGTAACTTGAATGTTGGCATGGATGAAGGGCCAAAGGGCCTGTCTTTGCTGTAGGGCTGTGACACCAAAGGGATCATTTTCAAATATGGCTGTGGAACCAGCTCAGAGGGGTATAATGGATAGATCGAGCTGGGAAGAAGGGGATAAGAGACCTAGTAACTTTTGTAATGGTGATGAGCAGGTGGAGGTGGCAGTGGGGAGGGCAAGGAGCTGTGTGGGCACAGAGCGTTAGAAAAGAAACAGTCTTAAGAGGCTGACTGGGAAGTGTTGGAAAGGAGGAAGGGTGAGAGAATCTGGGTGGATCAGAAAGAAAGGAACAGGGGAGTGAAGGTTATCTGATATTGAAAATATTCAGGCCATTGGGTTGTAGCTGAAACACAATATACTTCTAGTTCTTTGTGTTGGGCCTCACCCCAGAAGTGGAGACAGACAAGTCAGTATGAAAATGGCAAGGGGATTTGAAATGGCATACAGCTAGGAGAACAAACTGCCAATTGCAGACGTGATGCAATAGATAATGTTGGAGAAAGTGCATATGAATATCCACCACACTTGGAAGGACTGCTTAGGTTGCTGAATAACTGTAAGGGTGAGGATGTCGTACCACTCACAGTTACTGGGGAAGGAGTAGGCGGGGAGTGAGTGAACCAGGGTGTCATTAAAAGAGACAAGGAAGATGTGACTGGTGATGGGATTGGGTAGAAAATGAAGAATGATGTTCTGAATATAGAGCTGGTAGGATGAAAGGCAAGGACCAAAGAATTGCTACCTCTGTTCTGTCTAGGGAGAGGTAGTTGAGGGCAGAAGTGCGAAAAACAGAGGAAATGTAGGTGTGGAACCTATCAACTACAGTAGAGAGAAAGCCACACTTCTAGAAAAAAGGAATTGCAGATGTCCTGGAATGGAAAGCTTTGCCTCAAACAAATGTAGCGGAGACTGAAACGGAGAGAGATCTTCAAGAGATTGGATGGAAGTGTAGTCTAGGTAGCTGGGTAGTCTAGGTACTTGGATTTATTGTAGTAAATGTTAATGATTAGTTTGTCTCTTGAGATGGGGATACATTCAGAAAGCAAAGAGAGGTGTTATAAATAGTCCAAGCAAAATTGATGGTTTAAAAGTTAGTGGTGCAGTTGATCATTTCCACTTGGGTATAGGAAACGATTGTAGTTGACGAATTGGAGAAAGAGTTGAGAAGAGGTACCAGAGTGTGTTTGAAACAAGAAATATTCCATCTGGCTAACCAAAAAATGGGCATAGCTGGCGCACATGAAAAATCAAGAGAGAAATTCATGGTGAGAACAAGTTCTGACGGGCCAGATGGATGTGTTATATATGGTAAGTGGTTGGATCTGTTTTCTATAAGGACAGAGTACCTTAAGTCTTTCTAGAGTTTGAAGGAGTAACTAGGCTTTGGGATCAGATTGTTTTGCAGTGTTAACAAAACATTCAGAATTTGCATTCCTGAAGGAAGGAGACCCTTGCAAGATCATCTACAATGAATCAAGATGTTTTGTTGACTACTGCATAAACAATATTGATTGGTATTTAGTTGTGGAATTAAGCAAGTCTGCTTCCATTGAATATTTCAAAACCTGGGACATGATGTTTATTTCAGTTCTTGGATTATTTTACCCAGGATCCCTTTTTCCTTTCTTATCTCTTCCTATCCCAAACTTACCACATCTTCACCATCCCTTTTGATCCTCCACTTCTGATTTTAAACCAGCAGTCCTCAGCTTCATTTCCCTGATTGCTTTCTGAATAAATTGTGATGTTCAACTCTTCTGCTGCAGCCTTTCCTGCCATAGCAACACACAAAAGGATGGAGGAACTCACCAGGTGAAGCAACAATATATGGAAAAGAATAAACAGTCGATGATTTGTGCTGAGACCGTTCATCGTAAAGGAACGTTAAAGAAGCCAAAATAAGAACGGGGGGGTGGGGGGGGCGGCGGCGAAGGGAAGGAGTATAAACTACAAGGTGATGAAGACAAGTGGGTGGGAGTGGGAGAATTAAGTGAAAAGCTGGGAGGTGTTAACCGCAAAAGATAAAGGGCTGAAGAAGGAATATGATAGAGGACAGTGGACGTGGGAGAAAGGGAAGTAGGGGAGACCCCAAGGGGAGGTATGACGTGGGCCAGAGTGCAGAATGGAAAAAGGTGGAAAGGAGATGGGGAAAAATTACCAGAAATTAGAGAAATCAATGTTCATGCTGTCAGGTTGGAGGCTACACAGACTGAGGATGAGGAGTTGCTCCTCCAACCTAAGAGTGGCTTCCTCGAGACAGTGGAGGAGCCATGGACCGAAATCTTGGAATTGGAATGGCGATTGGAATTAAAATAGATGGCCACTGGGAAACCCTGCTTACTGTGGATGGAGCAGTCTCTCCACTTTACATCAGGTCTCACTAAGATAGAGGAGGTCATAGCGGGAGCACCGGATATCCAACAAACTTGCAGGTGATGTGTTGCCTCACCTGGAAGATTGTTTTGGGGCTCTGATTGAATGTGAGGGAGGAGTTGAATGGGCCAGTGTGGCACAGCATCTGGAAGGAAACATTTTCTGTGTAAAACCACAATCTACTCAGTTATTTGCTCCAGATTCCAGCATTTGCAGTCTCTTGTATCATTACAAACCATTCTCATTTCAACCAACTACAGTAATTTTTTGAGATGCAGCACAGAACAGGCCCTTCTGGCCCAACGAGCCGCACCGCCCAGCAACCCACCTATTTAACACTGACCTAATCACAATTACAATTTACAATGACCAATTAACCTACTAACCAGTACGTGTTTGGACCATGGGAGGAAACTGCAGCAAAACCACGTGGTTAGAGAACATACAGATGGCGCTGAAATTGAACTCTGAGCTCCGATGCTAACGCGAGTGTCATGCTAGCCACTATGTTACCATGGCACCCTATCGTTAATGGAGATGAAAAAGTGGATTAATACTTGCCCATTCATCCGTGACATACCCCATCACCTTTTTCCTCTTTCCTTCTTGCCCTTAACTTGGAAGAACTCAGTCTGTCCAAATGAACCAGCAACTCACCTGTACTTCCAATTTAGTGTACTGCTCAGAATATCTCCTCTACAAAGGAAAAACCAAACAATTTAAGTGATTTCTTTACAGTGTACTTCATTCAGTCTGCAAGAACAATCTTGAGCTCTGTCTGTCACTTCAGATCTCTGCAGCACTCTCACTCCCACCTCTTTTGATCTATTTTCTTCCAGTGGTGTCTGATCTTGACACAGACAAAAACAACTTGGCCTTGTCAAGACATTGTAATCCTCAGGAATCAATGTTAAATTTCTCGTAGCTTCCCACTTTTTCCTAAGGTGTCGTTGGAATCCAGATGAAAGATCTTGTCCCAAAATGTCAACTATTTCCCTCCACAGATATGGCTTGGCAAGTTTCTTCAGCATCTTTTTTTTCTCTCTAGGTTCTTATATCCTCTTGTATGTTCAAAGGTCAAAGTAAAATTTATTATCAGAGTACACACGTCACCAAATACAACCCTGAGATTCTTTTTCTGCTGCCATACTTAGCAAATCTATAGAACAGGATTTGAAAGCTATAAACATCAGGAGCTGTAAACTAAATAAACTGTGCAAATGCAAATAATAAATAGCAATAAGTAAAGAGCATGAAATAACAAGCTAAGAATCTGTAAATTAGTATAGTTTTCCCCTTTTGTTCAGGAGCCTGATGGTTGAGGGGTAGTAACTATTCTTGAACTTGGTGGTGTGAGTCCTGTGAGCACCTGTATCTTCTACCTGCAGCAGTGAGAAAGAGCATGACCTGGGTGGTGAGGGTCTTTGGTAATGGATGCTGCTTGTCAACAGTGGTGTTTCATGGTTGGGAGGATTTTATCCATGATATACTGGGCCGAATCCACTACCCTTTGTAGGAGCTCCCACCCAAAGGCATTGATGTTTCTATATCAGGCTGTAATGCAGGCAGTAAGCATGCTTTCCACTGCATATCTGTAGAAGTTTGTCAAGGTTTTTGATGTCATGCTGAATCTCCACAGACTCCTGAGGAAGTAGAGAGGATGTTGTGCTTCCTTTGCAATTATATTTATATGATGGGTCCAGGACAGGTTCTCTGAGGTAGTGACACCCAGGAATCTAAAGTTACTGATCCTCCGATGATTACTGGCTCATAGACCTCCGGTTTCCCTGTCCTGATGTTTATTATCAGTTCCTTAGTCTTATTGACATTGAGTGAGACGTTGTTATTACATCACTCAGCCAAGTTTTCAGTCTCCCTCCGATATGCTGATTCATCACCACCTTTGTTACAGCCCACAAGAACGGTGTTATCAGCAAACTTGTACATGGTGTTGGAGCCATACTTAACCACACAGTCAATGGGTGTAAAGCGAGTAGAGCAGGGGGCCAAGCACACATTCGGTGCTCCTGTGCTGTTGGAGATTGTGAAGGAGATGTTTTTGCCAATCCAAACTGACTGGGATGTACAAGTGAGGAAATCCAGGATCCAGTTGCACAAAGGGGTATTGAGGTCCAAGAATGCATTCCTGGTGTTAAATTCAAATACCAAGTGATCTTAAATGCACGCAGCATTAGAAATAAAGAGGATGACCTTGCTGCACAGCTGCAGGTTAAAAGGTATGACATTGTGGCCATCACTGAGTCATGTCTAAATGATGGATGTGATTGGGAGCTGAATATCCAAGGATACACAGTGTATAGGAAGGTAGGTAAAGGGGGTGGCGTGGCCCTGATGGTAAGTAACGATATCAAATCAATAGAAAGAAGGGACATAGGATCAGAAGAGGTAGAATCCTTATGGGTTGAGTTAAGAAATGGCCAAGGGTAAAAAGACACTAATAGCAGTTACATACAGGCCTCCAAACAGCAGTCGGATGTGGACTACAAGTTGCAGCTGGAAATAGAAAAAGCGTGTCAGAAGGACAATGTCAAGATAATCATGGGGGATTTTAATATGAAAGTGGATTGGGAAAGTCGGGAAGGTAATGGATCTCAGGAGAGGGAGTTTGTAGAATGCCTACAGGATGGCTTTTTGGAGCAACTTGTCCAGAAGCCCACCAGGGGACCGGCTGTTTTGGATTGGGTGCTGTGTAATGAACCTGAGGCGATTAGGGAGCTGGAGGTAAAGAAACCTCTTGGAAGTAGTGATCATAATATGATTGAGTTCAGTTTCAAATTTGAAAAGGAGAAGCTGGTATCAGGTGTATCGATATTTCAGTGGAACAGGGGAAATTACGGTGGTATGAGAGAGGAACTGGCCCAAGTCAATTGGAAAAGTAAACTAAATGGAGGGACGGCAGAGCAGAATTGGATGAAATTCCTACAAGAAATAAGGAAAATGCAGGAAAAATATATTCCAAGAAAAAAGAAAATCATGAATGGAAAAATGGCACAAATGTGGCTAACGAGAGAGGTTGAGGCAAAAATAAAAGCAAAAGAAACAGCATACAAGGAAGCAAAAATTAGTGGGGAAAATGAGGACTGGAAGACCTTTAAAAACTTACAGAAAGAAACTAAGAAAGTCATTAGGAAAGAAAAGATGAATTATGAAAGGAAGTTGGCGATTAACATAAAAAAGGATACTAAGAGTTTTTTTAAATATTTGAAGAGTAAAAGAGTGACAAGGGTAGATATGGGACCGATTGAAATGATGCTGGAGTAATTATAATGGATAACAAAGAGATGGCGGAGGAACTGAATGAGTATTTTGCATCAGTCTTCACAGTGGAAGACATGAGCAATATACCTGATAGCCAGAGGTATCAGGGAATAGAATTAGGTACAGTCAAGATAACTAGAGAGAAAGTGCTTGGGAAGCTAAGTGGACTAAGAATAGATAAGTCTCCTGGCCCGGATGAGGTGCACCCAAGGGTTCTGAAGGAGGTGGCTTTGGAGATTGTGGAAGCATTGGAAATGATCTTCCAGGAATCAGTAGACTCTGGCATGGTTCCGGAGGACTGGAAGGTCGCAAATGTAGTTCCGCTATTTAAGAAAGGAAGGAGGCAGCAAAAAGAAAATTACAGACCTATTAGTCTGACATCGGTGGTTGGAAAGATATTGGAGTCAATCCTCAAGGACGAGGTTATGAAATACCTCGAGGTGCATGACAAGATAGGCCGAAGCCAGCATGGTTTCATGAAGGGAAGATCCTGCCTTACCAACTTATTGGAATTTTTTGAGGTAATCTCGAATAAGATTGACAAGGGAGAGGCTGTGGATGTTGTATATTTGGATTTTCAAAAGGCCTTCGATAAGGTGCCGCATATGAGGCTGCTTAATAAGATGAGAGCCCATGGAATTATAGGAAAGCTATTGAAATGGGTGGAGCATTGGCTGATAGGCAGAAAGCAAAGGGTGGGAATAAAGGGATCCTATTCTGATTGGTTGCCGGTTACTAGTGGTGTTCCGCAGCGGTCGGTGTTGGGGCCGCTTTTTACGATGTATATCAATGATTTGGATTATGGATTAAATGGGTTTGTGGCCAAGTTTGCGGATGATACCAAGATAGGTGGAGGAGCAGGAAATGTTGAAGAAACGGAAAGGTTGCAGAGAGACTTAGTCAGTTTAGGAGAGTGGGCAAAGAAATGGCAGATGAGATACAACGCTGACAAATGTACGGTTGTACATTTCGGAAGAAGAAATAATCGGGCAGATTATTATTTAGATGGGGAGAAAATTCAAAAATCGGAAGTGCAAAGGGACTTGGGGGTCCTCGTGCAGGATACCCTAAAGGTTAACCACCAGTTGGATTGGCGGTGAGGAAAGCGAATGCTATGTTGGCATTCATTTCAAGAGGAATAGTGTATAAGAGTAAGAAGGTGTTGATGAGGCTCTGTGGGGCATTAGTGAGACCTCATTTGGAATACTGTGTGCAGTTTTGGGCCCCCTATCTTAGAAAGGATATACTGATGTTGGAGAGAGTTCAGAGAAGATTTACGAGGATGATTCCTGGAATGCAGGGGCTAACATATGAGGAGCATTTGTTGGCGATTGTATTCATTAGAGTATAGAAGAATGAGAGGGGATCTCATAGAAACATTTCGAATGTTGAAAGGGTTGGACAGAGTAGATGTGGAAAGGCTGTTTCCCTTGGTGGGTGAGTCCAGGACAAGAGGCCATAGTCTTAGAATTAGAGGGTACCCAGTTAAAACAGAGATGAGGAGAAATTTTTTTAGCCAGAGGGTTGTGGATTTGTGGAATTCGTTGCCACATATGGCTGTGGAGGCCCGATCATTGAGGATGTTTAAGGAGGAGATTGACAGGTATCTAATTAGTCAGGGTATCAAGGGATATGGGGAAAAAGCGGGAAATTAGAACTAGATGGGTGAATAGTTTAGCTCATGGGGGAGCTGCGGAGCAGACTTGATGGGCCGAATGGCCTACTTCTGTTCCTTTGTCTTGTGATCTTGTGATCTCGCTTTAACTTTAATGCCCATTTGTCTTTCCACCCAAGCCGAAATATTTCTGCACCATCTAACCACCTTGTTACGCATTTGGGCTGTCCTTAATTGCCTACATTCTAACTATAGGTACTTAACTTGCGTAAACTGCCATCAAGTTGTTTTAAACCACAAAAGTACTATAATAACTTAATGCATATTTTTCAAAGATGAATATATAATTATTGAAGTATGTTGCCCTCCGCTAATAACTTAAAGATAATTTTCCAGCTAATAATCTTGGCAAACCTAAATGGCTTGACCATAGCAGTGTTTTCAATTATGTGCACAAACTCTGCTTTTCACCTCCTATTCACTTCAGTTATTTGTTGTTCATGATGCCTACTTCTAACTTAGAAAAATTACTTCAGCTAATTAAAGGCTTCTCTGATGCAAAAGCTAATTCTTTCTATTGTAGCTGGAGGCTCTGTATGAATAAAGCAGCTTGATTTAGGCAAAAGACATCTTTGTCCCTTTGTACACTGCAATTTAACTTTCTTTCAACAGGGATGATGCAACTGTTTTTGTGGTTCTTTGTAGGCAACTTTTTCAGAGTAGATAATTTTACCTTTTGCATTAAATTTCCTAATTCCACTTGACAGATTCAGACAAAGGGTTCTGCCAAGTCAGTTCTGTATATTGTAGATGGAGCGCTAGATCTTCTATCCATACACCGAGTAGACAGTAATTGGAGAGAGCCTCTGTAAACAATAGCCATTGCCACAAAGTCTGGAAAAAATGTTTCATTTGTTCTCAGAAGCTTATTACCAACAGCAACAGGAGAATAAAGTCATTAGTATGATTTCAGGACTGATAATTCTGTCTCCAAGCTTAATTATTGATTAAAGTTACTAAGTTTAAAGACTATTATTTCACAGTGACCTCACTAAAGTAATGAAAAGTGTGCATGGGGGTGGGGTGCAGTTTGAGGTGGAGTCACAAGGTTGCAGAGGAAACATGAAAAGTTCTTACCTGCACCGTAGACTGTACATTTCCTTCCATACGTGCTACCTGACCTGCTGAGTTCCTCCAGTTCCTTAAGTATGTTGTTCAAGATTTCCAGCATTTGCAGTCTCTTATGTCTCAATATGTCAACAAATTGAGTTGCATAATACTGTTTCTGTTTAGCATTAAAGCAACTGAAAATCGATTTTTGTTTGGAGTGAAATGTACAAAGATAATTTCAAGAAATACATTCAGCACCTTGGTATCAGTTAATCTTGCCACCTTTTTTCACATTTCCTTTCCTGACCAGACAATGTCCTTTGGCTGATCTCATGCTGAATAATTGTGAGTCCTAAACTCACCCAAAATCAATCATGTCTCAGGTTTTTCAGTAATGGGCAAGCAGTGTTGCTGTGCCTCTGATCTTGAACATCAAGTTAATTTATCTTGAAGCAAAACCTACTGTGGGAACTTCACAATAATTCACACTATCAACTTTGCCTACTAAACCACACCTGCAACCAAGATGCTATCAAATATTGCCATTAATTTGCTGCAGAAGGCAATGGAGGAAGAGATAAAGATTGAGGAGGGATAATAATAACTTCTACCTATTTGTGTAATTCACACTCGACAATGTTTCTTGATGTTGCTCCAAAAATGTATCTCGCCTATCAACTTGTGCAATTTGGCATTGGTATATGCTTGTCTTCTCATGAAATCCTTTGGCTCTTTTACTCTATTAGGGGAATTATTTTTTTTTTTAATTTGTTTGCTCTACTTAATCCTAGTCACCATTCACCATAATAGCTAGGATTTCCTAGTGGCCACAGCCACTTTAATTCCACTTCCCATTCACATTGACATGTCTGCCCACAGCCTTCTCTATTGCCAGATTGAGGCAAGACACAGTTTAGAAGAATAGCACCTCAAATTCCACCAGATTGCATGAACATCGATTTTTTTTTTTTTTAAACTTCTGTTGACTACTCTCCTCTGCTTTCCTTAACCCTACTGGCTCCATCCTTTCTCTTTCCCCACCTTCTTGAGTCCCTTATTACCACACATATTCTTCTATCACCTCCTTCCCTTTATATCATGGTCCACTGTCCTGTCCTATCAGATTCCAACTTGTTCATCCCCTTATCACTTCCTTCTAGCACCTTGCATTATTTCCACTCTTTTCCTCTCCCCCCCCCCCAACTTGGATTCATCTATCACTTACCAGCTGTTACTCCACCACTCTGCCCCCCCATCCCACATTATTATACTGGCTGTGTCCCTGTTTCCAGTCTTATGGAAGGGTCTATATCCGAAACATCGACTACCCATTTCCCTCTACGTATGCTAACCTGCTGAGTTAGTTCCAACATCCACACTTTCTTGTGTCTTCCTTCCTCCAGTTATCAGCATTCTCATAGAAGACAACATCTGTGAAGGAACTCAATATTGTTATTTCCAAGATTTAGCTAACTGATGTCAAGTCAAGTTTATTGTCATTTAACTATATACATGTATAAAACATACATAACTATATAATGTTTATAGAAATGAGACAATGTTTTTCCAAACCAGGGTGTAAAGCACAATAATACACATAACACACAATAACTTTAAGAAGGTATGGATAAAATCTACAGATGAATCACACATATATAACAAACTAAAGCACGTTATTTTAAAATATTGTAAGCTACTGAACAGATTAATAGTTCGCATATGATGTGGCTGGGAGTTCAGAAGCCTAAAGGCCTGTTTCTCAACCTGACCGTTCCTATTTTATGCATCGTAGTCTCCTGCCTGATAGTAGAAGGTCAAAGAGGATGCTGGACGGATGGGTATGCTCCTTAGTAATACTAAAGGCCCTACATATGCAGCACTCCTGATAAATGTCCCTGATGAATCGATGGTAGGGAGACCCCAATGATCCTCTCAGCTCTTTTCACCGTACTTTGTAGGGACTTCCAGTTCAACGCTCAACTGCTCCCTCTGCAATTAGATACTGGACTTGTTACCACCAAGTCCACAGTCAGACCATGTTGGCAGCAATGTCTCTCATCCCATTATGCTGAGCACTGGCACTCCCCAAAGCTGTGTGCTCAGCCCGCTGCTGTTCACACTGCTGACACATGACTCTGTTGCAGGATCCTGCTCAAACCGTGTCATCAGGTTTGGAGGTGACACAACAGTGGCTTGCCTTATTAACAACAATGATGAGATGGAGTATCGAGGAGATATACTCTTCTTATTTCTGTTTAATCAGAAACATAAAATCAAGCATATAGATCCAAGAATTGTTGTTAAAATTTGTAACAGGAGTACAGCCATTATATGAACATAGGCAGAGGTACAGATTTATTTTGTTGTCAGATTGAAAATTTATACACAAGATAGAAAGAATATTGGTTGCAATATCTTTTGAAAGATTTTAGTAATGTTACAATTAAAGAGTTTGTGGTTCCTTTGCATTTCTAAATCATATATCTTGTAGGTGCTAAGTCACTATGGAATACCTTGGAGTTTTACTGTGTAATTTTTCAGTTTAGCACTCTTGCTAGTGTTAGTGGACATCACAGTCCATTTCTGAGGAATTCAATAGAATCATTATACTAGGTTAAATGTGAAACTCTAGTTAACTACCAGAATGTAATATTATTCTGTACGCTGTATCATTGTGTGGAAAGAACGGCATAATGGAGAAATTTGTTTGATGTAACTGATGGTGTAACAAAGGTTATTCATTTTGACACCATAGGTAGCTAAATTTTAAAAGCTTTCACAAAATATTAACATGTTCGATACTGCATGTTAGCCTTTACGTTTTTGTTTTTATTGTATTTTTGTAATATTTGGGCCTTGCTGAAGCCAGCTTTTATTGCCCATCTCTAATTGCCCTTGAGGATTTGTTGGTGAGCTCCTGCCTTGAACCTCTGCATACCTTCTGAAGGTACAGCCACGGTACTATTGAGGAGCGAGTATCAGAGTTTCAGTATGGTGATAATGAATAACCAGTGAAGTTTACAAATCTGGATGGTGTGAGAGTCCGGTGGACTTGCACTTGTTGATGTTTCTATGCACCTGTAATCCTCAGTAAAGTTACACATTTGGGAAGTGCTGTCAGAGAAGGATGGGTGAGTAATTGCAATTCGTTTCTCTGAAAGGTTACATTTCTGGCACTAGACACTTTATTCAGCATCGTACTGAAGTATCATGCTTTACGTTTATATTTAGTTCTTCAGAGTTGGACCTGTGGATAAAAACTAAGATTGGGAGAAAAGTGTTGTAAACAAATCAGTAAGTGAACACTGTATTACCCACAGCAAAAAACAAAATTACTCAGGCTTGGTTCAGACAGAAGTTTTGGACAGAAATAGTTTGTTTTGAATGGGTGGTCTTTATGTGCAATGGTCGTTTGAATCATTTTGTATAAGTTTGTTGAAGGTATAGTATCACAAAGTTTTGCACAGCTTTTGAAAAAGTCTTGTCGTCTTGTGTCTACTTGCATGATATTTACAACATGATGTTCAAGAACATTAAGACCAGTTTGATTACAATGAATAACCTTAGACTAGAGGTGTTATGGCTAATTATAGTGTACCACTGTCATACTGCAATCAGCTGATTTATTAATTAGTTTGTACAAAACTGTAAAATACTTCTGCTCAAAGTGATAAAAAGTAATTTTGTGTATCACAAAACGGTTAGTACAATTTTATAAATCCAGATTTTAATTTATCATGGCTTCAGGCAAACTTTGTTATCTTTGATGCCAATAAATTTGTATGTCATTTGATATATAATGAATAATATGCAATGCAGTTTCCCTAAACTACATTGTTAATATTATTAAAATCATCAATCCTTTCATGTAACTATAATGGACATTCATTTTAAATCCATGCCTTAGTAATTCAGATAAAGAACTTCATCTTGGATATAGTATTTTCAGTGCTAAATTGAGACAAGTTTTCCAATAGTAGGTTAATTTTTCAATGTGTTTTACAATCTATGATTTCCATGCAGAAGTAAATCATAGCAAATACCAGAAATAGTTCTAATTATGTAATACTTCAATTAATATGAGCCTCATGATTGATTAGATTATCATAAACACGAGGGATTTTAGAGGTACTGGAAACCCAAAACAACACTCACAAAATGCTGGAGGAACTCAGCAGGTCAGACAGCATCTATGAAAATGAATACACAATCAACATTTCAGGCTGAGACCCTTCAGGACTGGAAATGAAGGAGGAAATGAAGGAGGAAGGTGCCAGAATAAAAACGTGGGGGAGGGGAAGGGGGACTAGATAGAAGGTGATAGGTGAAGCCATAGGTGGGTAAGGGAAAGGACAGGAGAAGAAGGAACCTGATAGAAGATAGTGGACCGTGGGAGAAAGGGAAGAGGAGGGGTACCACAGCGGGTGATAGACAGTTGAGGAGAAGAGGTAAGAGGCCAGTGTGGAAAATAGAACAAGAAGGAAGGGGAATGGATGGAAAAAAATTTGAGGTGTTGTTCCTCCACCCTGAGGCTGGCCTCATTGTGGCAAAAGAGGACTAAAACTGACAGGTCAGAATAGGAATGGGGGTAGGAATTAAAAAGGTTAGCCACTTGGGAAATTCCACTTTTAGGCAGATGGAGTAGAGCTGCTGGACAAAGCAGACCCCAACTTGCGCCGGGCCTCACCATTGTAGAGGAGGCTACATCGAGAGCACTGGATACAATAGATGACCCCAACAGGTTTGCAGGTGAAGTGTTGCTTCACCTGGAAGGACAGTTTGGGCCCTGAATGGAGGTAGGCAAGAAGGTGAATGGGCAGATGGAGGATTAGATTATCGTGTTTTACTCATGTGGCAATTGGCAAAGTCAGAATATTGTGTTTTTTTAAAACAAATTACCTTTCTGATATCATCCATTTAGTTAATTTATTTTTGGCATGTGGAGGTGCTATTGTATTGCTTATCAGGTTTTTATCAAGTTCCTTTTCCCTTTGCTTCACTTAATAAGAACTTCTGCCTTGCCTTTTAGTGGTATCAACCTAGCAAGTAGACTGGAAGCTGTTAAAATTATTGTAATGATAATGAATTAAAGGTCCTTTTTACCAGCTTCCCAGCCAGGGATCTGGCTATTGATGGGTTACCCTAAGTTTTTAAAAACATCCCACACATGATGCTCTTCCTCCAACATCTGCCTCACGCCTTCTCAAACGGATGGTTGATTTGAAATTATGCTGGCGTATCAAAACTATGCTTTCGCATTCTGACGCCCCCACACCCATCTGAAGATTGATTTTCCCAATGTCACAAGTAGCGAAGGAAAGACTTAAGTGTACCGAACCTGTGGAGTCTGTTCTATTGTTCACAATGCCTTGGATATCATTAGCCTGGCATGTGTTGTAACTAGGAAACTGAAGGTGGTTGGGAATTGGGGCTTAATTTACTCTCTGTAAAGTGAAACAGGCTGAAAGAGGATAAATAATAAAATTGATCATTTTTAGATCTCTGTCCTTGGACACATTGACTTGCAGATTACTTAACAATCCAGAAGTATTTATTCAGAAAATTGACATTGCCATTAATTATTTGTACCTTTATATTTATTTTAAGTGGGATTCTCAATTTATATCTGGTCCCAGTTTTACTGGGGAAAAAGGGCAGAGGTTTATTAAAATGGAAACCTCAACCATATGTCTTTCCTCATGATTGAATTTAAATGAATTAACTATCATTTTTGTAGCTTTACATTGAATTTTGTTTTACAGTTCAAATATATTTTGGAACTTTTCTAATTACTGAAAAGTGTAACCTAGCCACTGTTCTCTATAAAATGGCAGATTGCTACCAGTGAACTATTCCACCATCAGAAGATCTTAATTTCTTTTTCCATACTTGCCTTTGTCTGGCTCATTTGAAAGCACTTGCCCCAAAGTTAAAAATCCATTCAGACTTAATCACAATATTTGCTGATATGCCATTGGCTACATTGATTATGGATACTGTATTTCAGACTGATCACTAAACAAAGGTCCTACTTATCACAATTTCAAAGAATAGTAAGATCCCCTAGTATCCTGGCCAACATTTATTCCTTGAGCCGCATCATTAAAGCAGATTATTTCACTATTGCCATTTTGCTCTTTCTTGGATCTCTGTGTTTAAGTTGGCAGGTGAAATTACAATATTGACTAAATTTCAATGATACTTCAATGGTTTTTGTCTTTTTCAGGTCATCTATACTTGTGAAAGATGCTGTATAAATACTAAACATTTGCTCAATCATGTGATATTGATTACTAGTTCACTGATTTAACTTTATCAATACATCCTCAGTACTTATGTAGTCTTCCCAATATTTGTCTGCATAAAATAGTACATTAGGATCCATATGATTGTTGTCTGCCCAACTCCCACTTTAACTTGGTGTAGTCTTTCATTGATCCTATTATGGATTAATTGAGCATGCTTGCAAGAAGATGAATCTTAGGGTTGCATATGGTGACATCTATGTACTTTGATACCAAATTAACTTTAAATTTGTCCTCCTTCTTTTACATCAGGCTTACCTTTAAAATCATCCATGAATTGTCAAATGTTTCTAGCAACTCTGATCCATTGTAAATACTGAATCTCAATTAGAAATTCAGTCTGTCTCATATTTCATTAATACTATGTTTTCCATCATGTGAATTATGAAAAGCTTTCTACTATTACAATTTCACCCATAGCTAAATTTTTAAGGCATCCTAGAACAACTACTGTTGTTTGTTTGGGCTGAGGGCCACGGAATTAACTTTGAATATTAATTCATAAGCTTGTTTGCATGTTAATTCATGGTTAGATTCTTAACTTGTATTTAGTGTAAAATTTTACAGAATTGTTCCCTGTATAATTCAAACTAATCATCAGGTTTATCATTACAGCTTCTGGTTTTGAGAAATCCTAGATTACTTTTATTTCTTTGTGTTGCAGCTTGTATGTTAAATTTGTAGTGTTTTGATCTGTGGAAATGTGAATTAATTCCTTTATGATGACTAACTAATTCCTTTGTGTTTGTGCTAATACTGATTAGACTATTCATAATCAAATTAATGACATAATCTGTAGTGCTTTGTTTATGCTGCTCTTTGGTACTTAATTCCCACTATCTTTTATGACAACCATTGAAAATCTGAATTTCCTACACTCTAGCTCATTTATATCTATTTGATTGTATAAAAAAAAGACTTGAACATGGTGTAGTGAAGTCCTTGTTCATTCAGTAAACCTTATCAATAACATGTACTTTGGACAATGATTTTTGAAAATTGTGATAGGTAAATTACATGTTCAGATGCATCACGCCTGTCGTAAAAATTTATACTTACAAAGAAATTGTAAATGTGTTGTAAAAACAAATATTATATATTTTGATAGAATGATACTGAAATTAAAAAAAGCGCAGTGGGGGGGGAGGGATAATCACTACCCTTTCCCCGCAAAGCTCTAAATTTAAATCCAGAATTAATATGTAAATATTAACATACTGAATGATACAGCATTCACAGTGTTAACAGGAGCATTAGTCTATTTTTAATAATATTCTGCCATTTTCTGCAGGGGAAGATGATGATGACGATGAATGTGCTGAGGAAAAACTTCCTTCATGTTTTGATTATGTAATGCACTTTCTGACTGTCTTCTGGAAAGTTCTTTTTGCAATTGTACCTCCTACGGAGTACTGGAACGGCTGGGCCTGCTTTGTGGTGTCCATTATAATGATTGGCGTCCTAACTGCTATTATTGGTGACTTGGCTTCGCATTTTGGCTGTACCATTGGACTGAAGGATTCGGTTACTGCAGTAGTGTTTGTTGCACTGGGGACTTCGGTTCCAGGTAAAAAAAAACATATTAGATCACCCTAATTTTTATAAAAATAATATTGGATTTTTAAGCACTTTCTATACCTTTACCATTCTTGCAACTGTGGTATTTAAGAGTTATACCTGCTAATCTGTGGCTTTTGGCCCCTGACCTTTCTCTACACAAGTATAAATTTAAAATTAAGGAAATACAGTTGGAGATTGAAACTGAAATTGCAATGAAGGTGTTAGAATGCTAGTACCTTAAATTTACAATGGTGGCAATTCAAAATGAGAAAAATTCATTGAAGTATGCAACAGGTGAGTTTTTCTGTACTATGATCAATATGCTGCATGGAGCAATTATGTACTGATTGGGCATGATTTCAAATAACTTGATACAGATGAATATTTTAGAAAATGGTCTAATTGTTTAACACCAGCAAGTAGAAATTCAATGAATGCTATCTATTCTATTATTGCATCTTTATGACAGAATCTACAGAATATGCATCTGGATTTCTGGGATGTTTTCTGCAGTATGTTGACAAATGTTTGTCTAGACCCTTCTCTGTTTGGAAGTTAAAACTGTAGCAATTAATGCTGCTGACTAGAGATTTTTGTTTTTGCGGTGCTGCTTCACACTGTTATTTCCTGCTTATGCTTTGTGGTTTCTCCCAATTTTTGGTTCTTTGTCTATTCTCTGATAATATTTTGTGACACAAGCAATTTGGAAACTATTTCAAGTTGTGACCAAAGAGCAGTTGACAACAGATCAGTTTTTGACCTCCAGTTACGGGCAAGGAATGTAGGAGTAGGCAATTGCCTTTTTTCAATATTTTACAGCTTCAATTTTTATTTTGAAGATAATCAATTTCAGTCCTGAAAACTGCATTTGACTGAGCATTTAACAGGAATTCTGCAGATGCTGGAAATTCAAGCAACACACATCAAAGTTGCTGGTGAGCGCAGCATCTGTAGGAAGAGGTGCAGTCGACGTTTCAGGCCGAGACCCTTCGTCAGGACTGACTGAAGGAAGAGTGAGTAAGGGATTTGAAAGTTGGAGGGGGAGGGGGAGATCCAAAATGATAGGAGAAGACAGGAGGGGGAGGGATGGAGCCAAGAGCTGGACAGGTGATAGGCAAAAGGGGATACGAGAGGATCTACCCGGACCTCCTGTCCCATGATCCTCTCGTATCCCCTTTTGCCTATCACCTGTCCAGCTCTTGGCTCTATCCCTCCCCCTCCTGTCTTCTCCTATCATTTTAGATCTCTCCCCTCCCCCTCCAACTTTCAAATCCCTTACTCACTCGTCCTTCAGTCAGTCCTGACGAAGGGTCTCGACCTGAAACGTCGACTGCACCTCTTCCTACAGATGCTGCTTGGCCTGCTGCGTTCACCAGCAACTTTGATGTGTGTTGCTTGACTGAGCATTTGTAAGGTTGAAGAGCAAGCATCAGATCTTCTGGTTACCATGTAAGAGATGCATCCCTGTTGAAATTCTAAATGGCTTATCTCTGTTTTTAATTATACTGTATGCCTACTGCAGATTTGTTTTGGGACAATAGTAAGACATAGGAGCGGAATTAGGCCTTTCAGCTCATCAAGTTTGCTCCAACATTCGTTCATGGCTAATTGCTTTTCCCTCTCAACCCCATTCATTTGCTTTCTCCCCATCGCCTTTAGCACCTCTACTAATGTTGGGTTGTTGTTGACATGTTATTTTTCCTGTAGTTTAACTTCCCTATGGTTGATTATAATTTTATGTAATCACCTATATACATGTAATTGTTCAGTAAATTTTCTAGTGGTCTGTAGCTTTTGTATTATCTAGAAGTTGCTTTTTTTTAATTGGTGTCACACCACTGGAATGTGGCTATTTAATACATTAATTAACACTGGAATGTCTTGAGCTTGAGACGAATATGATTTCTTTCTTTGTCTTTCTTTCTTTATTTTTTTTTCTAGTCCTTGTAACACCTCATGAAATGGCAATAATCAACATAATTTATACCTCAGTCTTGACGTCCGAAGAACCTCTCTCTCACTCTCAAAAAAGTTGATTTCCGGGATATTATATATAATTTGCGGGGATCAGGGAGCCACTATTAATATGTGGGAGACTCCCACAACTTCCGGGAGAGGTGGGATGTCTGTGTTCAAGGACTCATAAGAGGATCTGAATAAATCCATCATGGTTGTCACAGACTTAATAAAAACAGTTGTAGAGAAATATGTCCACACAAAATCATTCAGAGTCTTCCCCAACCAGAACCCCTGGATAAACCATGAGATCCACAATCCACTGAGTGCCAGGTCAGTGGCATTCAGGTGTGGCAATCAAGTAAAATACAAGAGGTCTGGGTGCGATCTCCAGAAAGCCATCTCACATGTGAGTTGGCAATTCTGGACCAAACTTGAATCACTGAATGATGCTCGACACCTGTGGCAGGGCTCAAATGCTATTGCCTCTTACAAAGTGAAACCAAGCGACATATGTGACAATAAAGCCTCATACTCAGATGAACTCAATGCCTTCTATGTTTGCTTTGGCCGTAAAAACATGGAGGAACCATCACGACACACGCAGTCCCAGATGACCCCGTGATTTAAGTCTCTGAGGCCAACATAACAGCATCCTTCAGGTGGGTGAACCCATAGAAAGTATCTGGCCTAGATGGGGGGCTGGCCAATTACTAAAGACTTGTGCTGATCATCTGGCATAAGTGTTCACTGATATCTTTAACCTCTTGCTGAGTTAGTCTGAGGTACCCACCTGCTTCAAGCAGGCTTCAATTATACAGCTTCCTCAATGATTATTGTCCAGTAGCATTTTCATCCTCTGTGATGAAGTGCTTTGAGAGATTGGTGATGCAACATATCAACTCCTGCCTGAAAAGAGACTTGGATCTGCTCCAGTTTACCTGCTGTCACAACAGATGCCATTTCGTTGGCTCTTCACTCGACCCTGGAACATCTATTCAGTGAAGATGCATACATCAGGAAGCTTTTATCGATTACAGATAGGCATTCAATACTATCCCCTCGAAACAAATCAATAAGCTTCAAGACCTTGGCTTGAATACCACCTGTGCATTTGGATGCTCTATTTCCTCACTTGTAGACCCCAGTCAGTTTGGATTGGCAAAAACATCTCCTCCAAAATCTCCAACAGCACAGGTGCACCATAAGGCTATGTGCTTAGCCCCCCCCACTTGCTTTATACTTGTGCTTAGCCTCACGGTCATATCTTCAATGCCATATCTAATTTTGCTAAGGACACCGCTGTCATTGGCCCAAACAAAGGTGGTGACAAATCAGCATATAGGAGGAAGGTTAAAAATCTGGCTGAGTGGTGCCAAAACAACCTCTCACTCAATGTTAGCAAGGAGCTGATTATTGACTTGGGAGAAAAAAAAACTGGATGTCCATGAGCCAGCCCTCACTGGGGATATAGAGGCGGGGAGGGTCAGCAACTATAAATTCCTTGGTATTATCATTTCAGAGGATCTGTCCTCGGCCAAGCACACAACTACCATTATAAAGAAAGCACAGCAGCTCCTCTACTTCCTTAGAATTTTGCAATTGTTCAACGTGACCTTTAAAACTGACAAGCATCTATAAATGTGTAGCGGAGATTTTACAGCCTGGTATGGAAAATCAATGCTCTTGAATAGAAAATCTTACAGAAGGTAGTGGATATGGCCCAGTCCTTCACAGGTAAAGCCCACCATTGAGCCCATCTACATGGAACATTGTTACTGGAAAACAGCATCCATCATCAAGGACCCCCACCAACCAGACCATGCTCTCTTCTTCCTGCTGCTATCAGGAAGAAGGCACAGCAGCCTCAGGACCCAAACAACCAGACCCAAGACCAGATATTACCCCGCAACCATCAGGCTGTTGAACCAAAGGGTATAACTTCACTGAACTTCACACCCCATCACTGAACTGCTCCCACAACCTATGGACTCACTTTCAAGGACTCTTCATTTGAAGTCCTTGATACTTATTGCTTATTTATTATTATTATTATTCTTTTGTGTGTGCAGAGTTTGTTATCCTTTGCTTATTGTTTGTGGTCTGTTATGTGCTGTCTTTCATTAATTCTACTGTGTTTCTTGGATGAACTGTGTACGCGCACAAGAAAACAAATGTCAAGGTTGCATATGGTGACGTATATGTACTTTGATAAGAAATTTACATTGAACTTTGAACCGCTAGATCAATATCACACAAGGACCTATCAACATCCATTGTAAATGTACCCAATGGCTTGGCCTCCACAGTTCTCTGTGGCAATGAATTCCACAGATTCATCACCCTCTGGCTAACTAAATTACTCCTCATCTCTGTTCTAAAGGAACATATTTCTGTTTTGAGGTGGTGCTCTGTGGTCCTATCTGAAAAATCCTCTCCAAACCCACTCTTCTAGAATTCAATAATACTTTCAGTATTCAGTATGTTTCTGAGATCTCCACTCATTCTTCTGAACTCCAGTGAGTACAGAAGAATTTTTCATGCATTAACCCTTTAATTCCTGGGATCATTCTCATAAATTTTCTCTGGACCCTTTCTAAAGACAGCACATCCTTCCTTAGATAAAGAGCTCAAAACTGCTCACAATATTCCAAACAACACACATAAAAGTTGCTGGTGAACGCAGCAGGCCAGGCAGCATCTCTAGGAAGAGTTGCAGTCGACGTTTCAGGCCGAGACCCTTCGTCAGGACTAACTGAAGGAAGGACGAAGGGTCTCGGCCTGAAACGTCGACTACACCTCTTCCTAGAGATGCTGCCTGGCCTGCTGCGTTCACCAGCAACTTTTATGTGTGTTGCTTGAATTTCCAGCATCTGCAGAATTCCTGTTTTTTGCGTTTTTTACAATATTCCAAATGTGGGCTGACCAATACGTTATAAAATCTCAGCATTACATCATTGCTTTTGTATTCTACTCTTTAAATGAATGCTAACATTGCATTTGCCTTCTTTACTACTGACTCAACCTGCAATTTAACCTTTAGTGAATCCTGCACTAGAAATCCCAAGTCCCTTTGCACTTTCAAATTCTGAATTCCATCCATTTAGAAAGTAGTCCATACCTTTGTTCATTCTACCGAAGTGTATGACCATACACTTCCCTGCCCTGTATTCCATCTTCCACTTAATTGCCCATTCTCCAAATCTGTCCAGATCTTTCTGCAAGCGCTCTACTTCCTCAACACTACTTGCTCTTCCACCTATCTTTGTATCACAAAGCCATCAGTTTAGTCATCCAGAATATTAACATAGAGTATAATGTGAGAAGTAGACCTAACACTGACCCCTGGAGAACACCACTAGACACCAGCAGTCAACCAGAAATGGCCCCCTTTATTCCCACTCTGTTTTCTACCAGTCAGCCAGTCCTCTGTCCATGCTGGTATATATTCTGTAATACCATGGTCTCTTACCTTGTTTAGCAACCTCATGTGTGGCACCTTGTTCAAGACCTCCTGAAAATCCAAGTAAACAACCATCATTAACACTCCTTTATCAATCCTGCCTGTTACTTCCTTAAATAATTCCAGTATATCTGTCAAGCAAGACTTCCCCTTGAGGAAACTATGCTGACTTTGGCCTACTTTGTTGTGTGTTTCCAAGTACCCTGAAACTTAATCCTTAATAATGGACTCTAACATCTTGCCAACCACTAACTCGGGCTAACTGGCCTATACTTTCCTGCTTTTTGCCTCCCTCCTTAAAGGTTGAAATGATACCAGACATCCCACCCTGCAAAAACTCATTTTAGGGAGGTAGCACCCCCGCCCTCCGCAACCCCATATCTCCTCCCGCCCCCTACGGTCGACCTCTAAGGGTGTATGTAATACTTTGTTTAGTGATTTTGTCTAATATGTAAACCAAGTTGGGTATATGCAGAAAATGTAACATTAAAATATGTACTTATATTATCATGTTTGTTTTATTACAACTTTAAGCAAGTCTGCAGGGAGTTTGGCCTCATCAAATAGGACATCAATAGCATAGCTCCTTAGCAGCCAGCCAGCTAGTTTAAATAATGTTAGCTATGCTAATGAACGAATGACACCTGTTAAACTCACCTCAACATGTCTTTTACATTTTAACTCACCATGGGCAATAGAAAAGTCACTGTTACAAATAGTGCAGCAAGCAACACTGTCATTATTTTTGAGGTCGACTGTAAAGCCCGCCCACAGAGAAAACTTACAGGTCTACTTAGCAGAGGGCCACAATCGTTTTTGCACCGCAGACTGGTTTAATATTGACAATATTCTTGCGGACCGGCCGACGGGGGGGCGGGGGTGTTAATCACAACCGGAATATAGGTGATAAGTCAATCGCATCATAACGTTTTAAGTAACGTTTAGATATTAAACACATAGCGCATATTTTCCCCGTATGACCATATAAAGTCATTGCAACACACCAATATCGCTGAATCCTTGGGAGCCCTGGGCTTGTTTTCCTGCAACAACACGGTTCTATCGAGGGGTGATGGGAGACAGCAATACTCGAAGGGGGTTCCTTATGTCCAGTTTATTCCGCAATTTAGTTTTCGTTGCATTCATTGCAGAGATATGTTGGAAATGGAAGCAACGTTTTCAGTGCTTTCGTGGCTATCTCAGGATATTTAGCCTTGTCTTTGATCCAGAATGCCGGCAGAGATGTTATGTCAAACATACTTTTCAGTCCACCATCATTTGCAAGCTCGAGAAGTTGATCTTTTTCCCACACTGACATGGATGATTCACCGGGGACATTCACAAATAGGTCACGGACCCATTCCTTTGCTCATCTTGGGTCACTGATGACCTCGCGTGCGTTAAAATTCAACACTGCGTGACAGGGAATGAGGAAAGGTGCAGCTGACTCATATTGTTTCATATCGCCAAATCATATTGTTTCCTCGCAGCCCGGTGGTTGGGGACCACTCTTAGCATGAAGAGAGACCAATCAGGATGCTCGCTTTCCCTCTCCCCCTCAAAAAAATCTATTTCCAGGATATTGTATATAATTTCCGGGCGTCAGGGAGCCACTACCGAGATGCGGGAGATTCCCGGAACTTCCGGGAGAGGTGGGATGCTCATGATTCTCCAGTCTTCCAGAACATAGAGATTCTTGATCACTACCAATTCTTCCACAATTTCTTTACCTTTCTCTTTCAGAACTCAGGGTTGTAGTTCATCTGGCCCAGATCTTTCATACCTTTCAGCTTCTCAAGCACTTTTGCCTTAGTGATGGTGACTCACTTATGCCATCTTGACACTCTCAAATTTCTGGCATGCTGCTAGTGTTTGCCACAGTGAAGACTGACACAAAACACTTATTCAGTTTGTCATTTCTTTGTCCCCCATTATTACCTCTCCATTGTCATTTTTCAGTGATCTGATATCCACTCACAACTTTCTTATGCTATTGGTAATCTCTTTATATATGGACAGGGTCAGTTAGAGTTACAGGTCAGTATTTTCATTGGATTTGCAGGGCAGCAGTAACTTGACGTTGCTAGTGAAGGTGGCACACCCATCTGGGAGTAATTTGAGCAAAGTGGAAGGACTAATGAGAAATATTAAGTTTGAACTAATGGAAACAAGAAAAGTTGGGTTACTGAGGTCAAAGGCAAGAAGCAGGGAAGAGAAAATGATATTAGAATGGACATTAGCAGACAAGTTGCAGCTGGTTGAAATGCAGGTTTCATTTTCTCATGATTGATTAAGGAATTCATTGCAACTTGGCTAAATGGAGGACAAATAGTAAGGGACAGGAAAGAATTGGCCCTTTGAATAGTTGAAGTGAGGATTTGGTTCCCTTTTCACTCAGATTTGTGATTCTGAATATCAAACTAGTGTGCCTGTGGTCATATCTAAATCTGTAAGGAAGTTCCTCCCCAGTGTTTGTCTTATTTTCAGTAGACTAATGTATATAAATTTATTCCCGTTATCAATGAGACCAGGGTGAGATCTACAGATTAGCCTCAATCTTGTCTGAACTGCAGTATGTAATCAGAGGTTAATGTAATCCTAGTTCTGGCCTGTGGTTGTTGTAGGTTGACTAGCTCCCCATTAGTTCTGAAGATTAGCCGCACTAGCATGAGAAAGGTCACTAGAGGCGAGGTGCAACATTGCAGCAAGGAAGTTTGGATCAAATACAGCCTTGTTTAATACTATTCTTCATTGACATTGCTTCTGTTGTAATCCCATCATTTAGTATGATTTGTAGCCATCATGGAGTAAGTGTGTAATGGAGATGAATCTGACCAGTTCTTCCTTTCCAATGTTTAAAAAAGATAATCAGTAGCAGCCGGTACTACTCCTGGCATTTTTTTTTCTTTTGATTAGTTGGGTTGAATACCACCCAAGATCTGTTTTTCCATAACGAGTTGTTCTGTACAGTTAAAAAGATAACTCTAGTAGTTTCAAAATCAGACATGAAGATGGTGATTAACCAATGCCCATTTTATTAAATAGGTGAAAGCATGATATCCTGGAATAGATATCAGTTACAGAGCCAGGTGCATCCTCATTCCAAACTATAGTCATGAGGCTTAACAGGTTGCTAAAAATTCAGTCTCAATAATAAGTCTGTTAATCCATTCACTTTTGAAAGACAAATATTAGCTCAAGAAATTCTGAGCCAAACAGGCTATGATAAGCTGTATATAAGAAAAATCAGATATGGGATTTATTTTTGAGTTCCCTGTATTGTCAGTCTTGAGTGAAATTGACAGGATCTCACCAGGATTGTAGGAAGTGGGTAACTTTGCAGACACCCTCCAGGAAAGAAAATAGTTGAAGGCATAAATTGTAATCTGCTTGAGGTGCTTGATTGATGAACCATGCAGGTTTCTTTTAAAGAAATGTGTTTAATTCTGTATTTCCATCACTACTACATTTGCTTCCTTCAAAGAGAACTTATTGTAAATGGTGCTGTGCATGGATTTGCCTTTTGGGTACCAAAAGTGTTGCTTTTTATCAAGAGTCATAATATTTTAATCATAGAAGCTATCTTTGTATTTGAAAGTCGGTGATGTGGTTAAGTTTCTGTCCAATGTATATGATTGTAGAAATTGACATGAATACATAGAATATGGTAGGTTGAATATTCAGAGAGAACCATTTGACTTGTCACACATGTTGCTTGGTGAAACAATGATCTAGTTACAAAAGAAAAGGTGATAGAAAAATAATGAGGTTGCAATAAACAAGTCCCACTATCAATGTCACCCAGTGTTGAGGAAAATAGAGTGGGAGTTGTGGGAGGACCTTCAAGTCTTCATGGTTGAGTCCTTGAGAATATTCCACTACTACAGAAAATTAATCGGGTGGAAGGGGTAGACCATTGCTCAAGTGATGAGATATCATAAACTTGACAACTTTTGGGGTAGTTAATCTAGTCTTAATACAGTTGGGGAAAAAAGTGTCAATAATTGATGCAACACACATCAAAGTTGCTGGTGAACGCAGCAGGCCAGGCAGCATCTCTAGGAAGAGGTACAGTCGACGTTTCAGGCTGAGACCCTTCGTCAGGACTAACTGAAGAAAGAGCTAGTAAGAGATTTGAGAGGGGGAGGGGGAGATCCAAAATGATAGAAGAAGACAGGAGGGGGAGGGATGGAGCCAAGAGCTTGTCAAGTGTTTGGCAAAAGGGATATAATCATGGGACAGGAGGCCCAGGGAGAAGGAAAAGAGGGAGGGGGGGGGAAAAGCCCAGAGGATGGGCAAGGGGTATAGTGAGAGGGACAGAGGGAGAAAAAGGAGAGAGGGAGAGAAAGAATGTGTGCATATAAATAATGGGTGGGGTACAAGGGGGAGGTGGGACATTAGTGGAAGTTTGAGAAGTCGATGTTCATGCCATCAGGTTGGAGGCTACCCAGACGGAATATAAGGTGTTGTTCCTCCAACCTCCCCTCCCCCCTTTTCCCTCTCCCTGGGCCTCCTGTCCCATGATCCTCTCATACTCCTTTTGCCAATCACCTGTCCAGCTCTTGGCTCCATCCCTCCCCCTCCTGTCTTCTCCTATCATATCCCTTCCCCCTCCCACTTTTAAATCTCTTACTAGCTCTTTCTTCAGTTAGTCCTGACGAAGGGTCTCAGCCTGAAACGTCGACTGTACCTCTTCCCAGAGATGCTGCCTGGCCTGCTGCGTTCACCAGCAACTTTGATGTGTGTTGCTTGAATTTCCAGCATCTACAGAATTCCTCGTGTTTGTGTCAATAATTGATGGCCAGTATGACTAGATTAGGTTCACATGAAATTATGAGAATGTTGCTGCACCAGATTTTTTTGTATATGGATTTTGAGACACTTAATGAGCAACTTCATAATTGATATTAATATGATTTAATTAAAAGAAAATTGGTTAAAAGCAATGAGAGTGGTGAACACTTTAAGATTAGAGAGATATACAACAGAAATTGCTACGATGCCATTCTAGGACAACTGCTCTTGAAGTATGTAAATGCCCAAAACTACTTAAAACTGTTCACGTTAAGGAGGTAGAATCTAGTTGTGGTAATGTTACGTTAGGGTAATTTTGTACTAACTACAGAGGAAGTCTCAAGCCCAAGCAGATGTACGACAATTCTGGCAGGGTTTGCATGACATTACTTCCTACAAACCCAATAGCATGAATGGCAGCGATGCTTCACTACCAGATGAACTCAATGCCTTCTATGCCCACTTTGAAAAGGAGAATATAACTACAGCTGTGAAGATCGCAGCTGCACATGGTGACCATGTGATCTCTGTCTCAGAGGCTGATGCTGGGCTGTCTTTGAAGAGGGTGAACCCTCGCAAGGTGGAAGGTCCCAATGGAGTATCTGGTAAGGCTCTGAAAACTTGTGCCAACCAACTGGCGGGAGTATTCAAGGACATTCTCAACCTCTCATTACTATGGGCGGAAGTTTCCACTTGCTTCAAAAGAGCAACAATTATGCCAGTGCCTAAGAATAATGTGAGCTGCCTTAATGAATATCGCCCGGTGACACTCACATCTTCAGTGATGAAATGCTTTGAAAGGTTGGTCATGACTAGTCTGAACTCCTGCCTCAGCAAGGACCTGGCTGGATCCATTGCAATTTGCCCATTACCACAATAGGTCAATGGCAGATGCAATCTCAATGGCTCGTTACATAGCCTTAGACCATCTGGACAACACAAACACCTATGTCAGGATGTTGTTCACCAACTGTAGCTCAGCGTTTAACACCATCATTTCCACAATCTTGATTGAGAAGTTACAGAACCTGGGCCTCTGTACCCCCTGCTCTACAATTGGATCCTCGACTTCCTAACCAAAGGAGCACAATCTGTGCGGATTGGTGATAACATCTCCTCGCTGTCGAATCAACACTGGTGCATCTCGGGTGTGTGCTTAGTTCACTGCTCTACTCTCTCTGTTCCCATGAATGTGTGGCTAGGCATAGCTCAAATACCATCTATAAATTTGCTGATGATACAATCATTGTTGGTAGAATCTCAGATGGAGACGAGGGGGCGTACAGGAGCAAGATATGTCAACTAGTGGAGTGGTGTCGCAGCAACAACGTCAATAAGACAAAAGAGTTGATTGTGGACTTCAGGAAGGGTAAGACAAAGGGACACGTGCCAATCCACACAGAGGGATCAGAAGTGGAGAGAGTAACTTGGTCCCAGCATTTCAATGCAGTTATAAGGAAGGCAAGATAGCTGTACTTCATTAGGAGTTTGAAGGAATTTGGTATGTCAACAAATACATTCAAAAATTTCTATAGATGTACCATGGAGAGCATTCTGACAGGCTGCATCACTGTCTGGTATGGGGAGGGGCTACTGCACAGGACTGAAAGAAGTTGCAGAGGGTTGTAAATTTAGTCGGCTCCATCTTGAGTACTAGCCTACAAAGTACCCAGGATATCTTTAGGGAGCGGTGTATCAGAAAGGCAGCGTCCATTATTAAGGACCTCTAGCACCCCAGGGCATACCGTTTTCTCACTGTTACCATCAGGTAGGAGATACAGAAGCCTGAAGGCGCACACTCAGCGATTCAGGAACAGCTTCTTCCCCTCTGCCATCTGATTCCTAAATGGACATTGAACCCGTGAACACGACCTCACTTTTTAAATATATATATATATATCTTTTTAGCACAATTTTTAATCTAGTCAATATATGTATACTGTAATTGATTTATTATTTATTTTTTCTGCTGTATGTATTGCATTGAACTGCTGCTGCTAAGTTAACAAATTAGACAACAAATAATTAGTATTGCAGTAAAGCTGTAGAGTTGAATTTCCTGCAATTGCCAGCACTTAGATGTATATCTAAAAAGCTTATCAGCCAACCCTTAAGGACCCATGGGCACACCGCCAGTAGCAGTCTTCTAGCTACTATGCTACTAATTTGTAATATCAGTGAATCTCAAGGATAATTAAGAATAAGCCCAGGTTTACAGAGACCAGCCTGGAGAAATTGGTAGATCACATCACTTTCCTCAGTGGATCTGTCTTTAGTAATGCCCAGTGCAGACTTAAGGAACAGCATCTCCTCGTTTGACTAGTGCATAATGGCTCCCATGGCTTAACACTAAGCTTAACAATTGCGGATAAGCTCCATTCTCTTCACACATGGCTGTGCCTTTATCTCAATTTGTAAGGGCTCAATTTGCCTTGATCAATTTGTTTGGTATGACACTTTTAAATTACCATGACAGCTTTACTCTACACTCTCTAATACCCATTCCCTTCATCCTCTTCACCTCCCTTGCCTCTGCTTGAATCACACTTACTTTTCCTATTTCTGAGGAAGGGTCCTTGGTCTGACAATTTGACTCTGCTTCTTTCGATGGCTGTACACTTCCAGCATTCTCAGGCTTTGGTCCCTGTCATGTCTGTCTAAAAATAGCTGGAAATACTTAGGTCAGGCAACATCCATAGAAAGACAAATAGAAAAGAAAATAGTTTTAGGAAGCAGAGAAGGTGGGAGAGGCAAATGAGTGGAACAAGAATATGAGAGTGAGACAGGTGATCTAATGGTGTGGCTGGGATCAAAAGCTTTTGTGTGTGCAACATTGTGTCTAATGGTAAGACTGTGGAACAGTTAAAATGATGGGCAGAAATTGATTTTTTTTTTTGCCTATATCAAGTTCTGCAGGCCACAGTGTCCCCTGACTGAAAGGATGCTACTTTTTAAGCTTGCGCTAGGCCTTATTGTAATGGCTCAGGAGGCCACATGCAGGATAGTGGGAGTGGAAGGAAGAATTAATGGTAGGCAACCAGAAGATTGAGGTTGTTCCTATGGACAGAGTGCAAGTGCTTTGTGACAAAATAACTCAATTTGCATTTGGTTTCACCGTTGTAGAGGAGATCAACATGGTAATTACCACATGTAGTGCACTAGATTGGAACAAATGCTAGTCAAAGGCTAATTTGCCTGAAAAGACTTGGATAGTGCAAATTGATTAGCTGAAAAATTAAAGAACAATTATCATACTAAGGACGCAGACACGAGGAAATCTGCAGATGCTGGAAATTCAAGCAACACACACAAAAAATGCAGGTGAATGCAGCAGGCCAGGAAGTATCTATAGGAAGAGGTACAGTTGACATTTCAGGCTGGGACCCTTCGTCAGGACTAACTGAAAGAAGAGATAGTAAGAGATTTGAAAGTGGGAGGGGGAGATCTAAGAGCTGGAGAAGGGAGAGGATCATGGGACGGGAAGCCTGGGGAGAAAGAGAAGGGGGGAGGGGAGCCCGGAGGGTGGAGAGCAGGCAAGGAATTAGAATGAAAGGGACAGAGAGAGTAAAAAAGGGGGAAAAATAAAACATATATTTAATAAATAAATAAGGGATGGGGTGTGAAGGGGAGGAGGGGCATTAACAGAAGTTAGAGAAGTCAATATTCACACCATCAGGTTGGAGGCTACCCAGACGGAATATAAGGTGTTGTTCCTCCAACCTGAGTGTGGCTTCACCTTGACAGTAGAGGAGGCCATGGATGGACATATCAGAATGGGAATGGGACGTGGAATTAAAATCTGTGGCCACTGGGAGATTTTGCTTTCTCTGGCGGATAGAGTGTAGGTGTTCAGTGAAACGGTCTCCCAGTCTGCGTTGGGTCTCGCCAATATATAGAAGGCCGCACTGGGAGCACCGGACGCAGTATATCACCCCAACCGACCCACAGGTGAAGTGTCGCCTCACCTGGAAGGACTGTCTGGGGCCCTGAATGGTGGTGAGGGAGGAAGTGTAAGGGCATGTGTGGCATTTGTTCCGCTTACAAGGATAAGTGCTGGGAGGGAGATTGGTGGGAAGAGATGGGGGAGAACGAATGGACAAGGGAGTCGCGTAGGGAGTGATCCCTGCAGAAAGAGAGGGGAAGGGAAAGATGTGCTTGGTGGTGGGATCCTGTTGGAGGTGGCGAAAGTTACAGAGAATTATATGTTGTACCCGGAGGCTGGTGGGGTGGTAGGTGAGGACAAGGGGAACCCTATTCCTAGTGGGGTGGTGGGAGGATGGGGTGAGAGCCAATGTGCGTGAAATGGGAGAGATGCGTTTGAGAGCAGAGTTGATGGTGGAGGAAGGGAAGCCTCTTTCTTTAAAAAAGGAAGACATCTCTTTCATCCTGGAATGAAAAGCCTCATCCTGAGAGCAGATGCGGCGGAGACGGAGGAATAGCGAGAAGGGGATGGCATTTTTGCAGGAGACAGGGTAGGAAGAGGAGTAGTCCAGGCAGCTGTGAGAGTCCGTAGGCTTATAGTAGACATCAGTAGATAAGCTGTCTCCAGAGATAGAGACAGAAAGATCTAGAAAGGGGAGAAAGGTGTTGAAAACGGACCAGGTAAACTTGAGGGCAGGGTGAAAGTTGCCTCAATGAAGTCAACGAGCTCAGTATGCGTGCAGGAAACAGCGTCAATGCAGTCGTCGATGTAGCGAAGGAAAAGAGGGGGACAGATACCAGTATAGGCTTGGACCATGGATTGTTCCACAAAGGCAACAAAAAGGCAGGCATAGCTGGGACCCATACGGGTGCCCATGGCTACACCTTTAGTTTGGAGGAAGTGGGAGGAGCCAAAGGAGAAATTGTTAAGAGTAAGGACTAATTCCGCTAGACGGAGGAGAGTGGTGGTAGAGGGGAACTGGTTAGGTCTGGAATCCAAAAAGAAGTGGAGAGCTTTGAGACCTTCTTGGTGGGGGATGGAGGTATATAAGGACTGAACATCCATGGTGAAGATAAAGCAATAGGGGCCAGAGAACTTAAAACCATTGAAAAGATTGAGAGCGTGAGAAGTGTCACGAACATAGGTGGGAAGGGATTGAACAAGGGGGGATAAAACAGTGTCGAGGTATGCAGAAATAAGTTCGGTGGGGCAGGAGCAAGCTGAGACAATGGGCCTATCTGGGCAGGCAGGTTTGTGGATCTTGGGTAGGAAGTAGAAACAGGAAGTGCGAGGTGTGGGAACTATAAGGTTGGTAGCAGTGGATGGGAGATCCCCTGAGCAAAATTGGTGATGGGGTCGGAGTCAATGGCTTGGTGCTCCTTAGTGGGGTCATGATCGAGGGGTAAATAAGAGGAGGTATCCACAAGTTGACACTTTGCCTCGACAAAGTAGAGGTCAGTACGCCAGACTACAACAGCACCCCCCTTATCGGTGGGTTTTATAGTAAGGTTCCTCTCCCTTCCCAGCGTGGTATCCCTTTTGCCAATCAACTTTTCAGTGCTTAGATCCACCCCTCCCCTCCTGTCTTCTGCTATCATTTTGGATCTCCCCCTCTCCCTCCCACTTTCAAATCTCTTACTATCTCTTCTTTCAGTTAGTCCTGACGAAGGGTCCCAGCCCGAAACGTCGACTGTACCTCTTCCTAGAGATGCTGCCTGGCCTGCTGCGTTCACCAGCATTTTTTGTGTGTGTTGATCATACTCAGGATTTTGGTTTGGTTTGAGAGTTGCATGGGAAAATGTCATAGGTCAAGAAATGGTAGATGGAGATCACAGAGCAGACCTGGGATCCCTTTCAAAAGGAAGGGATTGGGATTTGTCTGGTGCAGGAATCTTGTTCGAAGTTTTTTACTTTTGATGCCTAGCATCTACTGTTGTTATGTTTATCTCCAGGCATTTGAGGCCAATTTTGCTTGCAGCAAAATAATCAAAGCTGCAAGAGAGAATTGGGGTTCATTGTGGGTACTATGAAGAATTAATGTGTGACTGTATGGTAATGCACAGAATTAGTAGTAGAGTTAAAAGGTGGGGGGAAGAAGAAACAAGCTGGGAAGGGGAGGTGTGAAATAAAGAGCTGGGAAGTTGATTGGTGAAAGATGTACAGTGCTGGAGAAGGGGGAATCTAATAGGAGAGGACCGAAGGCCATGGAAGAAAGAAAAGGAGCGAGGAGCACCAGAGGGAGGTGACGGGCACGCAAGGAGATAAAGTGACAGAGGGAAAAGGGGATGGGGAATGGTGAAGGAGGGCTGGGGGCCTTTACTGGAAGTTTGAGAAATTGATGTTCATACCATCAAGAATATAAGTTGTTGTTCTTCCAACCTGAGTGTGGCCTCAATACAACAGTAGAAGAGGGCATGGATTGACATATCGGAATATGAATGGGAAGTGGAATTAAAATGGCAGGCCACTGGGAGATCCAGCTTCTGGCGGAAGGAGCCAAAGTGCTCGGTGAAGTGATCTCCCAATTTGCATCGGGTCTCACTGATATACAGGAGGCCACATCGGGAGCTCCAGACACAGTTATTGACCCCAACAGACTCACAGGTGTAGTGTCACCTCACCTGGAAGGATTGTTTATGCCCTGAATGGTGGTGAAGGTAGGAGGTGCAGGGGCAGGTGTAGCACTTGTTCCGCTTGCAAGGTTAAGTGCCAGGAGGGAGATCAGTGGGAAGGAATGAGTGGACATGGGAGTTGCGTAGGGAGCGATCCCTGTGGAAAGCAGGAAGTTGGGGGGGGGGGAGGAGGAAAGATAGTGGTGGAATCCCGTTGGAGATGGCGGAAGTTGTGGAGAATTATGTTCTGGAGGTGCGGGCTGGTGGGGTGGTAAGTGAGGACAAGAGGAGCTCTATCCCTGGTAGGGTGGCGGGAAGATGGGGTGAGAGCAGACGTGCATGAAGTGGAAGAGTTGCGGTTGAGGGCAGCGTTGATGGTGGAAGAAGGAAAGCCGCTATTTTTGAAGGAGGAAATCTCCTTCATTCTGGAATAAAAGGCCTCATGCTGAGAGCAGATGTGGTGGAGATGGAGGAATTGAAAGAAGGGGATGGTGTTTTTACAGGTAACAGTGGGAAGAGGTATAGTCCAGGTACCTGAAAGAGTCTGTGGGTTTATAATAAACATCAGTGGATAAGCTGAAATGGAGACAGAGATTCAGAAAGGGGAAGGATGTGTTGGAAATAGACCAGATAAATTTGAGGGCAGGGTCGAAGTTGGAGGCAAAGTTGATGAAGTCGACGAACACCACATGGGTGCAGGAAGCAACACCAAAGCAGTCGTCGATGTAGGAGAAGTGGGGTCAGCCACTGGTGTAAGCTTGGAACATACTGTTCAATGTATCCAACAAAAAGGCAGGCATAGCTGGGACCCATGCGAGTGCCCATGGCTGCACTGTATGGTCTTGTGTAGCAGTCTGAGTATGAATAGATTTTATGATCAACCCTTTCACATAACATTGATTTTGAGCCTTTTGTATTAGTAAATCTGGTGTTTCTTGAATAAACAGTGATGGTTTACAGACCATTGTGGTTGATCTTACTGGTGATCAATTCTGGGTACTGCATCACAGTTGATATCATTTGGGAGAGATTTAGCAAACACCTCTTAATCAAAATTAAGCATACGGTGGTAAGATGCTAGAAATTGCGCAAAATTGGTTGAATCCACTATGTTTTCCAACTTTCCACAGAAGATGTTGCGGATACTTTTAAATGGCATAGTTTAAAAATACAAGTAAATTATGGTAAATCTTTGTAAATGGCTGGATAGGCCCTAATCTGTGTGGTGTAACTAAATCTGGGGATTATACTTCAGGAAAATTGTCAAAGCTTTGAAGATGTTAAAGACTACATTTAAAAGAATAGCATTAAGAATGTGCTGCTTACAAGTTGAGGTGAGATGAACTGGGTTTGTTTTGGGCAGGAAGTTAATAACAGGAGATTTAATTCTGATTTTTGGGAAGAGTAAAGAAAGGGGCTCCATTATCGGTGACAAAAATTGGTTACCAAAGGATACGTTTTAAGTAACTGTCAGAAAAATGGCAGCAAGATGACAAGACAATAACATAAATTATAGTCTGAATGGATGGTGATAGCAGATTGAATAATAGTTTTCAAACGGGAATAAGATTAATACACAGGGTAGAAAGAACAGGGAATCAGGACTAATTAGATGTTTAACGGAGCTGAAATAATAAATCTAATGGCCGTCTTCTGTGCTGGATCATTATAATTCATTGACTCATTCCTCAAAGTTATCCTCTACAATGCTCCACCTCTTCCCTTTTGCACCGGATTATTCCTATAGCCCCACACTCCTGTGAAATCAAGTACAGTGAATTCCTGTTAATTGGGGCAGCCAGTTAATTGGACCAGTACAGATTGGTCCAATTAGTTGGCTGCCCCAATTAGCCAAAGTTTCATGTAAACAGTTTAAAAAGGTATTAAAAAATGAATTACTGTTTAACTGAGAAATAAATTATGTATTTAAATGAAATACAGAGGAATTAATCTAGTGTAGTGCCATGTTCTTTTGATTGACTGTAAATGAACAAAATCAGCGCAGAGACCTAATGCAGATGATAGACTGTCTTCATACAATGCTTTTGCTGATTACATTCTCCAAATCTTTATTTTCATTGTACATTCTAAATGATTTTCGATAGCTTCAAATTCTTAGTAGGTCCTAGCTTGTTGAAGTAGTGAAATCATTTCATTTTCACTCCCGGTTGTTTCTGCCATCTCCAGGCATGAATGCTTGAAACCACAGTGAGCAAAACAGTCTGAATTATCTTATTGCTTATTTCTCGCCAACTATCAGTAACAAAAATCACTGCTTTTTGAACAAAGTGCACAAACCTGATGCAATTTAAAAGTTGTTTGCTCTGAGCATGGTGTAGTGTCTAACAGCACACAAGTTGAATTTCTCTAGTTTTGGTTCTCTTGGAATTTCAATAGATGTATGTTATTGAAATTACAGTAAATGTATCATCAATAATCTCCAAATTATAGATCGTGTTAATCAACATCTGTCACTCAAAGGAAAATAATTTGGACTATATTCAGATGCATTTATCAGAAGTTCAAAGTGAAAGGTGCATATATTCAAATTATATTTAAATTTTAAGATAAATAATGATTTTCACATGTGTTATAGCACTGGTCATTTTTCATTTTTGTCTGTGGTATTAGGGAGTTTTTCTTTTGCTATTACTCCCAAACTAAGAAGTTGATGCATTCTGCAATCCAAATTTGTCTGTATTTCCCATTTGAGAAGCAAATATGGAAAATTAATTTCCTACTTTTAGGCAACCTCTTGAGGCAGCACCTGCCCATGTTCATTCTGAAAGCTACAAATACATTTCACTCTGCAGGTGTCCCCAAAATCTGGGTTTTAAAGCTCTTCTAAAGTGTGTATCTCCTGACCCTGCTATTAACAACAGCTTGCTCTTTCTGTATCAGCTTCACCCATCTGCACTGCATTGTACCCTGATTTGCACTTCAGTTGCCCTTAACAAATGCCTCTTTACAAGTGCTCAAGAATACTGAGGGAGGCAAGGAAGGAGATTGCCAAGGCCTTGACGGAGATCTTTGCATCCTCTTAGCTACAGGCAAGGTCCCAGAAGATTGGAGGAAAGGTAACAGAGGTAATCTAGGAAATAATAGGCTGGTGACCCTTCCAGCAGTCTTAGGAAAATTACTGGAGAAGTTTCTTGGGGGTAGAAATTCTGTGCATTTGGAAAAACATGGATTTATAGGGATTGCCAGCATGGCACTAGGGGAGTGGTCCTGTCTCAGATAAATTTTATGAGGAAGTGAGAATGAGCTTGAGGATAGAGAAGTTGGTGCTTGCATAAATTTGATAGGGTCCTCATGGTTGGTTGCTTCAGAAGGTTGTCACGTGGGGTCCATGGTGTGTTGATTATAGATGCAAACTTGGCTTGGTCATTGATGAAGAAGGGTAACAGTAGAGGAGTGATTTTCTGACGTGAGAACTGACCAGTAGTCTTCAAAAATCAATACTGAAACTTCATAATAAATTCATAATTGTACAAGATACAGCAGGATACAGATCAGTTGCAGATATTGATGGGGAAATGGCAGATGGAGTTTAATCTGGACAAGTGACATTTGACATTTTGGGAAGTCAAATGCTAGAGGAAAATATATGGTAAATGGCCAGACCGTTAAGAGCTCTGATATGCAAAGGGACCTTGGAGTGCAAGTTTACAACTCTTTGACAGTGGCAATACAAGTGGATAAGGGTGGTAAAGAATACATAATATGTGCTGCCTTCATTGGCCAGTGCGTTGATTATAAATTGGACAAATCATGTTGCAGCTGTATAAAACTTCAGTTAGGCCACATTTGGAGTACTGCATGCATTTCTGCTTACCATGCTATAGGAATGATGTGGAGCTTTTGGAGAAGGTGCAGAAGAGGTTCAGCAGGATATCGCTTGAAATGGAGTGTATTAGATGGAAGGGCAGGTTAGACAATGTTATATTGTTTCCTTTGAATTGTTGCTAGCTGAAAGAAGACCTGATAGGAGGATGTTTAAAAGATTGTGAGTCATGGTGTAGATGGTCTCCCTTTCTAACCTTCCCTTCCTCCCAGTGAAAATCCAGAGGGTATAGGGTTTAAATTAAGAGAGAGAGTTTTAAGGAGATGCATAAAGCAAACTTTGCTTTTACTGTGGTAAGTGGCTGGACCATTCTTCCAGGGGAAGTAATTGAAGCAAATGCAATACAACGTTTAAGAGATATTTAGACAGCCAAGTGAGTAGGCAAGGACTATAAATTCATGAGGCCTGTGCAAACAGATTGGGCACCACAGTAGTATAGCGGTTAACAGACGCTCTTATAGGTTGGGGAGTTGGAGTTTGAAATTCATTTCCGGCATCATCTGTAAATTTCTCTATGTCCTTTCCACTGAATCTAGTTTTCCCCGAGTGCTACACTCTCCTTCCACAGTCCAAAGACATACTGTGTAGCTTAATTGGTCTTTGTAAATTGTCCCATGATTAGATTAAGGTTAAATCAAAGTTGTTGGGGCAGTGAGACCCTAATGCAAGGGGTCAACTCTGTACTCTATCATTAAATAAATAGAGTAGATTCATTAGATTTGTATCATGCAACACACATCAAAATTGCTGGTGAACGCAGCAGGCCAGGCAGCATCTGTAGGAAGAGGTGCAGTCGACGTTTCAGGCCGAGACCCTTCGTCAGGACTAACTGAAGGAAGAGTGAGTAAGGGATTTGAAAGTTGGAGGGGGAGGGGAAGATCCAAAATGATAGGAGAAGACAGGAGGGGGAGGGATGGAGCCAAGAGCTGGACAGGTGATTGGCAAAAGGGGATACGAGAGGATTAGGGGACAGGAGGTCTGGGAAGAAAGACAAGGGGGGGGAACCCAGAGGATGGGCAAGAGGTATATTCAGAGGGACAGAGGGAGAAAAAGGAGAGTGAGAGAAAGAATGTGTGCATAAAAATAAGTAACAGATTCTTTCTCTCACTCTCCTTTTTCTCCCTCTGTCCCTCTGAATATACCTCTTGCCCATCCTCTGGGTTCCCCCCCCCCCCCACTCCTTGTCTTTCTTCCCGGACCTCCTGTCCCATGATCCTCTCGTATCCCCTTTTGTCAATCACCTGTCCAGCTCTTGGCTCCATCCCTCCCCCTCCTGTCTTCTCCTATCATTTTGGATCTCCCCCTCCCCCTCCAACTTTCAAATCCCTTACTCACTCTTCCTTCAGTTAGTCCTGACGAAGGGTCTCGGCCTGAAATGTCGACTGCACCTCTTCCTACAGATGCTGCCTGGCCTGCTGCGTTCACCAGCAACTTTGATGTGTGTTGCTTGAATTTCCAGCATCTGCAGAATTCCTGTTGTTTAGATTTGTATCATGGTTATTTTAGGTGCTGGCTGAAACTTCTGTTCCTGTGCTGTGATTAAGCTTTTAATATTCTAACATAGCTAAGTGTTTGATCTGTCTCATTCTTACTGGGTTTTAAATACAGTGGATTCTGGTCAATTGGGACACATTGGAATCAGTACATTTTGGCTCAATTAAGCAACTGCCCCAATTAACTGAATCATCATGAAATAATTAATAAGGAATAAAATAAGACTGTTTAACTGAGTAACAAATTGTGTATTTAAATGAAATATAGAATAAATTAGAACACTACCAAAACTACTACCTGACTATAAAACTCTAGTTGCTCATTGTTATCTGGAGTTCATTCAATGTACGCTGACATGTACGTTTCGTTGACTGTAAATGAATAAAATCAATGCCGACACCTAGTGCAGATAGTGGACTGCCTTCAGGCAGTGATTTCAACGATTGCATTCTCCAAATCTTCATTTCAATTGTAACATTCAAGATGATTGTCGATGCCTTCAAATTCTTTGTAGTTCTACAGTTTGTAGCAATTAAGTGGAATCCACAGCTCTGGTGATATAATTTTGATCCTGACTTCTGAGATTGTATGTGTGAAGTTTATGCTTTCTCCTTATGACCACATGCCTGTCCTCCCACTTCCTAAAGAGAAATGCAGGTTGTCACTTGAGCTTAGTGAATAGGGGAGAATAAAACTGGATTGGTGTAAGTGGGCACCTTATAGTCAGTGCAAGCATTGGCCATCAGTTAAAAGGAGTCTATATCGGTTTCATATTTGCATCTAATAAGGGCTACATCCTGAAGAAACATATTTACTGTATTCATGAAGAACAGCTTTTCTACATAGAAAATGTTCTGGAAAACAAGTTGAGTGTTTTATACTTGCTGCTCTTTAACCTTAGCTTTCCTTATTACTGTCAGTTGTGCCACAGACATTTGCATTATTTGCAAATTTCTTTATCATGCCCCTATATTTAAGTCCAAATTAATGGAAAGAAACTTATAGTCATCCATAAATCCATTACCCATTGTTGCCTGCCACTGGACCAGATTTCCACTTTCCCTTGTATCTAATGGGCTTTTGCTTTTTTTTTGATGACACTGTCATGTGGAATCTTAATAAAATCTTTGGTAATACCCTTGCAGATGACTTTGTGTCTGCTGAACTCATCAGTTCTCCGTTGTTACTTCAATTTTATCAAATTAGACAGTTTCCCCTGAAAAGTATACTTACAATGTGTCTTTTAATGAAGGCGTGTATTGTGGCTCAAAATTGATTCCATTAATTTTCCCACTTACATTAAGCTAACTCTCCTGTAATTACAGTATTCAGTTTATTCCTTTTTAATCAATAGTGCTAAGTCATTGCTGTTCAGACCCTACAGTTATGTAAAGGTGAGTTGAAAAGCAGTAAAGCTGGAAATATTAAAATATCACAATTCAGGGTATACTTGGGTCAGGCAACACCTACAGAAAGTTGACATCTAGAACCAATGACCTTTGATCAGAATTGAAAATTGGTGGAAATAAAATTTGTTCACTTCACCTCTCCTCTTGCTTGCAAATTGTAACTAAGGAATGTCTGTGATTGGCTGGAGACAGACAGACTGACTGACGTGATGCTGGCTGTGAGAGTAATGAAAGCTTATTAATCAGATGAACTGTGCAGAGAAGATGTGAATGGAAGGAATGAAAAATAACATTGAATAAAAAAATTATGCTGCAAGGTCCTTCCTAGCAGCTTGATATTCTATCTAGCAATTTTTGCTTTGTACATCCTCTTATTTTCTGTTTATCCCATCAAACATGTTGCACTCTCTTTACTAATAATGCAACATTAATTCTTTTTATGAATATAAAGCTTCCTCATATTTCCAGCAACAGTTATTATTTTACTCATTTCTGGTATCTGCAGTTTTTAATTTTACTATGTCTTTTTCTTACTGTTTTTATAAAGCATTATTGAATTTTCTTTAATTTTAGTTGCTACTTTCTTCATACCTTTTTCGATGTCCTAATTTTTCTCTAAATCGTTCTCCTGTATGTATATTTTCCCAGATTTTTCTGTTCTCTCAGGACTTTTATTTATTTTCCCCTCTGTGCAATTGCTCATTTAGGAGCTTATGATTTGTCCATAAGACATAGGGAGCAGAATTACACCATTCAGTCCATTGAGTCTGCTCTGCTGTTTCACCATGGCTGATCTATTTCCCTTTCAACCCCATTCTCCTGCCTTCTCCCCATCACCTTTTATGCCCTGACTAATCAAAAACCAATCAACCTCTGCCTTAAATACACTCAATGACCTGGCCTCCACAGCCACCTATGGCAACGAATTCCACAGATTTACCACCCTCTAGCTATAGGAATTATTCCTCATCTGTTCTAAGTGGATATTCCTCTATTCTGAGGCTATGCTCCCCCCAATATAAGAAACATTCACTCTATCAAGGTCTTTCTACATTTGATAAGTTTCAATGAGATGCTCTCTCATTCTTTTAAATTCCACCGAGTAAAAGACGAAAGCCGTCAATTATTCCTCATTGGCTTTTAACTTCTTTCAATACCTCCCTTATCTGTAGGACTGAGTCACCTTCAGTTATCTGCACCTTATCCGCTCTGGCTCTGTATAAAATTGATGTTAGCCTAATTTGTAACCTTTACCCTATTTTTCTTTTTCAGTAACAGTTAAATCTAATTAAATTATGATCACCTCTACACAACTGCATGCCCAGCTTCATTCCCTAAAGCTAAATCCAAAGTTCCTGCACTCCCTCTATGCTTTTTGCACTGACTCAGAATTCCTCTGTACCTTTTTACATCAACTATGCTAACAGATATTAGGGTAATGGAAGCACCTTTTTATTTTTTCTACTGCTTTTCAACTTGTATATTTATCTATATTTGTTCTCATCTTCAGACTGTTTGAAAGTTTGTAGTAAAATCTCCTGTAGTATAATTGTCTCTGTATTAGTTCAGTCATCTAGCCTCATCTGACAATTCTTCTGACATTGTGCTTTCTCACAGCTGTGATTGTTTTGTTTTGAATGAGTATTATCTCCATATTTTATTCTGAGCCCCCCCCCCAATCCACAGGTCATCTGAAGACATTACAAATATATTCATTCTTCAGAACTGCCCCTTTTCAGTCTAGGCAACGCCTACATTATAGCCATCCATTAACAAAATTTGCTCTTCCAGAATTGTCGGAAGAGATTGACATTAACAGGATTATTACAAAATGCCCAAGAAATAAATTGTCTAATGTCTTCACATTTGAACAGATGATGTACCTTTTTAGCACACTGGGCTTGTTTTGTTGCCTCACAGTTTTTCTTCCACCACTGCTCGGCATTTTCCAGATTATCCTTGAGATATCCTCGAGTAAAATGGTCAGCAAGCTTAAGTGTAAGTTGTAGTAGTGCAATCACGTCAAGTTGAGTATGTTGCTCTCCTAAGGGGTTCTCTATTGGTGGGTTCTAAGGTGGCTATAGAGGCCAGTCCAGGATCCACATATGCAGTATGGACACAAGTAAGTGGTAGATGTAGTCAGCGGTTGGATCTTGGTTGTTTAGTCTCTCCTTTTCCTAGATGCCACTTGTTCTCTGAAGCACAGCAGAGGTCCATCTAATGTGGTGTAAACTGTAAACCTTAATGACCAGACAAAGGAATTTCACTGAATGTAAAACTCTATTTTACAAAGGTTTGATGCTGTAGGAAAATCTGCCATAGCTAAGGTTTGGGATTTACTACAACATTTGCAGTCAACTTGTATCTCCTAATGTAGCTGCTAGATACTTAAGATTTTTGTGTTAGAAACTGAAAAGGCTATCTCTTATTTCTCCTACACCACACCCCTCTCCAAAGCCATAAGCCATGAGCCAGCAGCCGCAATACTATCGTTACTGTTGACAGAAAGAAAACTATTCTATGGGAGCACACTTCCACTTAAAATATGGGGTTCAGTGATAAATATGGCTTTGTATTTGAAAAATGGAAGCATTAGACAGTTTTATCAGAATGTAGGAGTAGGATGGAGGTTACTGCTGGAGTAGGCTCAAGCACCCGTGTAGTCTTAATCTTACAAATGGAAAAAGCATGGAATTGTTAGGGATAGTCAGCTTTGTTTTCTGCATGGGGAGGACCCATCTCATAAATTTGATTTGAATTTTTTTGAATTAACATAAATGATGAGGATAGGTCAGTTGATGTTGTCCACTTACTATTGACATTGATGTATTATTGTCACATGTTCTGAGATACAGTAGAAAAAATTGAATTTTGAAAGTCATCCATATAGTGAGGCCCTCTATGGATTTTGCATCATAGCTGTCTGTGAAACACAAGCCAAGGCTGTATGATATGGAGAGCAAACTGTTGCCCATGTAGCAGGCTTCCTCTCTCCATGCAGTTGATGAATCCAAAGGAATGGCAGAGACCGATACTGTTTGGCACCAGCGGTATTGCTGGAGTTGCAAGTCAGCGTTAAACTCAACGTAGGACTGCCTTGGGGACCCCTAGCTCTGGATTTTTCCTCAGGGCTTGCTCCAGAAGCCTTCCCCATGAGTGGGTATAGCCGCAAGGCAGTGGGGGTTTGAGATCAGAGATTCTGGTAGATGAGCTGCCAACCATGGCTGACGAGCCCTATCTGCCCAAAGCAATTGGTTTTAAGGCACCAGTGAACTGCTTTTGCCTCTTCTCCTGTCAGTAGGGACGGTTCCACCGGGCTTAGTAGCTAAGCCACGCGTGAAGATCAGGTTGTTAGATGCTATTTAAGATGTATGCCATTGGGAACATGTGATAAATAGTGGGAGCTTATCCCCACTCTATCCTCAATAGGCTATGACAACCTTATGGAACCATATATCCATGCAGATTGTATTTTTAAAAACTTGTGTATTTTGAGGTACTACAAGGAAAAGCAGTAACAAAATGCAGAATATAGTGTTACAGTTCAAGGAAGTTCAGTGTAGTTAGATTATTAGATAGATTGTGAGGTCAAGAGTTCTTCAGTGTTTAAGAGCAGGATAAAAGCTTTCCTTGAACTTGGTTGTGTGTGTTATCAAGCTTTTGAATCAAGAAAAGAAAATGTCTGTGGCAAGAGGTGTCATCTTATGCTGGCTGCTTTTCAGAGGCAGTGAAGTATAGACAGCATTTTAAAAATCATGAGATTCAGCAGATATTGGAAGTTTTGAGCAGCACACAAAGTGTTGGAAGAACTCAGGTCAGGCAGCATCTATGAGGGGAGTAAACAGTCAACATTTTGGGCTGAGATTTTTCATAAGGACTGGAAAGGCAGTGGGAAGTAGCCAGAGTAAGTTTGGGGAAAATGCCAAGTTCCTCCAAAATTCTCCATGATTTTCCCCACATTCTTAGTCTGACTTCTTCCCCCTTCCTTTCCAGTCCTGGTGAAGGTTTCAGCCCAAGATGTCAGCTCTTTATTCCCATTTATAGATGCTGCATTTTGAACATTTAACAAGATTCCTTACGGTAGGCTGGTCCAGAAGATTGACTTGCAAGGGTACATTGGTAGGTTAGGTTCAGAACTGACTTCTTCACAGATGAGTGACTTGGGGTTAGTAGAGGGCTGTTTGCCTGACTGGTCTGTGACAAGTGGTGTTCCTCAAAAACCAGTGATGGGACCTGTTGTTTGTAATATATTTTAATGATTTGGATGAAAATATAAGTGGACCAATAAGTAAATTTGCAGATGACATGCAAACTAGAGTCAGGAATAGCAAGAAAGATTGTCAACGCATACAGTAGGATATAGATCAGTTGAAAATTTGGGTGGAGAAATGTAAGGTGGAGTTTAATGAAGACAATTGTGAGGTGATGCAGTTTGGGAGGTTAAATGTAAGTGCAAAGTATACAATAAATAGCAGGACCCTTAAGAGATTGATGTACCAAGAGATCTTGCATTGCAAGTGCTTAGCTCCCTGAACATTGATGGGTTTGTAAAGGAAGCAAAAAGAATGTTTGCCTGAATATATGGCAGTGAGTACAAGAGGTATCAAATTACCTTGCAGTTGTGTAAAACTTCAGTTAGGCCACATTTGGAGTATTGTACATTTCTAGTCATACCCATAGGAAAGAGGCGAAGACTTTGGAAAAAAGTGCAGAAGAGGTCCACTAGGTTGTTGCCTGGATTGCAGTGTATTACATATAAAGAGAGGTTGCATGAATGTGAATTGTTTTCTTTGGAATGTCAGGCTGAGCGGTGACCTAATAGAAGTTTTACATGTAATGCAGATGAACTTAATGCCTGGATTAGTACGTAAACTATATGATGATGCCATTACACAGACTTGGGCTACGTCCACACTAGACTGGATAAACCCATAACCGAAGCTATTTCTCTTCGTTTTGACCCTCCGTCCACACTGAAACGGTGTTTTCCTCCCCCGAAAATAGAGATTTTCAGAAACGCTCTCTAGAGTGAATAAATCTGAAAACGCCTAATATCTGTGGTAGTGTGTACGGGGTAACTGGCAATTCATAAAACCGCTGTCATAACGTGCCGGAACAAATGGTGGTGGCAGCACGGCATTTCATTGTTTTCTTGAACGCAACCTCCAACACCACAACAATATCTGACAATAGATGTGTAATATCCTAATGTAACATTGTATGGAAATACAAGATAACACTGATGCAGACATGTTTTATACATTTAACAAGGTGCTTTATTAATATATTGTTTGTGCAAACATTCAATTGATGCAATTGTCACTTTTGCCCAGTAACTCGTTTTATTGCACATGTTAAATACAGCAAAACAATACACAAAGATATGGCAAAAGTAAAGGCAAACAAATGAGGTAACAGCAGATTTCACTTTTGCCCAGTAACAAGCCTTATTGCATTTAGTTGTAGCTGTCGTCCCTTTCATCGGTGAAGAGACTAGGAAATGTTTCTGAACAAACGTGCACCAAGTCTTTCATTTGGCAATTTTAAGTTTTTCTAGTCTGTAACTGGACGGACGTGCAGCAAGTACACCGTTTCCTCTTCACTTGTTTTCTGTGTGTCCTGCACATGCCCAGTAGGAGGAGATTCGCCCAAATATCTGTTTTAATGTGGACAGAGGTATTTTTTAAAACACCTAGTGTGGACGTAGCCTTGGTTGAGGGAAGAAGTGGAATGGCAGGATTCAGATATGATTGAGGGAGGTGTGAAAGAGGTGAGGAAGTCATGTTGCTGATCAGAAAGAATGTTGCAGTGGTACTTAGTGAGGACATCCTGCAGGACTCATCCAGTGAGGCAGAATAGCAGAGCTGAGGAATAAGAAAGATCAGGTCAGTGTATGAGATGTAGGGTCTGCAGGTTTCTGCATTTTCAGGTTCCCACTGGTCTTCAGTGCCTCAATGATGAGTGCGACAGGTTTGGGAAATCCTGTCCAATTTGCTTTGTTCATTTAATGCAGTTCAATTTATTGATGCATATTGAATCATGGTATGCTGGTATCAGAATACGTTAATGCTTAAGGGGATTTCTAAGTGGGTATTAGTGTTCCAACAATGCTATTTGTAGAACCATAAATTAGCATTTCTTCTTTGGTCAACATACAAAATGAACTTGTTGACCATTTATCTTTTTTTCTGTAATCTTGCTAAATGGGCTCCTCATGTTTCTGCATAAATAATTGGAAGTGTAAAATAATTTTATGACAAATTCAGTGCTTAATTGAAAATCTTTTATGGAATTAGTTCAGTGATACTGTGATCAAGTACACAAAGGATTAAATATTATAGTCCTACACAGAAGTGACTAATTGCAAAATAATACACCTTAAATGTGGATTTATTTTTCAAATTCCTTTTAGTTTCCCTTCTTGAATCTCAGTTTTTGCATTGTAAATTCACTGGTAATTGTCTCTTTTGATCTCTCCCTCCTGTTAGGTGTTTCTTCTCATCAAGTCCTCCCTTTTTTTTGCTTAAACAGATTGGGATAAAAGTTGGTCTCCACTGTTTTAAGCAGCAAGACCTTTTTTAGAAGTTGTGGCAGAATTTGGAGTGTTCTAGCCCCTCAACCCTGCCTCACCATCCAATATGTTCATGGTTGATCTGGCCACAAATTGACTCTCCTGTGCCAGTTTCTGCAACCTCAATTTACCTGATTATTTTTGAATTGAAAAAAATTCCAAACTTTTTAATTTGCATATTGAAATGCCACACTTTCTCCTGGAAAGTTTATAATGTCAGTTAATTGGTGTTCATAAACCCAATAAAATCATAGCTGCTCTCACTCTGGAATGTAGTAATTAATTCTCCATTATGATTTTCTACAATAAAAACCTGTTAGATCAGCAACCTAGAAATTGGTAACGCCATTGTATGATCTAAATCTTTCAGTATACAGTTGTTTTTAATAGATTTTATTTGAGCCATGGATAATACAACTAAAGAGAATATTTTGTTTTCTTTTACAGATACCTTTGCCAGCAAAGTAGCTGCAATTCAAGATCAGTATGCTGATGCTTCTATTGGTAATGTGACCGGGAGCAATGCTGTGAATATTTTCTTAGGAATAGGTGTAGCCTGGACAGTTGCAGCAGTCTATTGGAATGCTCAGGGAAAGGATTTTGAGGTGCACCCAGGAAACCTGGCCTTTTCGGTCACTCTCTATACCATATTTGCTTTTATAAACTTTGGTGTGCTACTGTACCGAAGGAAGCCTGAAGTTGGTGGTGAGTTGGGTGGACCACGGACTGCCAAGCTTCTAACCACAGCAGTGTTCACTTTGCTTTGGTTATTATACATCTTTTGCTCATCTCTGGAGGCCTATTGTTACATAACGGGCTTCTAAAAATGAATCAGCAGAACATGAACAAAGTGGACATTTAGTATTTCACTCACCTGATGATGGAATGCTAACTTCTGAGAGCATTCTTTTTACTAGGTAGAAGTGGATCTTAGTGTTCATTCTGCAGGGGCATCATAACAATAAAAGCTATGAATGTAGGGCTTGGTCTGCTGCTGTGCAGATCAGTTGTACCAAATGGTAAAATATTTTTTATTGAGACAAGAGAGCCTGAAGTAATATTTATGGCACTTGTATCCTCAGTAGCATGCCCTCATCCATTCATGGAATGATGCCTCTGTGCTAATGTGACTGACTGACTGAGATCAAGTTGCTTACACAGAAAAATGACTCGACCCGTTAATTAGTTTTGTTTTGGATCTGCGTGCCCTACACTTCATTTAACATACTGCGTGCTGACAACTCCCAATTAAAAATTCAGTGTCAACATTTGGAGTTTTGATTTAATTTAATTTGGGTTCCTTAGTAAAAATGCACAGAATATGCGTAACTGCTAGACATTTGCCCATACACCGTGTCATTGTTATTTTTGTACAATAATGTTAAATGTGATACTGTAATGCTGTGCATGGTTAAGGCATTTGTCCTATATGTAATATAAATACGTCACCAATCTCAAGATCTACCGTGCATTGTTTATTATCAGGAATTGCTTGATTGGATATGCTGAGGGGGAAAGGCTGTAGCTTTTAACTGAAATTTGCCACGTTTACAGAAATAAGTGGTACTGTTGGAACTAGCACATTCACAAAGACGTACTTGATCTATAAATAAGACAGAATTTTTGTTAAACTTAGAAGTTGAATGATATATTAAAACTATTCAGGGTCATTTTTTTTTGTTTTAGAACGTCAGTATAGTTATTTCTGTTGTCTGGTTGCTTTTGTTGCTGTCAGCATTGTGGCACAATAAAACAGTAAGACAGTGTAATTGGGATGGTGCATGTAAATTAACCCAAGCAGAAAGATGACAATTGTTTATGTTAAATGTCGTTAAGTAGGCAATGAGGATATTGCTGTAGCAATCAACAGCTCATTATTATTGCCAGCTTTTGGAGTCATTTCAATGTTGTGTATTCTTGCAAATACAGTCCGAACTCTCATATGCCAATTCACAATCTTGTACTAGAACCTCTATTAGAAGAAAGGCATGTTTCAAGATCTTAGTCACATTATGTGGCATTAGGTTTTACAAATAAACTCCAGTGGAGCTCTTGATTGAAAAATTGCAGATGCTGTGTTTAGAACCAATAAAATATGTAAGGTAGAATTGAAAAAGAATCTATTGAAGCAAAAACAAAATCGTTCTTGTGAACCATGAGTTGTGATCACAACAGAAGCTCGTGTAGTTGAATTAATGAAGAGTTAAGTGCAATAAGTGTTTTCCTTGATCAACACTAACAATTATAATAGAAAGACAAAGATTTGCATTTGGTTCCAGTTTGAACTCACTGAGAGCCAGGAAACACTTTGTCTCTACAAGTAAACCCAACTTGCAGTATTGGTTTAATCTCATCATAGAAACAAGTAGGCAGACTGCAATATAACGTTTATAATGGATTGTATATGTATGCAAATGGTACATAACCCTTTATAAGACTGTGTGCTGTGGTTTTGCTTTTCAAATGACCACTTCACTATCTTCCCCTGCTCAATTATCCCCCCCTTAAGATTAGCTATAGAACATAAATGAGAAATTCCCTTGGAAAGAATGCTGTTCTCTTTGTTACAGCGATACTCAATTTTCCACTTTTTTTTAAATCAAATGCCCCCCACCACACACACGCACACACACACACACTCACACAAAATTAATAGTTTTTGCATATTAAAGAAGCCATGGTGCCACAATGGAGTTGATTTTCAGTCTAGAGCTCGGTCAAAATGTGTCAAATCCATCTTGGATGATGAAGAAAGAATAATAGTGTTTTATTACTATTCAAGCTTGTATGAAGTACAAGTCACTTCAGCCATCTGATGACTAGGTTCATTTGACAACCAACCACTGACTTACGACAGCTGAATAAGTTCTGGGGATCACATTCCAGGCCTCCATCCATTTTTTAGTGCAATTGTAAACCAGTGGCCTTGATCACCAGTATTAATGCACAAAGCAATGTCACTCAAGATATCTGTTCTCATCCCAGGGTCTGACATGCATCACAATAGGCTGTTGAAAATTGCAAGCAATGCAAATCTGCTTAAAACATTTTGCAGCTGATTAGTTTTATGAGCAGTACAAGATGTTTATTTCTTTTTAGTACGGGAAATGAATGGTTCTGTTTTGAGAATGAAGTTTTAAAAGGGGAGCTATTTATTTCAGTGACAGTATGTTACTTTGCATTCTGCTCTGCAGTTCTTTAAATATAAAGACACTATTACTGACAACACTTGTAATTTTAATCTGTTAAATTTGCATTTACCCGGTCTTAAACCTCCTTGGTTATTCGCTGCATCATGTTGACAGTGAACTTCTCGTAGCTTCATCAAATAGAGGGTGTAAGTGTCACTTCCGGTGGTGTAAAATAATTAGCCTGATTAAGGGCAAATACTAATATTTTCGGGGGAAAACAGTACTCACATGTTTGTTAATGGATTGTTGTTTTACTTTGCAACTAAATTTGCTGATATTTTTGTTGAGGCTTTTTGTTCATTCAGACACAGAACATGAAGGATGGGCACCTTAACTAAGACACCAGAAGCTGCCAGATCCTTCCCTCCGGTTGTGTAACCGGAGCCCAAGAAGATGTGACCTGGAGAGGAAGCACTCCCAACTCTCCCCCATTCTCAGTGAGGAAGTGATTGCCACCAGTGCTCAGCAAGCATCCCTCTTAACCATGAAGCTTAAAGTAGGCACTGACCACATGGAATTCATAGATAATTGCCAGTCTGCTTTCCTGCTCTCCATACTACACAGTGGTAGAGCAAAACTTTTACTCTGCCACTGCAGCTGTTTAGAGAGACTAATGTTAAATAGTTATGGAAGTACATTTCAAACAGAAATCATAATGAAGTCCCAGAGGCGCACAATTATTTCAGTTAATATTTGTCTTAATTTTATTTACTTTTCCAGAATGTATTGAATTTTCAGCCAACTGTAAAGTAAGAATCTAATCATTGGTGTTACCATAAGCGTATTAAATGACTCCTGAGTGAACCGTGGTCCAGTGACAGACTACTACAAATGTGATTTCTTCGTATGACGATGGGTTAGATGAGGTACTGACATCTCAGCAGCTTAACCATTAGTTTCTCAAGGAAGTCATTTCTGGTGCTTCTATTCACACCATTCTCAATACTTACTACTTTTACATCAGTATGAGGTTTCATCTCCCAGATTGAAAATGATCATTAGATATAATCTCAGTTAAATTAAAGTTAGAAATAATTCTTTTGGGCAGAATTACCATCAACTTACTATATAATAACCTCTTGCATTTACCCACAAAAGGAGTCCTTTAAAACTGTAGAGGTCGTACAACAACTTATCCATCTGGCATCAAATTAAATCAGCTGCTAAGTAGAGCAGCTCTGCTGTTTTATAGAAACTAATTTTCTATTTTTCTAGTTAAAACCTCAAAGAAGATAATATAAGTACTTTCAGACATCCAAATTTAATAGTATGTGGTAATTACAATATCAGATCGATCCACCATTCTGATCAGTGTTAACATCTAGCACTTAAACGAACATTTTGCTGCTGTTTCAGTAGTGGCTGTATCAATTTGTGTGGGTTTTCCAAAATATGTTTAGTGGTTTAAATAATCATTAGTATTACATAAGATGAAAGCACCCTAAGGCAGTTGGTTTGTGACCTTGTGTGCGTAGTATCTCATGCAGAATATCAATTTGTAATTCAACTGTTGTGCCCAAATGAGTGCTTTACTCATAGATGGTCATTAGCCTGTTGTAGCAGAGCATGTGAATTAAGAGAAATTGTGGCAGCCTTTCAGGTAGATTTGATAATGAATGGGTGTGTTTTGATGCATGTAACTTTAGTGCTAGATTGTTCCTACTTGAACCAAAGTGTAATTGATTTGTCTCTTTTTTTAAATGCCTAAAACAGCTAGGAAAATTAAACCACACTCTTGCAGTTATACAAATGCAGATAGAAGTATTTGGCATTTACCCACTTAACTGTGATATAATACTTCATACAGTCCCTTGATTTGATTTATAGAGGTCATATTTTAAATGTACGAACTTTGATAATAAAATGCTAATAGAGGATAAAGGAAATAGTGGCTTTGAGAAAAGAGAAACTGGATCAGATACTTTTTCCTTCGGTTAATACAAGTGCGTCAAGCATTGCACACCATAACATATTCAGTGATGGTATGTTACTTTACATTCTGATCTCCATGCACTCTTTCCCCATCTATCATTTTAACAAAAGTGTTGAGCCCTTCAAAATATAAAGAATGACCCCATGTGGACACAAGTACCTTATATAATTATGATATAGTGAACAATTATTTCTGAACTGATTCACTGTGCTTAGCTCTAAGTTCTAAGCAAATTATGGAGCCCAGGAATCCAAGTTTGGTTGTAGGGAAACTTAGTATAGTAAAGAGACTAGTGCATGAGGATGGCATGGGTTGCAGTGTTTTTTGGGGTTGAGAGTAGGCAGCAAAAGGAAGACTCCTCAACTAAACCTCACCAATAATCACTATGTCCACATTATGATGAAGTGAACAGCTTCCCTGCCTATTTAAAATTCAGCAGCAAGAGATAATGCCAGACCTTTGGTAATGGTCCCTAGAAAAAGAGCTTTGGGGAAGAGAATTCCCCCAAGGTATGGGTATCCTACTCTACTTTAAATCCCCCTACCTGAGGATTTCCTTTAGTTGGTTAAAATGGTCTTGTACGTATATCAGGGGCCCACCAAGATAGCTAATATTAGCTAACATTTCCTGATGGCAAATATTTGCTCCATCCTTCACATATGAAAATTGTGCCAGAATGTATTTCTGATAACATAACGATTTGCTGCTTGATTTTGCTCAGCACCACCACTGAGAACAAATGGATTGAAATTGGTAGCACAATCATTATAATTTCAGCTACAGCATTTAATATAGACCATTGGAATGGGCTGTGTAGGCTGTCTATACAGCTGGTAAAGAGTAACCTTTCTACCTCCTGATCTGAATCATTAATGCCTCGGAGTTACAGTTTGAGAGCACCGTTTAAATACAAACACACTAACATTTCATTCTCACCTTATTAGTGGTAATGTCACAGTAATTTGGAAAGGAAGCATTGTGATTTTTAAAAAAAAAAAGACCTGAGCATGTTTAGAAGTTTGAAGGAGCTAGCATCTTGGACAATGTTTAAGCTTCCCCAATGTCTCTCCCACTTTTGGTTTGATGTTTAATAGTGCATGAAATAACATGGTGATCATTTTTGTACAGCCATGATGTCCTTGGTATGTAAACAGAAGTGAATTTATATTTCTATTGGCATGAATTGGATATGCAATACAGTATTACTCAGAGCAACATTAGAAGCTAGTATGGATTAATTATGTTGTGACAGTGGTTCTGCCAATTAATTTGGTCGTACATCTGATAATTATAGAACAATGAAGATTAAGAGACAAAAGAATTTAAGGCTCTTGCCTGAATTGAAAGGTGTACACACACAACTTGATACAACTCCACTGTCAAAAATTGTTTGCGTAGCTTTTCAGTTCGCTCTGTGTTGTATTTGTCAAAAAGTTTTAGTTTAAAATTTAAAAATTGCATAATTTGTAAATGTAAAGAATATGAAAATAATAACTAATTTTTTTAACTTTACAACACATTGCCAATGGAAATTTTTCTGCAAATTTTGCAGTTCCGGAGGAAATGATTGCATGTTGCATATGTTGTGACTTGAGAAGAATTATCAGTGACTAAAATGCCTTATGCAAACATTCATTAGTACATTATCCAGAGCTGGTCTGAAAATCACAAATGTGTGGACTTTATGCTGTTTTATGTCATATTACTCAGCTTGATTTGTCTGTCATTTCTGTACTTCGTAAGGAACCTCTAATCTTGTAAAACTGTGGTGTGTATCTCTCATTGCTCGATCTGAATGGCTTTGTATAAATCAATGTCATAAGCTGTTTCCTCTCTTGCCATATTTCCTAACACATTAAATATAGATGTTTGTAAATTCTCCATAATTTCTCGTTCATTCTGCGTGTCTTAATAATATCAAGTCCAACAGGCATTTCATACAATACTGTGTTGTAAATTTCACTGTTATTCCAAGCTTGTCATTGGTAATTAAATCATAGCTGTTTTACACATGTAAATAAATTTATTAACCTACTGCAATACAATAGAATACCTTCGATCTTGAACTTGAATTTGGTTGTGAAAATATCGAGCTTTTAAAGTTACAATCCTTAAAAATTCTAACAAAAGCAGTAATGTAATTTTAATGTCAGGCACGTATTTACCATAATTTGAAACACAGGCTATGAAGTATGGCTTCTATTCATGTTAAATGTGATACCCATCCTTGTCCGTGTTTGGAGCATTCAAGCATCTGCTAAATGTTATCACTAAAACGCATTCTATGTGGGGAAAGGATATTTTAAGAATGAAATGACATTTGTTACTAGTTCACCTCTTAAAGTTGTTTAGTCTTGTGTTTTTGTCTTCACTTGTAATTCTCTGCACTTGTGAAATTTTTCAGGTGTGCATCAGATTATAGAGAAATGTTCCTACATTGATAAGCAATAATTTGAGTCGTATGGGTCCTCATTCAATAGCTGTTGAATTAAACAAAGAATGCATTGTACATTGACCTGTGTATTACTGTAGAGAGGAGGCCAACTTTTTGTTCCCTGGTCACTAGCAATGACTACAAAGTCCGGCCATTGATGTCCATGCTGCTCGATGGCTGGGATACATCAGCAGGTCACTGTTTTTCTGAGGGTTAAACATAGCCTGCTTTAAAAAATTGCTTTAACTCAACGTAAATAGATTAAACATTAAGGAATGGCACAGCTGGTGGAATTAGCAGCTGAAAAGGGTTTTGTGTGCTGCACAGGAGACCTTGATGAAGAAGCAGAAAGGAAGAAGCAGCTCGGACTAAGATGGTGTAAGTAAATAGCAAAAGTATATAGGCCAGGAATCCAGTCTTCATCACGAATCTGTAAATCATAAGCTACCATGCATCTGCTTCACCTGGCTTGAATACATTTCGCAGCTACCAGATAAATAATGTAACATTCCAATAGGTTATATTCCCTCTAATTAGGTAGCATATAGCTACTGCATCACGGCAAAAAGTAAATATTGAGGCAGGAAAGGGTTGAAAATAATCCTACATGCCCCAATTCCCTTGTAATTAACACTGGCTATAGGAATATTCGAACAGAAGGCTATGCATCTGCTTGTACCTGTTCTGCCATTTGGTGAGATCAGGCTTCTCAGCTGCCTGATTCCAATAATTTGATTAACAGAATTTTGGATTTCTTCGATATAAAAGCTTGAGGATTACACTCTCTGGAGATAGAAAACAGCCAGTTTTGCAATTCACTTAGTTTCTTTCCTGTTTTGGTTGAAAATGGCTGAGCCCTTGCTCTGAGCCAGTGCTCCTTTGTTCTACACGGTGGAGAAAATGTTGTTTCAGTATCTATCTTATCCAGCACTTTCAGAATATTTATTCCATACTGCCCACTCAGCCCACACTGGTTCACAGGATACAAATGGTATAGGAATCAGCAGCATTCAGGGCAGTGAGCACCTCGTCCTGCACCAGTCCAATGCCAGCAGATCCCATGTTCTTTCCACCTGCAAATCTTTGACAAAAGAATAAAATGCACTTAGGTCATTGAGGCTGGCTCTTCAAAACCTACCTAAAGTAACAGAACTGGGAAAAATTATAAATATCACCAGCTTCAGCTTAGCAACCAAAATTGTGCATGTTCATTGCCAATGGCTGTCAGAGTGGCTGTAGCAAATTTAGTAAGTGTCCTGCTCTGGATTTGTAGTTGTGTTGAATCTACTGTTGAAATCGTCCCTTCAAAAGCACCATTTTGCTGGAGTGGGGGCAGAGAGGGGTATGCAGAAGAACTTTTTTGAACAAAATAAATTTTATAATAAAATATTTACAGAATAAACTGATGCCTTTTCATTCTTTACTTTCAGTAGTACTGTATTACATTCTTACACAGCCATAGCACTGGTGCCACTTGTAGCTCCTTGGGGTGGTATACTACAATAATTAAGGGGCTTCCTCCCTCTCCAGAAGCAGGAGGACCCAACACTGTGCTCATTCTCCTCCAAGCTTCAGTACATCCATTCCTCAGTATGTATTCCTGTAGCTTTAAACATGCCAGTGGATAGCATTCCTCTATGGACATCTTGATGTGCTAGCAGACTAACAAGTTTCAGACTGTCCAAAAGGCATCTTTTACTGAGTTGATTTGCCAGCAGCATGTGTTTTTCATCTCCATATGTGTCCCTGGGAACAGCCCATAGATCAGAGCACTGCTCAGGACGAACCGCAACACAATCCTTGTATCTTTCTCCACACTCCCTTCACTAACCCACTGCTCTCAAAGAGCTGAGCTGTTATCTTTTCTTCATTGCAGTCATCCTGCAGGCAGTGCACAGTTGGATGTTCTGGACGTGCAGTAAGGATCTGATTAGGTGAGCCCCTCTCACTGCCAGCCAGGCAAGGTCTTGGTGCCTATTGGTGAGTCTGGTGATGAGGCATTTTGCCAGATTGTCTGAATAATCTGCTCAGGGAGCCACCCTCCTGGGTCTACTAAGTGTTATCCTTTAGGTTCTGCAGAATGTTTTGTGCTTACCACCACCTGATGGATTTGCCATGGTCAAAAGTAATTGGTCCAGAACTTTTCCACAAAGGATAGGTAGCGCAGCAACGTCTAGCTGATTGCAATGTTGCCCAGCAACAGGGCCAAACCCATCCTTCACAACACCAGGGCCAGATAGAAGCTTGGTACATAATACCTACGTATTTAGGTTCCATGCAGCATTACAAGAAGTTGGTTATCAGGATGTGGGTGACATTGGGTATGATTTTTGTCCCCTTTGTTCTGGGACTTGAGCATTGTGACCCATCTGGCTGCTCCATCTTGTATTCTCAGATGAACCTGGAGATAGCTTGGGTGAGTCAAGCTGAAGGAGTGGCAGATGGGCCATACCTGCACCAAGCACAGTAGCCCTGAGAGCACCTCACACTTCAGGACCAGCTTCTCAATTATTGGTGAGGAGAGCCCTCCCCACAGTCCCAATTTCTGTTTTACCTTCCCAATCCACTCCAGCCAATTTTTGTTGCAAGTCTCAGCCCTTCCGAATGAGCTACCCAGCACTTTCACGTAATCAGACCTAATGGTGAATGGAACACTGGATTGGTCATACCAGTGGCCTCACACTTCATGCAGTTAACTCTGGCACCTGATGCCAATTCAAACTGGTTGTAGATTCTGATCAAACTGCAAAGGATCATACCAGAAGATGTCATTCAACACCCCTCTCATGCTCTTGTCCTCCTTGGTGACTTCTGCAAACGGTTCTGTTCAGCACACAAACAACAGGAAAGATACTAGCATGGATGGAGTACTGGCTCATAGGCAGGAGGTGAAGAGTGGGAATAAAGGGAGCCTGTTCTGTTTGGCTACTGGTTACTAGAGGTGTTCCACAGGGCTATGTGTTGGGACTGCTTTTTACATTATATATTGGTGATTGGGGTGATGGAATTGATGCTTTGTGGCCATGTTTGTGAACAATATGAAGATAGGTGGAGGGGCAGGTAGTGTTGAGGAAGCAGGGAGTCTGCAGAAGGACTTGGACAGATTAGGAAAATGGGTAAAGAAAGGGGCAGATGGAATACAGTGTCAGGAAGTCTATGGTCATGCACTTTGGTAGAAGTAAAAGCGTAGACTATTTTCTAAATTCAAAAATCTGGGATCCTGGCATGATTTCCTAAAGGTTAATTTGCAGGTTGAGTCTGTAGTGAGGAAGGCAAATGCGATGTTAGCATTCATTTCAAGAGGACTAGAATATAAAAGCAAGGATGTAATGTAGAGGCTTTTTAAGGCCCTAGTAAGGCTTCACTTGGACTATTGTGAGCAATTTTGGGCCATTTATGAAAGATGTACTGACATTGGAGGAGGTTCACATGAATTATTCTGGGAATGGAAGGGTTACCATTGATGGCTCTGTACCTATACTCACTGGAATTCAGAAGAATGAGAGGGGAATCTTATTGAAACCTATTAAATGTTGAAATGCCTTGATAGATTGGATGAGGAGAGGATGTTTCCTATGGTGGGAGGAGTGTAGGACCATAGAGCACAGACTCAGAATTGAGAGTTGTCCATTTAGAACGGAGATGCAGAAGAATTTCTTTAGCCAGAGAGTGGTGAATCTGTGAAATTCATAGAAACAGGCAAGGAAGCCAAGTCATTGAGTATATTTAAAACAGAGGTTGATAAGTTCTTGATTAATCAAGGCATGAAGGGTTACAGGGAGAAGGCAGGAGATTGGGGCTGAGAGGGAAATGGATCAGCCATGATGAAATGTTGGAGTAGACTGGATGATCCAAGTGGCCTAATTCTGCTCATATATTACAGTCTAAGACAGTGGAGTGTGTACAATCCTGCCCGTCTCCAGACATGATTGGGCATCTATCACTTTCCCATCCTTTGATTTGGACTTGACTCCAGACGTCCATGTAGAGCAGTTGGATCCAATTCCTGATCCTTCAAAGCACATTTTGGAGAGTACATTCATCATGTATGTGTGCGATATCCTGTCAAAGGCCTTCTCCTGCTCGTGGTGGATGCCCCAGTCCTGCACGTAAGCAATAGTGTGCCTGAGCTGCACAAGGCTGTCAAAGATCTTCCTGCCAGGTACAGCACAGGTTTGGTCCAGGCAGATCACTTGTTCCAGAACAGACTTGACTCTGTTGGCATTAGCCTTGGACAGGTTCTTATAGTCTACATTCAACAGTGAAATGGGTCTCCAATTCCTGTGGTCATCCTTCTGCTTGTAGATGTGGGCACTGATACCCTTCATCATGGAGTCTGACATACTGCCAGCTAGAAGCATAGCATTGTATACTTCCAGCGGGTCTGGACCCATCCAGTCCCACAGAGCCAAGTGCAACTCAGAAAGTAAGCCGTTGCTTTTGGGACTTGATTATTCGAGTCAAAGGGATGAATGGAATCAGACAGCTCCTTCAGGGTCAGTGGTTGGTCTAGACTCTGCCATTTTGCTGTCTTCTAACACCTGCATGATAGACAACAGGAAGTTCTGGGAGGCTATGGTGTCTGTGGCCTTTCTGTCATACAGACTTGGAAGGATCTGCAGATTCTCAATATATCCATCTGTGTTGATGCTACTGAGCTGTCCTCTTCCTTAAGGGTGTGAAACACAGAGCTCACCCTATGAACCTTTGGAAGAAGGAACACGAGTACGTCTTACCCTGTTCTGCGGTGCAGACCCTGGCCTGGATGGTAATCTTGGAGGATTCGGCAGTGAAAAGCTGGTCTTGCTGGCTTTTCACCTCTCGTAACTACTACCCCACATCCAACACCTTCGACTGCAGAAGTTACTGTTAGAACGACTGTAATTTATGCATTTCCCTCTGTACTTGCCTTGTTTTCTGAAACTCTTTGCAGATAGTGAACTTCGAGGTGCTCTTCTTGGCTGCTTCCCATAATTGTCAAGGAAATCAAAGAAGAATTTCAAGGTTCTCCAACCTGCATACTCTCTCTCCTATTGCTCAATGTTCTCTGGGGTGAGCCCCTGGATGTTCAGCTTCCACGTCCCCCTGCCTGCCTTCTGATCTGCAAGTGACAGGAGGCAGTGGTCAGAAAAGAACCGGCATGACATGAGTGGATCTGACCGTGATGGGCTCCGACACGAAGAGGAAGTCGATTCAGGAGTGGGCTGAGTTATCTGATCGGGACCAGGTGGGTTACGGATGTGCTCAGCCTGCAGGGGTGGAAGACATAGTGCTGCTTGCCTATTTTAACCATTTCCATCAGGAAACTGGTTGACCCGCACCCTCCGCTTTCTGAGTTGGAGTGCATCGGATGCTCCAAACTCCCAGAGCTGGGGGATGATGGCTCATGTGCTTTTCCCAGTTTCCCTGAGCTGGGGGTTAGAGGTCTCTGCACAACTCCTGGTTTCTTACAGCTTGTATTGATGGGGTGCTCTGCTGTCCCCAGTCTCCTAGGGCTGGTGGATTGTCAGCAAAATTCCTTCTCCATCCATATTTCGCTTTTCCAGCTTTTCCTTTCCTGTTTGGCATTGTCTTTGCCCATGTCATCGGTTTCCCACACTTGCTTTATCCTCCAACGAGGAGAGGTTGCTGGTGTCCGTTTGCTGCTCTGCCCTTTACTTCCTGTTACTTTTATTGTCGGCTGCCCGTTGTCTCTTGAATGGTGTCTTCTGGAACTTCTTCCTCTTCACCACCTGTGTTGTTTCTTCTTGTCCTTCTGCCCTATCCTGCTCCATGGATGACTCCTTGTTTTATGGACGGGCCTAGGATTTTCAGCTGGGGGAGGGTTGGGAACTCGAGGTGGTTGTCAGTGTCATGGTCTCTGTTTCAGTGTTGGCCGTGGCCCCTGCGCTGTGGTGGGCATGTGGGCATTTGTCTGGATATTCTAGCTGCCAGCCTCCCCTGTTACTGCCTGTGCGTGGGTGCCAACACAGGGCATGCTTTGTATAGGTGACGTGCCTCTTCACACAGGTTGCAACATTTGCTTTTTCTGGTGTTTCCTGTCGCTGTTTTTGCAGATCACTCTACTGCATTGGGCCATGACATGGCCAGACTTGTTGCAGTTACAGTGCAGTCTGGCTTGACAGCAAACACCACATAACCACGGTTCCCTCCAATGGCAAAGACGGAGGGAGGACGGGTGATGAATCAACCCGCAGCTTGGCCTTCACCTGCCACTTGCTTGTCCAGTTCACGAGCATATTCTTAATGTCCAGTTTCCTGCGCCCTCGATGTAGCAGTCAAGGAGGGCGAGGACATCCACAACGGGCACATGTGGGATGAACATGTGCACTGTGAGCACACACTTCTTCTGGGTGGGGTTGGTGAAGAGTGGCTGTGCCTTCAGTAGCAACAGCACCACCTTGTTCCCCTTCTCTCAAAAATCCTGCAGGAACTTCTGCTATCCCACTGTGTACTTGAAGGTGCTCCCTCAGTCTTTGCCATTGAAGGGAACCATGGTTACATGGTGTATGCCAGTCAATCCAGACCTTATGAACACCATTGCCAGAGAAGATCTGGATGCAATAAATGTACTTCTCAAACTTGCAGCACTTAAGCAGGACCTACCAAATGAAGTGGTCACCGTTGAAGGTGTTTCCCTCAATGAGATTCTTCACTGCCACCCTGATGGTGTTTAGGATCCCAGGTCCTCCAGTTGATGCACAGGTAGATGCCATCTGGGCATTGATTGCTGGAAAGGGGTGTTAGGTTGGTTTCCCAGACCACATGAGGATCCTTCCATATATCATCAGGTTAAGTTCTTATCTGCCCCTTGATCACGAGTCCCTCACTGTCAGCTTGCTCAGAGATCCATCACCATAATATACTTGACCTTAGACCAAGAGGTATGGGGAAGAACTGGGTAGAATTGCTCAATGGATGGACTTGGTCTTCAGATGACATCCTTCTCTTATTCCGGCATTAGTCTTGCTCTGTTTTTCTCCTCCTCAGTCATGCTGTATTTGAAGGAAGTTGCTGATAACCACATGGATAGGATTAACTGATACCTAATGAAGTTTTGAAGTCAGCTAATGCCCTTCAGCCTCTGCTCTGCCATAGAATGGGAAATATCCAAACAAAGCAACATTAACCAAAGGGAATCTAACAATAACATTTAAATCTGTTGTAAATCAGTACTTGATTCACTGATGTAAATCTCTCTTCTGCATGACTGCAGCAAACAGTTATTGCCCACTAGCATCCTGTGCAATTTTCTGCATGAATACTCGTATATCATGGACATATTGGAGAGCGAAAACTCGGTGCCTAAAAATTGAAGCATCAAATTTTAATGAAAGCCCCCCAAAAAACTGCAAATACTGGAAATCTGAAAGGAAAAACTAAAAAAAACTCTCAACAGGTTAGGCAGTATTTGTGGAGAGAGAAATTTTACATTTTAAGCCCTGGGTCTGTCCTCAAAACGGTTCTCTTAACTTGAGTTTCCTACCACAGAAGTGAAGGGGGAGATCATTAGGATAGAATCCCCAACAATGCCAGGTGAACACTTGGCTCTCTTTGGATGGTGAATAAAAGCTAGAGGTTCTTTAATAGTAAGTGCTTCTCATTAACGATGTTTAAATATCTTGAAATCTTGTGAAGTTAGATGAGATGATGACAAGAAAGCAATAGTTTGTATCTTAGGACTTTTTTGATTGTCATCCTTTCTGCTGTTGGGATATTACAAACTTTTGCAATGAGTTGAGTTTTAAAATGGTTTACATTTCATTGCTTAAATTTAACAAGTGTAACGAACAAAGTACAAGTGTGTAAGCATTAGAGACAGACCCAGTTAAGCTATTCAAGTGGTGCTTTTTGAAAATAAGAAATTGGAATTTTCTCCAAGTAATTCAGAGGAATGTGTTGTAATTCAACTGTGAGCTTCATTTTAACCCCTCCCCCAATCTATTGCACCATGCTTCATTCTGTGCAGTGCACCCATATTGTGTAGAAATGATTAGATTATCTAAAAATAAGAACACTTAAGATTGTATTATGTTGATGGCTATGCAGAATGATCTGTTGCTTAAATGAACTGAGGAAAGAAAGATTGAAGTTTTTTCATAATCAAAAGATGTTTAAAAAGGGACTAGTATGAAGTCTGTTACACATGAAGTAATTACGTGGATAAGGGCAATAATTTTTAAATAAAATAAATTGAAAAAGGAATGAGCATGACGAACAAATTTACTGACATCACAGCAATTATTTAATGTAGAAGCAGTAGGCTTTTGAGCAGACTGAGGTGCCATTTGATGATCAAATTCACAAGTCTAGCAAATAAAAAGAAAAATATCACTGTTTAGGAGTTGCCACATTGCAGAAATTCAAAATCAAATGATTAGACGAGTATTAAACAAATGGAATCCAGCTCAAAACAAGGTTTGGTGGTGGGGTGGGGGGATAGAGGTAGAGAATGACCATAGTCACTCAAGTAACAAGATCCAGATGGTAAACTGAATAAAATCCAACCTTATTCTTATTTTCTTTAAGATTTTCTTCATGGTTGTTTACATTTCTTGATTAATTCTACGCCTAAACTCAGCCCAGGCAGGAAATTCACAAAGTACAGTAATCCCAAAACCCGCCCCAGGTTGCTTTGGGAGTTTATAACCTGCATCCTTGCGAACTTTGAAACCTTGCAGCAGTGATATCAGTATCAGGATCAGAACTGGGATTAATTTCCCTGGCAATTGGTGTGAAGTGTGTTGTTTTGCATAGCAGTACCTTGCAATACATCATAAAAGCTATTAATCACAATAACAAATATATACTCTGTGTGTGTCTGTGTAAATAATTTATATTAGTAGTACAAAAAGATAAAGAGGAAAATAGTTGGTGTAGATGGGCTCATTATTCTTTAAGAAATCTGATGGTGGGAGAGAAGAAGCTATTCCAAAAACAGAGTGTGTGTCTTCAGGCTCACACCTTTACCAGATTCTGCCTTTAAGTAATTTACTGTGGCGCTCCAAATAGGAGCAGCTCCCGATACAATCTAATCTAGAATTGGTCTTGATGAGATCACTCAACCAGACTGCAGAAATAGGAGCCTGGTCCAGGGTAAGATCTTGACTCAATCGCGTGAGTGAGGACAAATGGAGCACTAATCAACCGGATAATAGCTGACCACCATTTTACTGCCATTTCCTGCCACTCATCCATAGCCCTTCCAGCCTGTGCTGTGCAGATGAGATTGGTTCAGCTATCACTTACAGCCTTTTGAGGACACTGTTCTGGGTTTCCCTAGCACATTGTGTGAGGAATTGTTTGCTAATGACCTTCCCAAACAGAGCAAACTTTTAATTTTAAGATCAATCCTCCTCACTCGGAATTGCCCTCCAGTGGAAATAGCCGGTCCTGCCCATTGGATCGCTTTACCATGATCACTTTGTCCATTTAAGGGCATGCATTTAAGGTGAGGTGGGTGGAGTAAGTTTTTATTTGAGAGCCAGAGCGGTATGTGTCTGGAATGCACTATCAGGGGGATGGGGTGGATAGTGGAACCAAATACGTAAAGAGGCATTTAAGATAGGAACATGAATGTATAGAGAACAGAAGGATATGGACACTAGGCAGAAGAGATTTATTTAGTTAGGTGCTAATTACTAGTTAGACTAGTTCAGCACAAAATCAAAGTACATTTATTATCAAAGTATGTATATGTTATACAACCTTGAGATTCGTCTCCTTACAGGGATCCACAAAACAAAGAAACCCAAAAGAACCCATAAAAAAGGAAGACTGGCAAATACCAATATGCAGAGAGAAAAACCATTCCTTTGCTGTACTGTAACATGTACTTTATTCTGTGAGCCAATGTTGTCTGCTGCTGGTGGTTACACCCTTGCTTGCTGCAGCAGCAAGCTGCTTTGCTGCATTTGTCAGAATAGCACCAACACTGAAAGAAACACAATGCAATAAATGAAGCTCAGCAAGTTGAGAGTTCGTCTACCCAGTATGTTACTACCCTCATGCACAATTTTGGATTTTATAACTTAGGATAACCGGCCTTTCCAGTTAGAGTTAGAACTGGCTAGTTCTGTTTGAAGGCCATTCACTGAGAATATTAACAGTTCTTCTATCTCCTAGTAGATCACCTGTGTATTTCCAGTATTTTTTACTTCGGATCTCCAATAGCTATTGCGATCTACCTCTCTCTCAGTTCCTGCATGTTTTTTTTAATGTCTATTTACCCCAACTGCCTTTATTTGTCACTAAGTCGATGGTACTGCAAACATTATTAGCTAGCTAACATCTGCTATTTCTTTGTTTCATTTTTCTAATATTGTTAGTTTTTTGCTTTGTGTTTGTACTTCTTAGTAATAATAATAGCAGTGCTGATGTTGTCCCCTCTCCAGTAGGAACCCATGCCATACTTAAAATCCTGCTATTATATAACACGGTAGATTATCGGTTACCGCAATCACTTTATAGCGCCAGCAGTCACTAATGGGGGTTTGATTCCTGCCACAATCTGTGAGAAGGTTTACGTTCTCCCTGTGACCATGCGAGTTTCCTCTGGGTGCTGTGGTGCCCCGTCCCACATTCCAAATGACATGGTTGAGGGTTGATGAGTTGTGAGCACGCTATGATGGCAACACTTGCACGCTGCCCCAGCAACATCGCAAACACTGATGAAAATGACACTCTTCACTATGTTTTTGTGTACATATGACAAATAAAGCTTGAAGTTATGAAATGTATTACAGTAATACGAGTGGGTAATCACGTTTCGATATCTCAAACACCTTTTGGTTCTGTTTTAGTGCCATTGATGCATAAAATTACCTTATCCTTTTCGGGTAATCACAATCATGGAGCACGGATGGGTCCTTTAGCCCATCGAGTTTATGCTGACTGTCAATCACCCATTTACTTACATTAATCTTGTATCCTCATTGAATTGTTATTGCTACCTAATGTGTGTAATGATAGCATTCAAATGGTGCAAGTGGTTCTCTATAGCTTAATCCCCATTCACTCAGCTGTGTCACAAGTGGAGCCAGTAGCTGGGATGAATGGGCAGAAGAAAACAATGAACAGATTGGATATGGATGTAACAACCCACCATAACCATTTGCTTACTCCACCAGAGCCATACTGTGTCAGCTGCACAATGTAGTGCAGCAACTCACCTACAAGCTCTACCAACTCGAAGGACAAAAGCATGGAAACACCAACCCTGGACGCTTCCTGAGTTGATGAAATATCACCGTCCCTTCATTGCTGCTGGGTCAAAATCCTGGAACTCTCCTGACCAGTACCTCAAGGACTGGCGTATAGGGATGGGCAATTAAATGCCTGCTCAGCCTGCAAAATCCACATCCCTTAAATAAATAAAATCTACATGAGCTTCATCCCTAGTTATGTACTCTACTGGAGCTTTCTCTATCCTCTGTCCCCTTTGCTGGGATGGTTGAGTCTCTATTCCTACCCAAACTATAATCACTTTATAATGTGAATTTTGCATTGGGTGCAGGCGTGGGTGTGTATCTTGATCTCTGTCCCATCTATCCATGCTAGTGTCTTACTTCGGGCTTGAAAGCAGTTCTAACGAATCCATTAGCCTGCTCCAACCACTTGATGCAATCAGTGAAAGTATGGAGAACTTATGGAGAAAGTATGCAGCCCTATGGAGCCTGCTGCTGAAAACCCAGGACAGGAAGCTGTGTGGTACCCAGGGACTACCTGATATCAGGCAAAGAAAAGAAAGTTAGGGATGAGATACCCCGAGAGCTGTGTAGTGTTGGGCATGGAAATGGCTCAGAGGAGGCTTATGAGAATGATTCCAGGTATGAAAGTGTTAATTACAAGGGATGCTTAATGGCTTTAGGCCTGTACCTGCTGGAGTTTAGAACAGGGGTCGGCAACCTTTTTGTCTCTGTGGGCTGGATTGAGTATTAATGAGCGGACGGTGAGCCAGATAAATGCCATAAAAAACTTGAAATATGGGAATCATCCATTTAAATACATCTAGTTATGTTTGGCCTCAAATTAATGAATATTGCATGCTAGAAAATCATTTGTGCTTAAGGTTGCCTACCCCTGGTTTAGAAGAATGAGGGAGAATATCTTTGAAACCTACCGTCCTAGACAGAATGGACGTAGAGAGAATGTTTCAGTAGTGGGAGAGACCAGGACTACAGGCCACAGCCTCAGAATAGAAGGATGTAGAGTTACAACACATTGCCTCAGACAGAATACCCATTACTTTACTGCCAAGTATGTTTATATCTTATTTATCCATGGCTTGTCTCTTCCCAACTTTGTAATTTCTTCTGGGCCATCCAATACCCTAGGAAGGCTTACTTTGATCTCGTGGTCATCTCTGATTATATTCTTTTCACCAGTGAAGGCCAGGTCAATGCCCTAAATTTAACTATTCCTCTTAAATGCCATTATCATGTGTGCTTCCACCAACACCCCAGCAAAACTTTCCAGGCATCTTTCATAAAGTTAAGGGATAACAAGGAAAGTAGGCAATGCCCACTAAATGGAAAGCAAGCACTGGCTTAAATGAAGGTTGGATTGTTAGAACAGAGTTGAGGAGGAATTTCTTTAGCCAGGGTTCAGTGCTGGGACTGCAGCTATTTACAATATATATTAATGATTTAGATGAGGGAATTAAAAGTAACATTTGCAAATTTGCCGATGACACAAAACTGGGTGGCAGTGTGAAATGTGAGGAGGATGTTATGAGAATGTTATACATTAAACTGCATCTGCCCACTCACCCCGCCTGGGTGACTTGGACAGGCGGGATGAGTGGGCAGATGCAGTTTAATGTGGATAAATGTGAGGTTATCCACTTTGGTGGTAAGAACAGGAAAGCAGATTATTATCTAAATGGAGTCAAGTTAAGAAAAGGGGAAGTACAACAAGATCTAGGTGTTCTTGTACATCAGTCACTGAAAGCAAGCATGCAAGTACAGCAGGCAGTGAAGAAAGCTAATGGCATGCTGGCCTTCATAACAAGGGGAATTGAGTATAAGAGTGAAGAGGTCCTTCTGCAGCTGTACAGGGCCCTGGTGAGACCACACCTGGAGTACTGGGTGCAGTTTTGGTCTCCAAGTTTGAGGAAGGACATTCTTGCTATTGAGGGAGTGCAGCGTAGGTTCACAAGGTTAATTCCAGGGATGGCGGGACTGTCATATGTCGAAAGATTGGAGCGACTGGCTTGTATACTCTGGAATTTAGAAGGCTGAGAGGGGATCTTATTGAAACATATAAGATTATTAAGGGTTTGGACACGCTGCAGGCAGGAAGCATGTTCCCGCTGATGGGTGAGTCCAGAACCAGAGGCCACAGTTTAAGAATTAGCGGTAGGCCATTTAGAACGGAGTTGAGGAAAAACTTTTTCACCCAGAGAGTGGTGGATATATGGAATGCTCTGCCCCAGAAGGCTATGGAGGCCAAGTCTCTGGATGCTTTCAAGAAAGAGATGGATAGAGTTCTTAAAGGTAGTAGAATCAAATGTTATGGGGATAAGGCAGAAACTGGATACTGATTGTGGATGATCAGCCATGATCACAGTGAATGGTGGTGCTGGCTCAAAGGGCCGAATGGCCTACTCCTGCACCTATTGTCTATTGTCAATCTGTGTGATTCATTGTCACAGAGGGCTGAGGAGGCCAAGTCTTTTGAGTAGATTTGAAGCAGAGGTTGACGGGAGAATGCGGTTGAGAGGGCAAATAAATCAGCTGTGATCAAATGGCTGAGCAGACTCGATGGGCTCCATGGCCTAATTCTGCTCATGTGTCATACAAAACACTAGGAAAGGGCATAGGTGGACACAGGTTTGTTGCTGTAGATTATTGGGGGACAGTCATGGCATGGATCTGTCACTGGGGTACAGTATGGGCACAGGTGTGTCACTACAGTGCTGATGTATACAACTAGTGAGCCAATATCAGGCAAAGTAGGAAGGAGAGCCACAGCTGGAGTGAGTAGACTAAAAGAGTGCAGCGAGAGGGCTAGTGACTGGAGCAGTGGGATGGCTGGGAGGGAAGTCAAGAGCTGCTGGGAGGGAGCAGCCACATCCTGGGCACTTGTGCCTTTCAATATAGCAATGATACATGCAGTTAGTATCAGAAGCACTTCCAGTGCATGATGTGGTTTGAATTTTAGGTTTGGCTCTCACCAAAGTTTTGCAACACTACTTTATTCCTTAAGGTGCTGCTCTGTGAGGTGTTCAGTAATGGAGTGGGGAGAGGAGGGTTAAACATACAGAAAGGCAGCTTCCATCATTAAAGACCCCTCCCCTCTGCCATCAGATTTCTGTACTGTCAATGAATCCAGATCACAATCTCACTATTTTTGCTCTCTTTTTGCATTACATATTTAATTTTGATATGTTTCTTATTATAATCTATAGTATATGTTATGTATTGCATTGCACTGCTTTGCAGAACAGATTTCATGGCATATATCTGATAATAAAACTGATTCTGATAACCGATTCAACCTGTTGCCTCTGGATTCCTCGTCCCACCCATTCTAACCGAGGTCTATCCTTGTTCCCTTCCAATTTTCAAAAGTTTCAAAGGTACATTTAATATCAGAGAAATGGATACAATATATATCCTGAAATGCTTTTTCTTCGTAACCATCCACAAAAACAGAGGAGTTCCCCAAAGAATGAACAACAGTTAAATGTTAGAACCCCAAAGCCCCCCACCAGCTACCCTCCCTCCCGCGTGTAAGCGGCAGCAAGCAACAATCCCTTCTCCCCCCACTGGCAAAAAAAAAACGCGTCAGCACCTGCCACCGAGCACTCAAGTGTGAGCGAAGCAACAGCAAAAGACACAGACTTGCAGTTACCCCAAAGACTACTTGTTCACCTGGTATTCGACATACCACATAAACATAATGCATGTTTGAACATAAATGTGCAGTTAGCACATAGTCCCGAGGAGACAGCGGGCTGCGTAAAAGGAGAGGGAGTTGAAAAGAAGCCAGCAGGCTAAGTCGGCACATTTTGTGCACCGCAGTCCCGAGGAGATATTGGGTTCTATAGAGGGAAAGAGTTGTAAAGAAGCCAGCGGGGTAAATCGGCGCATATTGCGTGCCACGGTTCCCGAGGAGAACTGGATTACGCATAATTAGGCACTTGACAAGGTCCAATAAAAAGAAGTTACATTTAAGCAGAGCAGCCATTACGTGAGGGCAAAAAATTGAGTTGAGGCTTTGGCGAGGAGAGGTGTAGGCCATAGATAGACTTCTTTGTTATTTAATCTATCTTTCATTCTTATTGCACGTTTGGAGCAATGGGAATGCCAAGCAGGATAGTGGAGCGCTCCTCTTGTAAGACGTGGGAAGGCTGGGAGATCTCCAGTGTCCATGACGACTGTACCTGCAGGAAGTGTATCCAGCTGCAGTTTCTAACAGTGTTCAGGGATTGGAGCTGGAAATGGATGAACTCTTGATCACTTGGGAGGCTGAGAGGTTGATAGACAGGGTTTGCAGGGAGATAGTTACACCCAAGGTGCAGAACACAGGTAACCGGGTGACCTTTAGGAGCGGGGAAGGGGATAGGCAGCCAGTGTAGAGTACCCCTGTGGCCATTCCCCTCAACAGGTATACTGGACACTATTGTGGGGTGGGGAGAGGGAAGGGGGAGGTGACCTTGTAAAGGAATAAACACAGCAGTCAGGTCACTGGCACGGAGCCTAACTCTGTGGCTCAGAATGGAAGAGCAGGGATGAGGCGAGCTGTGGTGACTGGGGATTTGTTGGTTAGGGGAACAGAAAGGAGATTCTGTGGACGAGAATGAGATTCCTGGATGGTACGTTACCTCCTGGTACCAGGGTCAGCAACATCTCGAATCAAGTCCACAACATTCTAAGTGTGAGGGTGAGCAGCCAGAGGTCGTGGTCCATGTCGGTACGAATGACATGGGTAGGAGGGGTGATGAGGTCCTGCAAGGTGAGTTCAGGGAGTTAGGTGCTAAGTTAAATGACAGGTCCTCCAGGTTTGTGATGTCAGACTTGCTACCCATGCCACATGCTAGTGAGGCCAGAAGTAGGAAGATCATACAGATTAACACGTAGCTAAGGAGATGTTGCAGGGGGAGGGCTTTAGATTTTTGGATCATGGGACTTTCTTCCAGGGAAGGTGGGACCTGTGTGGAACGGATGGTTGGAACCTGACTGGATTGTGATTAAAATCCTTGTGGGAAGATTTGCTAGTGGGGGAATTTAAAATGGAGTTGCAGGGGATGGAAACTAGAGCACCAGATCTGATAGTGGGGAGGTTGTGGAGCAAAATGTTGTTAAGCCTACATACAAAGTCAGGGATCAAAAGGTCAAGCATGGTGGAATTAATGTTTTGAGCAGCATATATTTCAGTGCAATTATTGCAGGAAAGGCTTAAGGAATGGACCAGCATGTGGAATTTTGATATTGTAACCATTAGTGAGACTTGGTTGCAGGACTGGTGGCCCAGTGTTCCATTGTTTTAGATGTGATAGAGCGGGAGGGATTAAAAGGGGAGGGGTGGCATTAGCAGTCCGGGAAAATGTCACAGCAGTGTTCAGTCAGCGCAGACTGGAGAACTTGTCCAGTGAAGTGTTACGGGTGGAACTGAGAAATAAGAGAGGTATGACCATGTTAATGGGATTATAGTTTAGACCATCCCACAGTCTGCGGCATTTAGAGGAGCAAATTTGTAGAGAGATCACAGACTGTTGCAAGAAACATAAGATTGTGATACTAGGTGAGTTTAACCTTCCACATATTGACTGGAATTCCCATACTGTAAAAGCACTGGATGGGAAAGAGTTTGTCAAATGTTTCTGAAAAGTTTCCTTAAGCGGTACATAGAAATCCCGAGTAGAGAGAGTGTGATGCTGGATCTCCTATTAGGGAATGATACAGGGCAGGTGACAGAAGTTTGTGTATGGGAACACTTGTAGCTAGTGATCACAATGCCATTAGTTTCAAGGTAATGATCGGGCAGGATAGGTCTGGTCCTTGGGTTGAGAGAAAGGCCAATTTTGATAGTATCAGAAAGGATCTGGTAACCGTGCATTGGGACAGGTTATTTTCTGGAAAGGTGTACTCAGTATATGGAAGGACTTCAAAAGTAAAACTTTGAGTTTACAGAGTTTGCATGCTCCTGTCAGAAAAAAAGGCAAAGCTAACTGGTTTTGTAAGCCATGATTTTGAGAGATATTGGGGCCTGGGTTATGAAAAAGGAGGTGGTGTATTGCAGGTATAGGCAGGTAAGAGCTAATGAGGTACTTAATGGGTGTAAGAAATGCAAGAGAACACGTAAGCAGGAAATCAGGAGGGCGAAAAGAAGGCATGAGGTTGCTCCAGCAAACAAGGTGAAGGAGAATCCTAAGGACTTCTACAAGTATATTAAGAACAACAGGATAGCAAAGGACAAAATTGGTCCTCCGGAAGATCAGAGTGGTAATCTATGCATGGAGCCATAAGAGATGGGGGAGATCTTAATTAGATTTTTCTTGCATCTGTAGTTACTTGAGAGATGAACACAGAGACTATAGATGTGAGGCAAAGCAGCAGGAAGGTCGTGGGCCCTATACAGATTACCGAGGAGTGTTTGCTGTCTTGAGATAAATTAGGGTGGATAAACCCCCAGGCCTGACAAGGTATTCCCTCGGACCCTGTGGGAGGCTAGTGCAGAAATCGCAGGGGCCATAGCAGAGATATTGAAAACATCCTTAACCACAGGCAAGGTGCCTGAGAATGGGAGGATGGATAATTTTGTTCTGTTGCTTAAGAAAGGCTCTCAGGATAAGCCAGGAAATTATAGGCCAGTGAGCCTGACATCAGTAGTGGGCAAGTTATTGGAAGGTATTCTAAGGGACTAGGTATACAAGTATTTGGATATACTGGGGCTGATTAGGCTTAGCCAACATGGCTTTGAGCGTGGCAGGTCATGTCTAACTAATCTTATTGAGTTTCCTGAGGAAGTTACCAGGAGAGTTCATGAAGGCAAGGCAGTGGATGTTGCCTACATGCCCTTTAGCAAGGCCTTTGACAAGGTCCCACATGGGAGGCTGGTCAAGGGGGTTTAGTCATTGGCATTCAAGATGAGCTAGTGAATTGGATTTGACATTGGCTTCATGGAATAGGCCAGAGAGTGGTAGGAGATGGTTTCCCCTCTGTGATATTGAATCAGGTTCGCAGGTGCAGTAAGTGAGGCAGGAAATGCACTGACCTCAAATTGGTATATTAATCATTTATGTGCAAACTGTAAAAATTCCCAAGCTACAGACACTACAAAGCTGAAGACTCAACAAACATATGTACATTTAACAAACATACTTAATTAAAAGTGCACGCACAGCATACCTTCCCGATCACTGTGTGCATCCCTGACTTAAACAAAGGAAGGAGAGAGCAAGCCCCTTCCATGTGCTATTTTATATACCCAGGATGGTTGCCACTGGAGGCATCTATCCAATGGGAAGAACAGCTGCAGCTTCTAAACTAACCCATCACAACAGAAGCAACTTTCAACGATCAGATTAAGGCACACCCTCTGACTGAAGGCCTTTGACTCGTGGAGTGCCACAGGGATCGGTGCTGGATCCATGGTTGTTTGTCATCTATATCAATGATCTGAATGACAATGTGGTAAACTGGATCAGCAAATTTGTGCAGGATATCAAGACTGGGAATGTACTAGACAGCCAGGAAGTCTATGAAAGCTCGCAGTGGAATCTGGACCAACTGGAAAAATGGGCTGAAAAATGGCAAATGCAATTTAATGTAGATAGTTGTGAGGTGTTGCACTTTGAGAGGACCAACCAGGGTAGGTCTTACACAGTGAACAGTACGGCACTGAGAAGTGGGGTAGAACAAAGGGATCTGGGAATACAGATCTATAATTCCTTGAAAGAGGCTTCACAGGCAGATAGGGGCATAAAGAAAGCTTTTGGCACATTGGCCCTCATAAATCAATGTGTTCAGGAGCTGGGATGTTATGTTGAAGTGGTACAAGACATTGGTGAGGCCTAATTTGGAGTATTGATTGCAGTTTGGTCACCTACCTACAGTAAAGATGTAAGATTGAAATAGTGCAGAGAAATTTACAAGGGTGTTGCCAGGACTTGAGGACCTGAGTTATAGGGAAGGGTTGAATAGGTTAGTTCTTTACTCCCTAGGACGTAGAAGATTAAGGGGAGATAGAGGTACAGTATGTAAAATTATGAGCGGTATAGATAGGGTAAATACAAGCAGGCTTTTTCCACTGAGGTTGCGTAAGACTATAACTAGAGGTCATGGGTTAAGGGTGAAAGGTGAAATGCTTAAGGGGAACATGAGGAGAAACCTCTTCACTCAGAGGGTGGTGAGAATGTGGAAAAAGATGCCAGCACAAGTAATGGATGTGGGTTCAATTTCAACTTTTAAGAGAAATCGGAACAGGTACATAGATGGGAGGGGTATGGAGGGTTATAGTCCGGTGCAGGTCACTGGGACTAGGCATATCAATAGTTTGGCGCCGACTAGGTGGGCCAGAGGACCTGTTTGTGTGCTGTAGTGTTCTATGATTTTTTTCAAGCAGGAGTAAAGCACATAGCCCATCAAGCCAGCTCTGCCATGCGGTAAGATCAAGCTGCACATGATCTTGGCCCCTGCACTCTTCTAGCTGTTCTACATGGTGTTTCATTCTCCAGAGCCCAGAAATCAATTTTGCTTCTTGCTCAGATTCCACAGCTCTGTTGGTGGAGATGTTCATTGATTCTTGGAGAAAAAAACATCTCTTCAGTTCTGTCGTTTTAAAATTTACTCCCATCTCCACATCCCATATTTTGGATTTCCGCAGGGGAGGAAATATTCTCTCAACATTTAGTTTGACTCTCTCGGCCAGGCTGCATAACGTTTTTCTCATCTCTTCATCCCAAGAGTCAAACTCATGAATCATCTCTGTGTTGTCTCCAATGCCAGGATGTATTTCCTTAATATATTTAATATATTTCCTTACTACATTTCTGCCTTTAATACCATCCTTCCAAATAAACTGATTCCTAAGCTCCGGAACCTGGGCCTTAGCACTCAGGTCTGCAGCTGGCTCTTCAACTTCCTCACAGACAGGACCCAGGCTGTAAAAATAGGGGACAAGCTCTCCTCTACAATCACTCTGAGCACCGGTGCCCCACAAGGCTGTGTACTCAGCGCCCTGCTGTACTCACTGTACACCCATGATTGTGTAGCCAAGTTTCCATCAAACTCATATATAAAGTTTGCTGATGACACAACAATTGTAGGCCGTATCTCCGGTAATGATGAGTTTGAGTAGAGAGGAAATTAAGAACCTGGTGGCATGGTGCGAAGACAATAACCTATCCCTCAACATCAGCAAGACGAACGAATTGGTTGTTGACTTCAGAAAGAGTAGCCAACCGCACGACCCAATTTACATCGGTGGTGCGCAAGTGGAACAGGTCAAAAGCTCTAAGTTCCTCGGGGTCAATATCACAAATGACCTGACTTGGTCCAACCAAGCAGAGTTCACTGCCAAGAAGGCCCACCAGTGCCTTTACTTCCCGAGAAAACTAAAGAAATTTGGCCTGTCCCCTAAAACCCTCACTAATTTTTATAGATGCACCATAGAAAGCATTCTTCTGGGGTGCATCACAACCTGGTATGGAAGTTGTCCTGTCCAAGACCGAAAGAAGCTGCAGAAGATCGTGAACATGGCGCAGCACATCACAGAAACCAATCTTCCGTCCGTGGACTCACTTTACACCACACGCTGTCGGAGCCGTGCTGCCAGGATAACCAAGGACACGACCCACCCAGCCAACAGACTTTTCGTCCCTCTTCCCTCCGGGAGAAGGCTCAGGAGCTTGAAGACTCGTACGGCCAGATTTGGGAACAGCTTCTTTCCAACTGTGATAAGACTGCTGAACGGATCCTGACCCGGATCTGGGCCGTACCCTCCAAATATCCGGACCTGCCTCTCAGTTTTTTTGCACTATCTTACTTTCCATTTTTCTATTTTCTATTTATGATTTATAATTTAAATTTTTAATATTTACTAATTTTTAATATTTAATATTTGTAATCCAGGGAGTGGGAAGCACAGAATCAAATATCGCTGTGATGATTGTACGTTCTAGTACCAATTGTTTGGCGACAATAAAGTGTAAAGTATAATGCAAAGATCAAGACAATATGCAGCATTCCAGTGTGATCTGTTGCAAGGAGCAGTTTTAACGAGACTCCCCTTCCTTCATCCCCCTTGCAATAAAGGGAAATATTCTATTCATTTTTTTATTTGAATACCTAGTACTGTCTTCTTGTGTCCTATATACAAATATCGCCAGATACCCCAATACAGCAAAGTTCTGTAATCTATGTCCCATGAAACGATATTCTGTATTTCTATCAATGTGGAAAACCACATCCAGTACTCGCCCAGATCACACTCCATCCACCGACGTTTTTCATTCGCTGCTTAGCCTTACTGGTTTATTTTTGCCCTCGCCTCATTATGTGCTCTCACCTATTGTTGTATTATCAAATTTTGCTACATTTCTCTTGGACATCGTGCATGTCATCTGTGTAGCATGTAAGTAGCGGAGGCCCCACGATTGCTACCTAGACAGCTACTAGTTATAATTGACTAACTTGAAGGTGAGCCATTTGTGCTGATTCTGTTGTCCAGTAATAATCGTCTTTATATCCACTCATTGTTATGAACTCTCAGCTTGTGCATAATTTTTTATATTGCAGCTTTATGAGTGACTTCGAGCCGACTAATTCCTCTTTATCCAGGTGCCTATTGTATCCTCAGAGAACTCCAATAAATGCATCAAATATTATTTCCCCATCGTAAAGCCTCTGCACACAGTTTCTCTTCACTTGCTCTTCAAAGATGCGACACTTCATATCTGGCTGGGTTAAACTCTATCTGCCACTTATCCGCCCATATCGGCAATTGATCTACACTTTATTAGGTACACCTTTACACAGGCTTGTCAGTGCAAATATCTCATCAGCCAATCAGGTGGCAGCAACTCAATGCATTAAAGCATGCAGACATGGTCAAGAGTTTCAGTTGTTAAGAGAATGGGGAAGAAGTGTGATCTAAGTGACTTTGATCATAGAGTGATTGTTGGTATCTGATGGTGTGGTTTGAGTATCTGACAAACTGCTGATCTCTTGGGATTTTCATACACAACAGTCTCTAGAGTTTACAGAGAAGGGTGCAAAAAAACACAAAAAAAAATCCAGTGAGTGGAGTTCTTTGAATGAGAGAGGTCAGGGGAGAATGGCCAGACTGGCTCAAACAGACAGGAAGGCAGCAGTAACTGAAATAACCACACGTTACACCAGTGGTGTGCAGAAGAGTATCTCTGAAAGCACAACACACCAAACTTTGGGATGGATGGACTACAGCAGCAGAAGACAACAAGAAAATACTCAGTGGCCACTTTGTTAGGTGTAGGATGTAATGCTGTATCCTTTGTCAGTCTTTTACGCCATCCACAACACCCTATCTTTGTATAACCTGCAAATACGCCCATCTACATTGTCGTCCAGACTATATATATTATGTATAAAGCTAACAGCAGAGGTCCCAGTATGGATCCCTGTGGACCCGCTTGTCGCAAACCTCCAGCCGCAATAAGTCCCATCAACCACTACACTCTATCTTCTGTGGGCAAGCCAGTTCACTATGGATCCCATGCATCTTAATCATGTCAATGACCCCATGAGGGACCTTGTCAAATGCCTTTCTAAAATCCTCGTGGACAACATCCACAGCTCTACCTTCATCAACTACCTCTGTCCTCTCCTCTAAAAGCTTAATTAGGTTCATAAGACACAACTTGCCCAGGCAAAGCCATGGTTTTTCAAATGTTTATATATCCTATCCCTAAGGATCCTCTCCAGTGACTTCCTCACAGCCAATGCAAGGTTCACTGGAAAATAGTTTATCGCTACTTCGCTTCTTGAATAACAGAGCAACATTACCTACTTGCAAGTCCTCCAGAACCTTGCCTGTGGCTAGAGATGACATGAAAATATTGGTCAAGGCCACAGCAATCACATCTCTTGCCTCTTTCAATAAACTGGAGTTTATGCCATCAGGCCATGAGGACTTAACCACCTTAGCATTCTTAAAGGACCTAACACTATCTCCTTCCATCTCAAAGTGCCCTAGCCAATTAGTGCACTCCACATCCTGGAGTGTACATCCTTCTCATTGGTAAATACTGATGCAAATACTTATTTAGGACTTTACCACATCCTCTGCCTCCAAGCTCAAGTTCCCTCCTTTATCCTTAAGTGGTACTATAGAATTCCTTGGGATTTTCTGTAATCCTGCTTGCCAAGGACTTTTCATGTCCATTTCTGGCTTTTCTAATTCCATTCTTGAGCTCAGTTTTGGCTTTTCATTAACCAACAAGGACTCTATTGATTTTATGCTTTCTGAGCATAAAATTATTTCCTTGACTAACTTCACCGCCTCTCACATCTCTCAGGGTTCCCTTACCTTGCCATTTTTGTTCTTCTTTCTTAATGGAACATAGCTATCCTAAGCTCTGTGCAGTTGGTCTGTAAACACCTTCCACATGCCAGATGTGAACTTGCCTCAAAACCAGTTGTCTCCATTTGACTCTCCCTCATTCCTGCCTAATACTCTCATAGCCTGTCATTCTCCAGTTTAACACTCTCCCGCAAGGTCCATACCTATCTTTATCTATAGCAATCTCAAAACTTAAGGAGATATGATCACTGTTCCCTACAGAAGGATCAGTCACCTTGCCAAATTCTATTACCCAAAACCAGGTCCAATATGGCACTTTTTTGGACTATCTACATATCGATTTATGAAACCTTCCTGGATGCACCTAACAAAGTCTGCCCCATGTAAAACTCTTGAACTAAGGAGGTCCCAGTCTACATTAGGAAAGTTGATGTTACCCACTACAATAAACCTATTGTTTTTATACATTTCCCTAAAATGCCAACATACCTGTTCCTCAACATTTCCATGGCTATTGGAGATCTGTAGTATAATCCCAGAGTGATTGCAACTTTCTTATTTTGAGTTCTACCTATATAGACATAGTAGATGTCCTCCATTAACCCTCCTCTGAGTGCAGTTGTGATATTGCCCCTGATTAACAGCACAACTAATTCCTCTCCATCACCCTTATTTTTGGTAAAACTCCGTCTCTATATTTTCATCAAAACCCTGGAAAATTAAGTCTCTATTCCTGCCCCTCTTTCGATCACGTCACTGTTATGGCCACAACATCATAACTCCATGTACTTACTAATCCAAATTCATCACCCTTACTCATAATAATGCTTGTATTAAAACACACACTCTTCAACCATTGTCTCTGCCAGTTTGTCCTGATCGAGACATCCACCTTCCTCTCAATCCCTGACCTGGTAGCACGAGTGAACCTCCTGGCCAGGATATTGGTTCCTCTCCTGGTCCTCTTATACAGGTTATCCTGTCCCAGAAGAGTTTCCAATTATCCAAGAACCTAAAACCCTCCTCTCTGCAACAGTTCTTAGCCATGCATTCCATCCCTTCTACCTACCTGTTCCTGTCCTGACTAGCACCTGGCACTGGGAGTAATCAAGAGGCTGCGACCTTTGAGGTCCTACTTTTCAGCCGATCTCCCTGTGCTCACTGTGCAGGACCTCTTCCCTACGTCATTGGTGCCAATGTGCACCACACCTTCTGGCTCCCCCTTCAGAATGTTCTGCAGCCACTTTGAGACATCTTCAACCCCAGCAACACATCATCCTGGCGTCGCTTTCACAACCACGGAATCTCCTGTCTGTCCCCATAACTAATGAGTCTCCTGTCTTCACTGCCCTGCTTATCCAAACCTTCTTTTTATTGTCTGCTCTTCTTAATTAGCTCATTAGCCAAACAACCATTAACCATTAACTTCAGATTGCGGCCTCTGCCATTGATCTCGGCGGCTCCAACACCTCAGGGCAGATTCAAAACCCGGACTCCAGCAACGACCATGGACACCTTCACAGCGATTGCGCAACCACCAACTGCGACTCCAGCCTTGAACTCCAGGCCGGGTCTTTATGTGCTGCTGTTGAGACTCCCGTCTCCCCTTCCCCCACCAATACTCTGCAACCCCGTCTCCCTCAGATCCCATCGTCAGCTTCTGGGTACTCAGAGGTTCCTTCTTCCTCTCACCCCAACCCTCCCCTCTCCACTGACACTACCAGCCTCCCTCTCCCTCCTCCTCTCCCCTCTGATCCCAGCTCTCATCCGTGCCGGGTCTTTACCATCCCCTCCGACCTTCAACTGTCGGAGACAGACCGCTCTGTTCTCAGTAAGGGCCTCACCTTTGTGCCCCCTCGCCCACACCTCAGCGAGTTCCGTGTTCGCCACGATGCGGAACTTTTCTTCTGCCGTCTCCGTCTCCGAGCCTACTTCTTCGGCAAGGACTCTTCCACCCCCACCGATGACCCCTTCTCCCGTCTTCAACCCTCCCCTTCTTCATGGACACCCCGCTCTGGTCTTCTGCCTGCTCTGGATCTCTTTATCGCTAATTGCCAACGGGACATCAACCGTCTCAACTTCACCGCACCTTGTCCCCATTCTAACCTCACTCCTTCAGAACGCTCTGCTCTCCACTCCCTCCGCACTAATCCTAACCTTATTAATAAACCCGCCGATAATGGGGGTGCTGTTGTAGTCTGGCGCACTGACCTCTACCTTGCCGAGGCGCAGCGACAACTCGCGGATACCTCCTCTTATTTACCCCTCGATCGTGACCCCACTAAGGAGCACCAGGCCATTGTCTCCCACACCATCACCGACTTTATCCGCTCAGGGGATCTCCCATCCACTGCTACCAACTTTATAGTTCCCACACCCCGCACTTCCCATTTCTACCTCCTACCCAAGATCCACAAACCTGCCTGTCCTGGCCGACCTATTGTCTCAGCTTGCTCCTGCCCCACCGAACTCATTTCTGCATACCTCGACACTGTTTTATCACCCCTTGTTCAATCCCTTCCGACCTATGTTCGTGACACTTCTCACGCTCTTAAACTTTTCGATGATTTTAAGTTCCCTGGCCCCCACTGCTTTATTTTCACCATGGATGTCCAGTCCTTATATACTTCCATCCCCCATCAGGAAGGTCTCAAAGCTCTACGCTTCTTTTTGGATTCCAGACCTAATCAGTTCCCCCCTACCACCACTCTGCTCCGTCTAGCGGAATTAGTCCTTACTCTTAATAATTTCTCCTTTGGCTCCTCCCACTTCCTCCAAACTAAAGGTGTAGCTATGGGCACCCGTTTGGGTCCTAGCTATGCCTGCCTTTTTGTTGGCTTTGTGGAACAATCTATGTTCCATACCTATTCTGGTATCTGTTCCCCACTTTTCCTTCGCTACATCGACGACTGCATTGGCGCTGCTTCCTGCACGCATGCAGAACTCGTTGACTTTATTAACTTTGCCTCCAACTTTCACCCTGCCCTCAAGTTTACCTGGTCCATTTCCGACACCTCCCTCCCCTTTCTAGATCTTTCTGTCTCTGTCTCTGGAGACAGCTTATCCACTGATGTCTGCTATAAGCCTACTGACTCTCACAGCTATCTGGACTATTCCTCTTCTCACCCTGTCTCTTGCAAAAACGCCATCCCCTTCTCGCACTTCCTCCCTCTCCGCCGCATCTGCTCTCAGGATGAGGCTTTTCATTCTAGGACGAGGGAGATGTGTTCCTTTTTTAAAGAAAGGGGCTTCCCTTCCTCCACTATCAACTCTGCTCTTAAACGCATCTCCCCCATTTCACGTACATCTGCTCTCACTCCATCCTCTCGCCACCCCACTAGGAATAGGGTTCCCCTGGTCCTCACCTACCACCCCACCAGCCTCCGGGTCCAACATATTATTCTCCGTAACTTCCGCCACCTCCAACGGGATCCCACCACTAAGTACATCTTTCCCTCCCCCCCCCTCTGCATTCCGCAGGGATCGCTCCCTACACGACTCCCTTGTCCATTCGTCCCCCCCATCCCTCCCCACTGATCTCCCTCCTGGCATTTACCCGTGTAAGCAGAACAAGTGCTACACATGCCTTTACACTTCCTCCCTTACCACCATTCAGGGCCCCAAACAGTCCTTCCAGGTGAGGCGGCACTTCACCTGTGAGTCGACTGGGGTGATATACTGTGTCCAGTGCTCCCGATGTGGCCTTTTATATATTGGCGAGACCCAACGCAGACTGGGAGACCGCTTTGCTGAACACCTACGCTCTGTCCCAGAGAAAGCAGGATCTCCCAGTGGCCACACATTTTAATTCCACATTCCATTCCCATTCTGACATGTCTATCCACGGCCTCCTCTACTGTAAAGATGAAACCACACTCAGGTTGGAGGAACAACACCTTATATTCCGTCTGGGTAGCCTCCAACCTGATGGCATGAACATCGACATCTCTAACTTCCGCTAGGCCCCACCTCCCCCTCGTACCCCATCTGTTACTTATTTTTATGCACACATTCTTTCCCTCATTCTCCTTTTTCTCTCTCTGCCCCTCTGAATATACCCCTTGCCCATCCTCTGGGTCCCCCCCCCCCTTGTCTTTCTTCCCGGACCTCCTGTCCCATGATCCTCTGGTATCCCTTTTGCCAATCACCTGTCCAACTCTTGGCTCTATCCCTCCCCCTCCTGTCTTCTATCATTTTGGATCTCCCCCTCCCCCTCCAACTTTCAAATCCCTTACTCACTCTTCCTTCAGTTAGTCCTGACGAAGGGTCTCAGCCTGAAACGTCGACTGCACCTCTTCCTACAGATGCTGCTTGGCCTGCTGCGTTCACCAGCAATTTTGATGTGTGTGGCTTGAATTTCCAGCATCTGCAGAATTCCTGTTGTAACCATTAACCAGTAATTTGCAGATGTGCTGCTTTAAGGTCCTGTTCAGTGAAACTCACCAGCACATCCCAAGATCCACTGTACCTCTTCTAAGAACTTGAGCCTTACGTTCCAAGTTCAGGTTCCCATTCTATTTTTTTAACCGGACCCATCGACCCACCTCCCCACCCCGTCCGGCAACGGAGAAAGATGTCTCCCAATGTCCCCAGGTTCCCAGTCTTACTTTAAAAACTGTCCTCGGGTTCACAGATGCTGATTATAGACCAAAGTTTCTGGCTCTCAAAAAGAATATGGATTTCTCCTGTTATATGATCATTTGTGTATCAAATGAGATCATATGTTAATCTTGTCCCATTGTATATGAATAGATCTTCCACGGCCCCTAATCCTCTGACTAATCTGCCTTTCCCCAGCTCTATCCTCTAAAGCAGGGGTTTCCAATCTTTTTATGCCATGGACCCCTACCCTGCCATGGAAAACCATGGGATACTTATGTCCTGTTGGAGGTCCTATAACAGTGCAAAGAGTAGCAGAGCTCAGGAACTAGCCATTCAGCTCAAGATGTTGTGCTAAACTAATTAATTTAGTGATTAAATACTTATTTAACTTAGTCCCTTCTACCTACACAATGACCGTGTCCCCACATTCTCTGACAGTTCATGTGCCTTTCCAAGAGCCCTTTAATCATCTTTGTAATATTTGCCTCCACTGCCGCCTCAGACAGTCCATTCCAGGCACCCACCACTCTGTTTAAGACAAACTTGCCCTACACATCTCCTTTAGAATCAGCCCCTCTCCCCTTAAATGCATGCCCTCTAATTAGACATTTTGACATTGGGGGAAAATGCCAGCTCGCCATCTATGACCCTCATAGCTTTAGAAATGTCCATCACATTTCCCCTCAGCCTCCAACGCTGCAGAGAAAACATTCCCAAATCTGTCCAAGTCTTCCCATGGCACATGCTCTCTAATCCAGGCAGTATCCTGATGAATCTCTTACGCACCCTCTCCAAAACTTCCACGTCCTTCCTAGGAGGGTGACCAGAATTGAATGCAATACTCCAGATGCAATGTAACCAGAGTTTTATAAAACTGAAACATAAATATCTCACTCCTGAAATTAATGTGTCCACTAATAAAAACAAGTACGTCTTCTTTACCACTCTATCAACCTTGAATAGCAACTTCCAGCGAGCTATGGACTTGAACCCCAAGATCCCCCTGTACGTCAACACTGTCATTAACTGTGTACCATTCCTTTAGATTTGACCTCCCAAGGTGCAATATCTCACACTTGGCTTGATTAAACTCTATCTTTCTTTGCCACTATCCATAACACTACCAATCTTTGTATCATCTGTGAACCTACTAATTCTTCCACTCATGTTTCTATCCAAGTAGTTTATACATATGAAACAGCAGAGGTATAGTTCAAAATACCATATATTGCTGCAGACCCAAGCCCCTTCCCTGCACCATTTTTCCTGGCGGTGTGAACATGTGATCCCCACTGTGTATTGAAAAGAATTAAGTGAGGTGCAATGAAATTTAATAACTCTGCAATGCATACTCTACTGCTGTGTGGGTGGCATAAGTATGTAATCATATACTATCAGCACAAGAGGGATAATCTATTAACCCAACCCCTTTGATCATAAAATAATAGTTACTGATCATTTTTATTTACTTTAACCAGTGTAAATGTTTCATATACACTTGTATGATAAGAAAAAGAAGCACATTTTCCCATAAAGTCCTATTCCACTTCACTTTTGTTAAATGATTTGGAAGTCTGTGTATTAGGGCACACGGCCTGAAATGGACAAACTTCAGAAGTAGGTACTGCAAAGGCAATGTTTCATTGAACTGCGCCTGGGAGTTTTCCCTGTGACTGTGAGGGTTTCCTCCAGATGCTCTGGTTTCCTCCACATCCCCAAAAGACGTGCAGCCTGATGGGTTGGTTAGTCACTGTAAATTGCCTTCGGTGTATAGGTGGTAGAATCTGGAAGAATTGATGGGACTGTGAGGAGAATAAAGATGGGTTAGGGTAGGATGGGCTTCTAATGATAAGCATTGACTCCGTAGGCCATGGATCTGTTTTTGTGCTGCATTTCTATGGCACTACTGGGTCTGAAATCACACACTTTTGTCCAGGTCACACTAACTTCTCATTAGTAAAGGTGGAGAGAATGCTCCCCCCTATGTGGAGTTCTATAAATTTGTTCGGAATTTCAGAAGGTGGGATTGCCCATTTAAAATCAAAGTTCAAAGTAAATTTATTATCAAAATACGTATATCTCACCAAATACTACCCTGTGATTCATTTTCTTGTAGGCATTCACAGTAGAATTAAAAAAATACTATGAATTCAATGAAGAACAACACACGAGCAAATTGACAAACAGCCAATGTGCAAAAGGACCCTACAAATACAAAGAAAATTAATAATAAAAATAAAAAGTAAGGAAGTATATAAATAATACTGAGAACATGAGTTGTAGAATCCTTGAAAGTGAGTCTGTAGGTTGAGGAGTCAGTTTAGAGTTAAGGTGAGTGAAGTTATTTACCTGGTTCAGGAGTCTAATGGGTTGAAGGGTAATCACTGTTTCTAAGCCTGGTGAGGTGGCGGGTAAGGCTCCAGTACCTCTGTCCCAATGGCAGCAGTGAGAAGAGAGCACAGCCTGGATGGTGAGGGTCTTTGATGATGGATACTGCTCTCTTGTGGCTGTGCTCCATGCAGAGATGCTCAATGATTGGAGAGGGCTTGGCTGTGCTGGACTGGGCTGTATCCACAACTTTTATAGGCTTTTCCATTCCTGGACATCAGTGTTTCCACACCAGGCCATGGTGCAACCAGTCAGGACACATCTATAGAAGCTTGTCAAAGTCTTAGATGACTGACCAAATCTGCACAGATTTCTAAGAACGAAGAGGCAATGCTGGCCATCTTGGGTTTTTTCTTAAGCCCAAGTTGCCTACTGAGGCATAGGCCATCGACAGTAGCTCACCAGAGTCCTCTGTCCATAGAAACCATAGAAACCACAGCACAGAAACAGGCCCTTTGGCCCTTCTTGGCTGTGCCGAACCATTTTCTGCCTAGTCCCACTGACCTGCACACGGACCATATCCCTCCATACACCTCCCATCCATGTATCTGTCCAATTTATCCTTAAGTGTTAAAAAAGAACCCACATTTACCACCTCATCTGGCAGCTCATTCCATACTCCCACCACTCTCTGTGTGAAGAAGCCCCCCCTAATGTTCCCTTTAAACTTTTCCCCCCTCACCCTTAACCCATGTCCTCTGGTTTTTTTCTCCCCTTGCCTCAGTGGAAAAAGCCTGCTTGCATTCACTTTATCTATACCCATCATAATTTTATATACCTCTATCAAATCTCCCCTCATTCTTCTACGCTCCAGGGAATAAAGTCCTAACCTATTCAACCTTTCTCTGTAACTGAGTTTCTCAAGTCCTGGCAACATCCTTGTAAACCTTCTCTGCACTCTTTCAACCTTATTTATATCCTTCCTGTAACTTGATGACCAAAACTGAACACAATACTCCAGATTCGGCCTCACCAATGCCTTATACAACCTCATCATAACATTCCAGCTCTTATACTCAATACTTCGATTAATAAAGGCCAATGTACCAAAAGCTCTCTTTACGACCCTATCTACCTGTGACGACACTTTTAGGGAATTTTGTATCTGTATTCCCAGATCCCTCTGTTCCACTGCAGTCCTCAGTGCCTTACCATTAACCCTTTATGTTCTACATTGGTTTGTCCTTCCAACGTGCAATACCTCACACTTGTCAGTATTAAACTCCATCTGCCATTTTTCAGCCCATTTTTCCAGCTGGTCCAAGTCCCTCTGCAGGCTCTGAAAACCTTCCTCACTGTCTACTACACCTCCAATCTTTGTATCATCAGCAAACTTGCTGATCCAATTTACCACATTATCATCCAGATCATTAATATAGATGACAAATAACAATGGACCCAGCACTGATCCCTGTGGCACACCACTAGTCACAGGCCTCCACTCAGAGAAGCAATTCTCTACCACCACTCTCTGGCTTCTTCCATCGAGCCAATGTCTAATCCAATTTACCACCTCTCCATGTATACCTAGTGACTGAATTTTCCTAACTAACCTCCCATGCGGGACCTTGTCAAAGGCCTTACTGAAGTCCATGTAGACAATATCCACTGCCTTCCCTTCATCCACTTTCCTGGTAACCTCCTCGAAAAACTCCAACAGATTGGTCAAACATGACCTACCACACACAAAGCCATGTTGACTCTCCCTAATAAGCCCCTGTCTATCCAAATGCTTGTAGATTCTGTCTCTTAGTACTCCCTCCAATAACTTACCTACTACTGACGTTAAACTCACCGGCCTATAATTTCCCGGATTACTTTTCGATCCTTTTTTAAGCAACGGAACAACATGAGCCATTCTCCAATCCTCCGGCACTTCACCCGTAGACAGCGACATTTTAAATATCCTGAGTCATTCCTTCAAATTGTTCCCAGGTGTAGCTTATCTCCTTGGTGCATCCTTCCTCTCCTGGGTCTGAGGTGATTAGAGCTTCCTTTGGTGTTTCTGCAGCATTAGGTGTTCACAGAATGGGTTTGCTGGCCCCATTGCCAAACCTCCTCCTTTCACAGCCCAGCTTGGGACCATCCACGGCAGAGTTCGCCTTCTTTGTAATGGCACATAAGTGCTGGCCCCAGCACAGATCCTCTGATGTGATAACGTCAAGGAATTTAAAGTTACGGACTCTCTCCACTTCCGATTCCCAATGAGGACTGGCTTATGGACCTCCAGTTTCTTCATCCTGTAGTCAATAATCAGTTCTGTCGTTCTGCTAACATTGAATGAGAGTTTGTTGTTGTGGCACCACTCAACGAAATTTTCAATTTCCCTCCTATATCCTGATTCGTTACCTTACCACCTTTGATTTGGCCAACAACAGTAGTTTCAGCAGCAAACTTAAATATGGCATTGGAGCTATAAATAGCCTCCCAGTCTTCAGTTTAAAGCAAGTAGCGCAGGGGGCAAAGCACACAGCCATGGGGTGCACCTGTGCGAACGGAGATTGTCAGAATCAGAATCAGAATCAGGTTTATTATGTGTGGTGAAATTTGTTAACTTAGCAGCAGCAGTTCAATGCAATACATAATATAGAACAAAAAATAGTAATAAATAAATCAATCAATTACAATATATGTATATTGACTAGATCAAAAATCATGCAAAAAACAAATAATATATATTAAAAAAGTGAGGTAATATTCAAGGGTTCAATGTCCATTTAGGAATTGGATGACAGAGGGGAAGAAGCTGTTTCTGAATCGCTGAGTGTGTGACTTCAGGCTTCTGTACCTCCTACCTGATGGTAACAGTGAGAAAAGGGCATGCTCTGGGTGCTGGATGACCTTAGTAAGGGACATTGCCTTTCTGAGACACCGCTTCTTGAAGGTGTCCTGGGTACTTTGTAGGCTAGTGCCCAAGATGGAGCCGACTCAATTTACAACCCTCTGCAGCTTCTTTCGGTCGTGTGCAGTAGCCTCCCTCTCCCATACCAGACAGTGATGCAGCCTGTGAGAATGCTCTCCATGGTACATCTATAGAAGTTTTTGAGTATATTTGTTACATACCAAATCTCTTCAAACTCCTAGTGAAGTATAGTCACTGTCTTGCCTTCTTTATAACTACATTGATATGTTGGGACCAGCTTAGGTCCTCAGAGATCTTGACACCCAGGAACTTGAAACTGCTCACTCTCTCCACTTCTGATCCCTCTATGAGGATTGGTATGTGTTCCTTCGTCTTACCCTTCCTGAAGCCCACAATCAGCTCTTTCATCTTACTGACATTAAGTGCCGGGTTGTTGCTGTGGCACCACTCCACTAGTTGGCATATCTCACTCCTGTACACCCTCTCGTCACCACCTGAGATTCTACCAACAATGGTTGTATCATCAACAAATTTGTAGATGGTATTTGAGCTGTGCCTTGCCACACAGTCATGGTATGTAGAGAGTAGAGCAGTGGGCTAAGCACACACTCCTGAGGTGCACCAGTGTTGATTGTCAGTGAGGAGGAGATGTTATCACCAATCCACAGAGATTGTGGTCAAGAATCCAATTGCAGAAGGAGGTACAGAGGCCCAGGTTCTGTATCTTCTCAATCTGGATTGTGCGTATGATGGTGTTAAATGCTGAGCTATAGTCAATGACATAGGTGTTTGTGTTGTCCAGTTGGTCTAAATCCATGTGGAGAGACACTGAGATTGCATCTGCCATTGACCTATTGCAGCGATAGGCAAATTGCAAAGGGTCCAGGTCCTTGCTGAGGCAGGAGTTCAGTCTAGTCATGATAGTCATTAAGGTAGCTCACATTATTCTTCTGAGGCACTGGTATAATTGTTGCCTTTTTGAAGCAAGTGGGAACTTGCACCCATAGCAGTGAGAGGTTGAAAATGTCCTTGAATTCTCCTGCCAGTTGGTTGGCACAGGTTTTCAGAGCCTTACCAGATACTCCATCAGGATCTCTGCCATGTGAGGGTTCGGTCTCTTTAAAGACAGCCTAACATTGGCCTCTGAGACGGAGATCACAGGGTCATCAGGTGCAGCAGGGATCTTCACAGCTGTAGTTGTGTTCTCCCTTTCAAAGCGTGCATAGAAGGTGTTGAGTTCATCTGGTAGTGAAACATCGCTGCCATTCATGCTATTGGGTTTCGCTTTGTAGGAAGTAATGTCTTGCAAACCCTGCCGGAGTTGTCGTACATCCGATGTCACCTCCAACCTCATTCAAAGTTGTCTCTTTGCCCTTGAAATGGCCCTCCGCAAATCATACCTGGTTTTCTGCTACAGGCCTGGATCACCAGGCTTGAATGCCACAGATCTTGCCTTCAGCAAGCAACGTACCTCTTGGTTCATCTATGGCTTTTAGTTTGGGAATGTACAGTAGGTCTTTGTAGGCACACGCTCTTCCACAAAGGTTTTAATGAAGTCGGTAACAACTGCAGCATACTCATCCAGGTTTGAAGATGAATCCCTGAATACAGTCCAGTCCACCAATTCAAAGCAGTCCTGTAGGCGCTCCTGTGCTTCCCTTGTCCAAACCTTCGTGGTCCTCACTACTGGTGCTGCAGTCTTCAGTCTCTGCCTATACTCAGGGAGTAGAAGTACAGCCAGGTGATCGGACTTCCCGAAGTGAGGGCGTATAATAGCACGGGAGGCATTCTTGATGGTGGTGTAGCAATGGTCCAGTGTGTTGATTCCTCTGGTATTACAAGTGATCTGTTGATGGTAATTGCTTAGTAATTTTTTTTCAGACTGGGCTGGTTAAAATCCTCCAAATCAGTGGAAGAGCATTTTGGAGATAGCGAACACAATTCTATCTCCTTTACCATAGCGTTGGAGAGGGATAGGAACAGACAAGTTAGGAAAGCAATTAATTGGAGTAAAGGGAAATATGAAGCTATCAGGCAGGAACTTGGAAGCATAAATTGGGAACAGATGTTCTCAGGGAAATGTACGTCAGAAATGTGGGAAATGTTCAGAGGATATTTGCGTGGCGTTCTGCATAGGTACGTTCCAATGAGAAAGGGAAAGGATAGTAGGGTACAGGAACCGTGGTGTACAGACTGCTGAAAATCTAATCAAGAAGAAAAGAAAAGCTTACAAAAGGTGCAAAAAACTAGGTAATGATAGAGATCTAGAAGATGATAAGGCTAGCAGGAAGGAGCTTAAGAATGAAATGAGGAGAGCCAGAAGGGGCCATGAGAAAGCCTTGGCGAGCAGGATTAAGGAAAACCCCAAAGCATTCTACGAGTATGTGAAGAGCAAGAGGATAAGACATGAGAGAATAGGACCAATGAAGTGTGACATTGGCAAAGTGTGTATGGAACCGGAGGAGAGGGCAGAATGAATACTCTGCTTCAGTATTCACTACAGAAAAGGATCTTGGCAATTGTAAGGACGACTTACAGAGGATTGAAAAGCTTGGGCATATAGACGTTAAGAAAGAGGATGTACTGAAGCTTTTGGAAAGCATCAAGTTGGATAAGTCTCCGGGACTGGATGAGATGCACCCCAGGCTACTGTGGGAGGCGAGGGAGGAGATTGTTGAGCCTCTGGCAATGATCTTTGCATCATCAATGGGGATGGGGGAGGTTCTGGAGGATTGGAAGGTTGCAGTTGTTGTTCCCTTATTCAAGAAAGCGAGTAGAGATAGCCCAAGTAATTAGAGACCAGTGAGTCTTCTTCAGTGGTCAGTAGGTTGATGGAGAAGATCCTGAGAGGCAGGATTTATGATCATTTAGAGAGGCATAATATGATTAGGAATAGTCAGCATGACTTTGTCAAAGGCAGGTTGTGCCTTACGAGCCTGATTGAATTTTTTGAGGATGTGACTAAACACATCGATGAAGGTAGAGCAGTAGATGTAGTGTATATGGATTTCAGCGAGGCATTTGACAAGGTACCCCATGCAAGGCTTATTGAGAAAGTAAGGAGGCATGGGATCCAAGGGGACATTGCTTTGTGGATCCAGAACTGGCTTGCCCACAGAAGGCAAAGAGTGGTTGTGGACAGGTCATATTCTACATGGATGTCGGTGACCAGTGGTGTGCCCCAGGGATCTGTTCTGGGACCCCTTCTCTTTCCGATTTTTATGAATGACCTGGATGAGGAAGTGGAGCAATGGGTTAGTAAGTTTGCTGATGACACAAATGTTGGGGTGTTGTGGATAGTGTGGAGGGCTGTCAGAGGTTACAGGGGGACATTGATGGGATGCAAAATTGGATTGAGAAGTGGTAGATGGAGTTCAGCCCAGATAAGTGTGAGGTGGTTCATTTTGGTAGGTCAAATATGATGGTAGAATATAGTATTAATGGTAAGACTCTTGGCAGTATGGAGGATCAGAGGGATCTTGGGGTCTGAGTCCATAGAACACTCAAAGCTGCTACGCAGGTTGACTCTGTGGTTAAGAAGGCATACAGTGCATTGGCCTTCATCAATCGTGGGATTGAGTTTGAGAGCCGAGAGGTAATGTTGCAGCTATATAGGACCCTGGTCAGACCCCACTTGGAGTACTGTGCTCATTTCTAGTCACCTCACTACAGGAAGGATGTGGAAACTATAGAAAGGGTGCAGAGAAGATTTACAAGGATGTTGCCTGGATTGGGGAGCATGCCTTATGAGAATAGGTTGAGTGAACTCAGCCTTTTCTCCTTGGAGTGATGGAGGATGAGAAGTGACCTGATAGAGGTGTATAAGATGATGAGAGACATTGATCATAGTCAGAGGCTTTTTCCCAGGGCTGAAATGGCACAGTTTTAAGGTGCTTGGAAGTAGGTACAGAGGAGATGTCAGGGGTAAGTTTTTTACACAAAGAGTGCTGAGTCTGTGGAATGAGCTGCCGGCAACGGTGGTGGAGGTAGATACAATATTGTCTTTTCAGAGACTCCTGGATAGTTACATGGAGCTTAGAGAAATAGAGGACTATGGGTAACCCAAGGTAATTTCAGCAGAGCATTGTGGGCTGAAGGGCCTGTATTGTGCTGTAGGTCTTTCTATGTTTCTATGTTAAAACGATGGTATAGGCATTAGGCTGTGCTGCCTCGTGCAAGTTGATTCCATTGCTCAGATCATCTAAAGCCTGTTTGACATTGGCCTGAGGTGGAATGTATACTGCTGCCAAATTGATCCTGGGGATCTCCCATGGTAGGTAAAAAGGATGGCACTTAACTGTTAGATATTCCAGGTCTGGTGAGCAGATAGTGGAGGAGATCTTGTTGCCAATCCGAACTGACCGGGGTCTGCAAGTGTGGAAATCGAGGATCCAATTGCACAAGAAGGTATTGAGATGGAAATGTAGAAATGAGAAGGAATTTCTTCTCTCGACATTATAAACCTTGAGGCAAATGTTGTACCTAATGACCTGTGAAGACTGAGTTAATGAATATATATTTCCTAGAGAGCCAAACTTCTGACCCATAAAGAAACTAATGAGAACCCACAGAAAAATGGAGTTAAGGCCAAGAACCAATTAGCTATCACCTTTTATGTGAAAATAGTGTTATATTTGAATATTATTAATGAACACAGTTTTATTTAATCTAATAGATACTATTACAGTAGTTTTTTTTCCAGTTTTTCTTTTAATTAAAACGTTTAAATTTCTGAAGTGAACAATTGATTTATTGATCCGCTTAGTGTACAAGGGATCTTTCCCTTTTAATTGATGTCATTGAGGAACAATCTAGGGAGCAGGCTATTTTAAAGTTAGTACCGTGTAATGAGGAAGGATTAATTGATGATCTGGTAGTTAAAATAAAATCTTTGGGGAACAGTGATCATAATCTGACTTAGCTAAAACACTTCCAATTTTTAAATAATATTCTACCTGAAGCCAATACCTTAAATTTAAATTAAACAAACTATGAACACAGAAGCACAAGTTTCCAGTGGTAAATTGGGAAATACAAACATTACAACAGTACACAGTGTCTTTACAAGAGGGGTGACCCCAGCCATTATCAATACTCTTCAGAGATTGTCTGCCTGGCATCAGTGCTCACATAACCAGTCCTTGTGATATGCACCAGCTGCCCTTACACCATCCACCACCTGGTCCCTTGGCTTCATGTGACCTGACTGGGGGGCTAAGCAGATGCTACACCTTGTCCAATGGTGACCTGCAGGCTTGTGGAAGGAAGGAGCATCTTACACCTCCTTTGGTAGAGATGTATCTGCACCCCGCCACCCAAGTTAAGTTCGATACACTTTTAAGGGAAGAATAAAATAGCACAAAAGGTATTACAGATACATCTATCTACTGAAGTTAAAGATAGTATTGGATCAATGGAAACCACTTATTGTTGGCTAAAAAATGAGCAAGCTTGAGGATTGGGAAGATTTCGGAATTCATCAAAAGGCATTGATAATGAAAGGGAAAGTAATCTAAGAATAGGCAAGTAAGAAACAGAGAGATGAAACACCTGGTAACAGCTTCTTTGTTATGCTAAAAGGTAAGGGTTTGCTAAGGTTAATATGGATCCCTCACAGACTGGAGAAATTATACAAGAAACAGAAAGAAATTAAATGGATATTTGGTGTCTGCCACAAGACAGAAAATCTCCAGGATATAGTGGAGGTGTACAGATCTAGAGTGAAGTAATGTTGGAGAAATTAGTAAGAGTGAAAGAGTCTGATGAAGGTCTTGGCCTGAAACCTTGACTGCTTATTCCCCTCCACGGATGCTGCCTGACCTAACAAGTTTCTCCTGCACTTTGTTTGTGTTGCTCTGGATCTCCAGCATCTGCAGAGTCTCTTGAGTTTCTGAACTGCCAGGGCCTGTGGTCTGCATTGTTGTGCTCTGAATGATGCAGTGAATGTAGCAATCGTTATCATGCAGCATTTCATCAACTACATGCCAGTTTCCAAAGACTGGAAGGTAGCAAATGTTACCCTGCTATCTAAAATAAAGACCAACGCTTTATAAGATTGGAATATAATCTCCCTGCTCTTGAGCTGTGGCTAATGAGGGCCACCATCCCATATAACTTCTTAACCACCTTCCTTGCATGCACTGCCACCTTTAAGGATCTGTGGACTTGCAAACCAGGGTCCCTGTGTTGCTCATGGTGTTTGTCCGAGGCCTGAATTCCCAAAAGGCATCAGCTCACATTTCTTTCTTTCTTTTTAAATCTTTTTTATTGAATTAGTACACAAAAGGTAAAACATATAGCAACCAATACGTTGTTACGATATAAATATACAAGTAATATTAATACAAAAAAACAACGCAAACAACGTAAGTTAGTTATAAAATAACAAGGTAATATAGTTGTATACTAATTTTCCATATATATCGATAAAGGAGAAAAAAAAAACAGAAAAAAAAACCCCCAAAAAACCTACCGTGCCACTAACCTACAAAGCATTGGGCTAACTAGGTACATCGTAGACTTAAACAGCTTGAACAATCACGTCCTCAAACCTGACCTCCACAAATAGCAGATAAGATCCATGAAGGGAGAGTATATATGATCAGAGAGAAAAAAAATCTCGTTTTTACTCTCATATTAACCCTCTTTGTGATAGATGTTATGGGGAGATAGCTTCCTTGACCCATATGTTTTGGTCTTGTCCTACTCTGGAAACTTTTTGGAAAGACATTTTTAATATTATCTCAAAGGTTTTGAATAGTGATATTTCTCCCCATCCTATTACTGCTATCTTTGGATTACCTAAAACTTCCAGTAATTTATCCCCCTCAGCGCATAGAATGATTGCATTTCTTACTTTAATGGCGAAAAGATGTATTCTACAACATTGGAAGGAGATTAATGCCCAAACTATGTTTTTTTGGTTCTCTCAAACGATACGGTGTCTAAATTTGGAAAAAATCAGAATTAATCTTTATGATACTTCAGTTAAATTTGAACAGACCTGGAGATCTTTTATTCAATATTTTCATTTAATGTAACATTTCTTAAGATTAAGCTCTGTCAGCCATTTCTCAGCCCATTTCAGCATCACTTCAATATCACCCTGTAGCCGAAGCCTACCCTCCACACTGTCTGCAAACTCCATCAATCTTCATGTTATCTGATGAGGCTTCCCACATCCAAATCATTCACAAATAGCAAGAGTCCCAGCACTGATCCCCGTGGAAAACCACTAGTCACAGGCATCCAATCATAATAAAAACCCTCTACAGCCAACCTCTGTCTCCTCCTGCTAAGTCAGTCTTGGATCCAATGGTTCTGTCTTTCATAAAACAAAGTCTTCAACAAGCTTAAAAAATGGATTTTGTGTCTTTAATCCTAAGGAGCAGCTTACTATAGTCATATATCTACAGGCATGTCAGAAAGAGATGAGGCCAGATGAGCTGCAACAGGCCTTAAGGTGGAGGACCTCAGCGGGCACTCGCTCACTCACCAGAAAAATGGTGCATGCGATACCAAACTTGCACCCTGTTCAAAGATCATTCTCAGCAATCTGCAGAAGATGAGTGAAAGGACACACCTCTAGTGGCATCTGTGTGTAAAGTTTGTATGCTCCCACTCTGGAAACAAGAGTAGAAGGATCAATGCTGATGTTCCAGTCCCGTCTTCAGGGAGTGCTGTCAGTTGGATGAGATGTTAAGCTAGGTTGTAACAGGAGTTTTACACCAGAAAAATTTCCTCTTTTTTTCTTTTGAAAGGTCAATGGAAAGATGAAAATAAACTCACTGAAGACGGAGTGGGATGAAAATTCATGGAAATGCTGTCATAGGAAAAATCGGAATCTGTTATTTTTGCCCAAGTTACCATGGTTACAGCTGATACTGACTTGGAGTTCAGTGCCTTGATTATGTGCGTTCTGCTGGCTAAGCACGAGACAGTACTTGGGGTCTGCTTGTTAGCTTCCACACTTGCAATGAGTTTTTCTCCCTTTGTACAAGTGAAGTGCTCACACAGAAGGAAACACGTCTGTATATCAGCGCCTCGGCTGAAGTGGACCTGTAATAGCCCTATCGATTACCAGGGGTCAAGAGCAGAATCTACCAGGCGTGGAACCACAGGCTAGAAATGCAGTGCAGTGATCACAGTCAGCAGTGGGGAAGCAGCAGCAAGTCTTTGTCGTGTTCGTACAACACAGACGCAGGCTCATCGGCCCATCGAGTTGATGTGCTGACCGTCAAGGCATCTATTTGCACATATATTAATCTCATGTTTTTACTCCATCGTTCCCTCAACATCCACCCCTGCACCCCCCCCCCCACCCCCAGATTCCACCCACCTACCTACCAACCAGCGGAAATTTGCAGTCCGGCAACCTGTTCATTTTTGGTGGGAACTGGAGTGCCCAGGGGAAAACCCAGGCAGCCACGGAGAGAACGTGAAAACTCCACACAGACAGAACCCAAGGTTGGGATCAAAACCTAGGGCCACTGGAGTTGCAAGATATCTGCAGTAGTGCCTCACAGCTCTAGGCACCCGTTCTTGACAACGAGCACAAATACCGATGCTGATTTAGTGGGAAACCCGCGTGGAGCATTGAAGAGTACAGCTGCAGGCGGTGTTTACACTGGCAGATTTTCATGCTGGAATTACATCTGCCACCACCTTAGCACGGTTTAAATCTCACTCTGCTGACTCGCCTCCAGGTGCTAATGCCCTCTGTCAGTGAGAAGGAAATTTCTGAAGGTTAATTTACAGGAACATTGCCAGAACTTGAGGGCCCAAGAAGATGTTGGACACGTTACAATATCGTTCCTTGAGCATAGGGGATTGAGGGATCAGGGCAGGGGGAATGCGCATTCTTTCTCTCAGGGAGAAGGAATCAAAAAACTAGAGGGCACATGTTTAAAGCAGGAGGAGAAAGGTTTGAACGGGACCTGAGGGGAAACTTCTTCACACAGAGGATTAGAAACATAGAAAACCCTACAGCACAATACAGGCCCTTCGGCCCACAAAGCTGTGCTGAACATGTCTTTACATGAGAAATTACCTAGGGTTACCCATAGCCCTCTATTTTTCTGAGCTCCGTATACCTGTCTCTTAAAAGACCCTATCGTATCCACCTCCACCACCACCGCCGGCAGCCCATTCCACGCACGGGATTGTAAGCCTAAGGAATGAGCCGCCAGAGGAAGTGGTTGAGGCAGCTCAGGTCTGACAACAGCCGTTAAAAGCCACTTAGACTGGTATAAGGATTGGAAAGGGTTAGAGCAATGATTCCCAGCCTGGGGTGCGTGGACCCCTCGGCTAATATAAGAGGTCCATGCCATAAGAAAGGCTGAGAACCCCTGGTTTAGAGGGATACAGGCCAAATTCAGGCAAATGGGGCTAGAGTAGATGGGCATCTTGGTGGGTCTGGACCAGTGGAGCAATGGCCTCCATAACTGCTCTGAGGCTTTCTGTATGTTACCGCATTGTATAAAGGCAGCAACAGTGGGCTGAGTGGGACTGGGATCAGCCTTTGTGGGAGCTCCAATGACACCTCAGTACCAAGAAGCAGAGTATGCTGACTCTCAACCACACACCATCCACACCGAATGAGAGTGTCAATTGCATGATAATTGCTCAAAAATAATGACTGATATTCTTACACAAACCTTTAAATGAATTGTCATACAGTACACCATCTCCTTGCCCTTTAAATAATAGTTTGATACTGCAATCCCATATTTTAAGGCAAACCAGTAGTAATGTAAACATACAGCAAAAATAATTCATATCATGGCATGTGCAGTCATTTGTTCGAAATGCTATATCTTCAGAGGATGCAGCTGCTAATCATCCTCTAACTGTGCAGCCCTTATGTATAAATGTAACTAAACTAAAAAATGTCCTTTCACACTGATTCCGTGCAACACTTCACTGAGTTCATTTTCATTTTTGCCAGTTGCATGAGGATTCTGCATGTGTGAATAGGCAGTGATGGAGGGATGTGGTCCGTGAAATTAGTTGAAATTGACATCATGACCAGCACAGGCAATGTGGGCCAAATGGCCTCTTCCTGTGCTGTATTCTTCCATGTTCTATCTCATATTGGATACAATGCAGTTTGTTGTAGATGAACTGTTGTGTTCCTAACCCCTGCTGATCCACTCAACAAGATCACGGCTGGTCTCTTACCTCAGCATACTCTTTTGAGTCAATATGAGTGGAAGTCAGGAACAGGAAGGGAGCAGTTACTCTATTGGGGGTATTCTATAGGCCCCCTGGTAGCAGCAGAGATACAGAGGAGCAGATTGCGAGGCAGATTTTGGAAAGGTGCAAAAATAACAGGGTTGTTATCATGGGTGACTTTAACTTCCCTAATATTGATTGGCATCTGATTACTTCTAAGGGTTTAGACAGGGCAGAGTTTGTTAAGTGTGTCCAGGATGGATTCCTGTCACAGTATGTGGACAGGCTGACTAAGGGGAATGCCAAACTAGATTTAGTACTTGGTAACGAACCAGGTCAGATCACAGATCTCTCAGTGGGTGAGCATCTGAGGGACAGTGACCACTGCTCCCTGGCCTTTAGCATTATCATGGAAAAGGATAGAATCAGAGAGGACAGGAAAATTTTTAATTGGGGAAAGGCAAATTATGAGGCTATAAGGCTAGAGCTTGCGGGTGTGAATTGGGATGATGTTTTTGCAGGGAAATGTACTATGGACATGTGGTCCATGTTTTGAGATCTCTTGCAGGATGTTAGGGATAAATTTGTTCTGGTGAGGAAGATAAAGAATGGTAGGGTGAAGGAACCATGGGTGACAAGTGAGGTGGAAAATCTAGTCAGGTGGAAGAAGGCAGCATACATGAGGTTTAGGAAGCAAGGATCAGATGGGTCTATTGAGGAATATAGGGAAGCAAGAAAGGAGCTTAAGAAGGGGCTGAGAAGAGCAAGAAGGGGTCATGAGAAGGCCTTGGAGAGTAGGGTAAAGGAAAACCCCAAGGCATTCTTCAATTATGTGAAGAAAAAAAGGATGACAGGAGTGAAGGTAGGACCGATTAGAGATAAAGGTGGGAAGATGTGCCTGGAGGCTGTGGAAGTGAGTGAGGTCCTCAATGAACACTTCTCTTCGGTATTCACCAATGAGAGGGAACTTGATGGTGAGGACAATATGAATGAGGTTGATGTTCTGAAGCATGTTGATATTAAGGGAGAGGAGGTGTTGGAGTTGTTAAAATACATTAGGACGGATAAGTCCCCAGGGCCTGACGGAATATTCCCCAGGCTGCTCCACGAGGCGAGGGAAGAGATTGCTGAGCCTCTGGCTAGGATCTTTATGTCCTCGTTGTCTACGGGAATGGTACCAGAGGATTGGAGGGAGGTGAATGTTGTCCCCTTGTTCAAAAAAGGTTAGTAGGGATAGTCCGGGTAATTATAGACCAGTGAACCTGATGTCTGTGGTGGGAAAGCTGTTGGAAAAGATTCTTAGAGATGGGATCTCTGGGCATTTAGAGAATTATGGTCTGATCAGGGACAGTCAGCATGGCTTTGTGAAGGGCAGATCGTGTCTAACAAGCCTGATGGAGTTCTTTGAGGAGGTGACCAGGCACATAGATGAGGGTAGTGCAGTGGATGTGATCTATATGGATTTTAGTAAGGCATTTGACAAGGTTCCACATGGTAGGCTTATTCAGAAAGTCAGAAGGCATGGGATCCAGGGAAGTTTGGCCAGGTAGATTCAGAATTATCTTGCCTGCAGAAGGTAGAGGGTGGTAGTGGAGGGAGTACATTCAGATTGGAGGATTGTGACTAGTGGTGTCCCACAAAGATCTGTTCTGGGACCTCTACTTTTCATGATTTTTATTAACGACCTGGATGTGGGGGTAGAAGGGTGGGTTGGCAAGTTTGCAGACGACACAAAGGTTGGTGGTGTTGTAGATAGTGTCGAGGATTGTCCAAGATTGCAGAGAGACATTGAAAGGATACAGAAGTGGGCTGAGAAGTGGCAGATGGAGTTCAACATGGAGAAGTGTGAGGTGGTACACTTTGGAAGGACAAACTCCAAGGCAGAGTACAAAGTAAATGGCAGGATACTTGGTAGTGTGGAGGAGCAGAGGGATCTGTGGGTACATGTCCACAGATCCATGAAAGTTGCCTCACAGATGGATAGGGTAGTTAAGAAAGCTTATGGGGTGTTAGCTTTCATAAGTCGAGGGATAGAGTTTAAGAGTCGCGATATAATGATGCAGCTCCATAAAACTCTGGTTAGGCCACACTTGGAGTACTGTGTCCAGTTCTGGTCTCCTCACTATAGGAGGGATGTGGAAGCATTGGAAAGGGTACAGAGGAGATTTACCAGGATGCTGCCTGGTTTAGAGAGTATGCATTATGATCAGAGATTAAGGGAGCTAGTGCTTTACTCTTTGGAGAGAAGGAGGATGAGACGAGACATGATAGATGTGTACAAGATAATAAGAGGAATAGATAGAGTGGATAGCCAGCGTCTCTTCCCCGGGGCGCCACTGCTCAGTACAAGAGAACATGGCTAAGGGGTGGGAAGTTCAAGGGGGACATTAGAGGAAGGTTTTTTACTCAGAGAGTGGTTGGTGCGTGGAATGCACTCCTGAGTCAGTGGTGGAGGCAGATACACTAGTGAAGTTTAAGAGACTACTAGACAGGTATATGGAGGAATTTAAAGTGGGGGCTTATATGGGAGGCAGGGTTTGAGGGTCGGCACAACATTGTGGGCCGAAGGGCCTGTACTGTGCTGTATTATTCTATGTTCTATGTTCTATTCCAACTAACCCCACCTCTTTTAATTGCGTTTGTATCCAAAACCTAGCAATCTGAATATTGAACACACCATGTGATCGTGCATGTATAACTCGTGGGTATATAATTCCAAAGATTCGCTGCCGTTTGGAAGAGGAAATCTCTTCTCATCCCAGATCCGGATGTACAGTCCTTTGAGGCTGAATCACCTGGTTTCAGGCACCCAAGCCAAGGGGACACTTCATCCCTGCATTATCGAGTTGAAAGTCAAAACGTAGGGGTGCAAGGCGAAATTGGAGTGAGGTGGAGGCATGTTTGAGATGGAGTCAGTGTGAGTGGAGCGGAGAGAAGTCGGAGTGTAGGAGAGGCAGATTTGGGACTGACGAAAGCTCTCAGCCCAAAACATTGACTCTTTATTCCTGCCTGTCCTGCTGAGTTCCACCAGCATCTTGAGTGGCTGGTAAGTCAGTCAAGGCTCCACTACACCAAAGAACATGGAGTCACATTTAAACCAGACTAGGTAAGGATAGCAGATTTCGTCATGCAAGCCAGATATTTCTTCTTCTTCTTCTTCATGTGCCTTGCGCGTTACACACTTATTAAACAACAAAATTACTAACAGAATCTAAATTCCACAATTGCCATGCTGGGATTTGAGCTCAAATCTTTTGATTATCAGGACTCTGATATAGCCACTGCAGTCAAAGGTGGAAGTTTCCCATCATTGTCAACAAAGTATTTGGGTAATTCAGCATCCAAGGAGGGAAATGGACAGGTGATGTTATGGGTTGAGATGTTGATTCTGCATGAGTGGAGTGCCAGCATTGCTCCCTACAGTATCCCATTAATTATGCCCTCACAACCCAGAAATTATCAGTCTATCCCTACTCTTACTTCCTTTTTTTGGTTAGTAACCAATCCTGAATCTGTACCAATGCATTCCCTCCACCATTCTGCATGCTAAATCTTACGTGTTTATGGAGAGGGAGGTGGATTTGTGTTCCTAGAAAACTGTCCACATTGTAATTTCCATGAAAGTGAAGCCGTATCATCTGCACATGCATCGAGAAATTCAAGCTGGGAAGAAATGACTCATGCAGTACTTTCTGAAAGACTGAATATATCTCTGATTCTTTGGCAATGATTTACGAATTCTGAGAGAGCGCATTTCAATTCAAACTGCTGTGATTCTGGGGTTGCCTGCATAATTGCTTGTGTGGCATTTATTAAAAACCTTCCAGAAATCCACATGCACCACTTCCACTGCCTCCCTGATCTATTCTACTATTGAACCTTTGAAAAGCACTGATAAATGTCTTAATCATGGTTTCCATTTCATTAACACATGCTGACTCTCCCCATTACAGTATTTCTATGTCCCCTGTAACCACATCCTCAAGGAAAGTTCGTAGTATTTTGCCGACTACCAACACCAATCTGTCTGATGAATGACTTCACGCACTCTTTTCTTAAACAGTGGCCGAAGGGCCTGTACTGTGCTGTCGTGTTCTATGTTCTTTCAGTAAGCTGTACTGAATCAGTTGTTAAATTGAGGCTTCTCATTTCTTCAAGGGGAGAAGACTTCTCCTTTTCCTTCTGTGCACAGGAGCAAGGTACTGAGTACAATTGTCAGCCTCCTCAACACGCAGACAGTCAGTAAGTTCAATAGGTATATTTAATGTCAGAGAAATGTATACAATATGCATCCTGAAATTCTTTTTCTTCACAAACATTCACGAAAACAGAGGAGTACCCCAAAGAATGAATGACGGTTAAATGTTAGAACCCCAAAGCCCCCCCAGCTCCCCCCTCCCACGCACAAGCAGCAGCAAGCAACGACCCCTCCCCAGCCAATCTCCCTAATTAGGGAAAAAGAGGTGTCCCTGTTTCACAGCGAGAGGGGAGACATAACAAACAACTCGTTGACTTGTGATGCTAAAAGTCTGTTGCATCACGTTTTCTGAACTCTGTGCCCAGAGAAACGGCCCCGGAAAGGCTCAAGTCTCTGGACACACGACCCATGGCAGCTAACTCACTGCTCCCAATGTTCCGTGTTCTTTCATGACACCTCAGTGAGGGACACCGGCCGAGAATCAGCCTGTCTCCAGAACCATGAACTTCCGGCACCCTGAAGGCGCACTAGTCTTCCAGGCCGCGTCCTTGGCATGTCGAAAAACAGTTGGTCCTGAGGCCCTGAGAGCGGGTCCTATTCAAGCAAAGAACTGAAGTCAGAGCGTAACTCCTGGTCAGGGTCTTTAAAAGAACCTTGAAAAGGAAAAGAAAAAAGAGATATCAAAGATAGAAATAGAGCTGCTTCCAAAAATGCAAGCAAAGGAATTGCCACTTAGAGTCATCTTGACTTTGCTCCGCAGACTGTACTCACCATCACCAAGTCCTCACCTGGAGAGGGTTCCAAGGAGGTTCACAAAAATGATTTCAAGATTGAAAGACTTGTCGTATGAAGAGTGTTTGATGGCTCTGGGCCTGGATTCACTAGATTTCAGAAGAATGAGGAGAGAGCTCATCAAAACCTATTAAATGGTGAAAGGCCTTGAAGAGTGGATGTGGAGAGGCTCTTTCTTATGGTGGAGGAGTCTAAGACCAGAGGGCACAGCCTCAGAATAGAGGGGTGTCCTATTAGAATGGGGATGAGGACGAATTTCTTTAGCCAAAGAATGGTGAATCTATGGAATTCATTGCCACCAGCAGCTGTGGAGGCCTAGTCCTTATGTTTATTTAAGGCAGAGGTTGATAGTTTCTAGGTTGATTGTGAAGGGATCCAGGAGTGCCCCTATTAACTGTTTGAAGAGAGACAGAGAGAGACATTCATCATCGATGGTTTGTTTGGAAAGGAGAGAGACGAAGATTGACAGTTGGACTGTCACTTTAAGGCATTGGAAGTAACTTTGGATTTCTATTGAGTTTGGAGTTGGAGACAGCACCGAGCAGCTCAAAGGTTGCTATGGCGACCAAAGGCAGATTGTTGATGTTACTTTTCAAGGACTTGTTGACTGCTTGTGCACTCCTTTACAGACAAAGGAGGGAGGGACTCTGTGAATGACAGGTGATACTCAACCTGGTGAGATAAATGAGAGGTCAGATGATACAGATCTCAGGACACATGATCTGGACACTGAATGAGCATTGTTGTGCCTGCAGAGAAAGTGGGTTTTGGAGGATCGATCAGGCGGATCGATCCAAATTGCTGTTCCATTGGTGAAGAAGGGGTTGACTGGTGGGTTGGCTGCTGTGGATGTGGAGAGGCTCTTTCTTATGGTGGAGGAGTCTAAGACCAGAGGGCACAGCCTCAGAATAGAGGGGTGTCCTATTAGAATGGGGATGAGGACGGATTTCTTTAGCCAAAGAATGGTGAATCTATGGAATTCATTGCCACCGGCAGCTGTGGAGGCCTAGTCCTTATGTTTATTTAAGGCAGAGTTTGATAGTTTCTAGATTGGTCAGGGCATGAAGGGACACAGGGAGAAAGCAGGAGATTGGGGCCGAGAGGAAAATTGGATCAGCCATGATGAAATGACAGAGCAGACTGGATGGGCCAAATGGCCTAATTCTGTTCCTATATTTTATGGTCTTATGGTCTCACTGGCAATCTCTTGCCAGAAGCACCTTGTCATAACCTTGGGATGTCTTCATGAAGAGCATGGTGCTACAAGAACTGTTCTCCACTAATCTGTCCAGGAGCTTCTGACTACTCTCCCGTTCCTGGTGGCAATTTGCAGCCACCTCTTATCCTTACAGAATCTATTCTTTAACCACCAATACTCTCTACAGTAGCGGTCCCCAACCACCAGGCTGCGGACCGATACCGGGCTGCAAAGCATGTGCTACCGGGCCGCGAGGAAACGATATGAGTCAGCTGCGCCTTTCCTCATACCCTGTCACGCACTGTTGAACTTGAACATTGGGTTGCCAACTGTCCCGTATTTGCCGGGACATCCTGTATATCGGGCAGGATTGGTTTGTCCCATATGGGACCGCCCTTGTCCCGTATTTCCCCTGCTAAGGTAGAGCGTTCCTATGAAACCTTTCATGCGAAAATGTCGTAAAGCGAAGAAGCAATTACCATTAATTTATATGAGAAAGACTTTTGAGCGTTCCCAGACCCAAAAATTAACCTACCAAATCATACCAAATAACACATAAAACCTAAAATAACTCTAACATATAGTAAAAGCAGGAATGATATGATAAATACACAGCCTATATAAAGTAGAAATAATGTATGTACAGTGTAGTCGGAAAGATTAAGTCAAAACTGACTCGTGGGAAAAAAATTGGCACATATGTACATGCGCACGTCACATATGCGCGCGTCACGCATGCGCACACAGGTGCCCGTGCAAGGCTTCATGGTCACATGGTCATGGTAGTCTTTCCTGGGGTAAACACTGTCCCGTCAACACACACAAAAAATGCTGGTGAACGCAGCAGGCTAGGCAGAATCTATAGGAAGAGGTACAGTCGACATTTCGGGCCGGGATCCTTCGTCAGGATTTGACTGCTACTTTTGTCCCTTATTTGAGAGTGAGAAAGTTGGCAAACCTAACTGTAAAAGACATGTTGACATGTTGAGGTGAGTTTAACCTCACTGGATCACCACGTCCCCCCCCACCCCCGGTCGGCCAGTCCGCAAGAATATTGTCAATATTAAACCGGTCCGCAGTGCAAAAACGGCTGGGGACCCCTTTCTCTACAGAATCTTTTAATCAATCACCTTGTAACAACCTCATCAGCAAGCTGGGTTTCATAACTGCATTGATTGGGTCAATTGGAGTGAGCATCTTGATTAGGTTAGCAGGACAATATATTTCCTTCTTCCCTTTCTCCTATGGTCCACTCTCCTCTCCTATCAGATTCCTTCCTCTCCCATCATTTACCTTTCCCGCCCACTTGGCTTCACCTATCACATTCTAGCTAGCCTCCTTCCCCACCCCCTTTTAATTCTAGCCTCTTCCCCCTTCCTTTCCAGTCCTGATGAGGGGTCTCGGCCCAAAATGTCAACTGTATTCATTTCCATAGATGCTGCCTGACCTGCTGAGTTCCTCCAGCATTCTGTGTGTGCTGCAATGCTTTTCGCGAACTGGTCACAATTTCAATTGGATCAATGCGGACTGCATTGTTTCTTTAGATCAGGGCACGAGGAGGAACAAAGTTAGAATTTATTTAAGGATAAGCGCTTTGAACCTTCCCTCTGCCGTGGTAACAAGATGAGGTTAGCAATACACATACTGGGGCTGGAGAGTGACTCTCCAGCACAATAGAAGAGGTGCAACCCTCTTTTAACACTGAGAGGAGGGGGCCTGGAGTGCAGACCAAGGGTGGCAGTAGGAGTAGATAGCACAGGAGTGTTTGAGAGACTCGGAGGTGGATATGCAGAGAAGGGACAGAAGGTCCATTTGCAAGGAGGAAGGGTTTGATTAGCTTTGAGTCATTGGTTTAATTAGTTTGGGACAACACTGTGGGCCAAAGGGTCTGTCCCATGCTGTACTGTTCTGTGTTCAAAGTTCTTACAGAAAGGTCTTTTGAATAAGTTGTTAAGCAATTTGGCAGGGTGGAGATGCGTCTCTATCAAAGGAGGTGTAAGACACTCCTTCCCTCCACTAGCCTGCGGGTCACCCTTGGGCAAGGTGCAGCACTTGCTTAGCCCCCCCTTTCAGGGTCACATCAAACCATGGGAGCAGATGGTTGCTGGTCGTATGAGCAGTAGGTGCATATCAAAAGTCCTGGTTGTGCGACCACTGATGCCGGGCAGACAGTCTCTGAAGAGTGTTGATCATGGTTGGGGTCAGCCATCTTGTAAAGATACTGTCCAGAAGAAGGCAATGGCAAACCACACATGCCAAGAACAGTCATGGTCACCATGATCTCCTACGTCATATGACATGGCGCAGAATGCGTGAATGAATGTTAAAATGAAGCCCCATTTCTTCTTAATTTGTATTATAAGATCCCCTGGCAATAAACTGAGCAGGATTAAAAGGTTTTAAAGTGTATGTAAAAGCATCTCTTTGGTGTGGCCCTGCCTCTGTGATAGCTCCTTTGCCGCTGAGTTGGAAAATTGTGTTAGAAAATTGTGTCGGAGCAGTGCTGCCAGGGTAATCAAGAACATGATCCACCCAGCCAAAACAATTTTCGTCCCTCTTCCCTCCGGGAGAAGGCCCAGGAGCTTGAAGACTCGTACGGCCAGATTTGGGAACAGCTTCTTTCCAACTGTGATAAGACTGCTGAACGGATCCTGACCCGGATCTGGGCCGTACCCTCCAAATATCCAGACCTGCCTCTCGGTTTTTTTGCACTACCTTACTTCCCATTTTTCTATTTTCTACTTATGATTTATAATTTAAATTTTTAATATTTACTATCAATTTGTAATCCAGGGAGCGCAAAGCGCAGAATCAAATATCGCTGTGATGATTGTACACTCTAGTATCAATTGTTTGGCAACAATAAAGTATAAAGTATAAGTATAAAGTAGAAACCTCACCCCTCCCTCCCTCTCACTCTCTCTCTCTCTCTCTCTCTCTCTCTCTCTCTCTCTCTCTACCCCCCCCTCCCTCGCTCTGATATTTTGCTGCACTGCTGAAGGACTACAGCACCCTCAGAAGTGCCCTCTTGTCCATGAGACTCTGCCCATCTTCTTGGTTGGAGACAGAAGATCCCACGTGGTATAAATCACAACAGAGTGCAAAGCACAATCCAGTTGATCAGAGCTCTGATCTGGCCAGTTACCCTGTAGATGCCTATTGGAGTCTCCTTTGCAGAAATTAGACGTGTCCTTCCCTACTGCACAGGAGTGGCAAATGATAGAAGCTCTACTTTAGCTGTGTCTCTCGTGGTCAATGGATTCAGTTTCCAGATGACATGCTGACCCATGTTAATGCTGAAAAGCACTGCTTTCTGCTGGAGTACTAGAGGAAGGTGCTTGGCTTCATTCCTCAAATGTCACGCACAGCCCACATTCCAATTTAAGTTTACGCCGGCTATAATTAAAGATGTGTGATCATGATAAATGACGGGAGATTCCTGTGAGTAATGACTTTAAACTACTCCGCTGCTTCAGAGATTTTAATGCATATTGTGATAAATGAGGAGGACAGTCAACAGGTTTTAGCCAGAACGATGAACTCCGCTGTCTCCGCCAAAGAACTCGTTCCTCTGGATGATGCAAAGGAAAAGGGCAGACTTGCATTTCTGTGGCACCGGTCACAGCCTCTGACCCTTCAGAATCACTCTGCAGCCAGCAAAGTACCTTTGAAGTACAGGCAGTTCAGTGATGGAGGATGCACAGCAGCCTCTGGGTGCATAGCACAATCCCACAAAGAGTCAAGGTGAAATGATAGGACAATCAACTTCTTCAGAGGCTGCTAAACTGAATATTGGGAAATACTCAGAAATAGTCCTCCTGCTTTTATGAACAAACTCGATAATCTAGCACACTCGGGAGTTTTATAGCAACTGATCAGCAGATTGTCTCGACTATTGGATGTACTTCCAATGAATATTCAAATACATTTTTATTTCCTTTTTATACACATTATACAGGACTGCAATACATTTCCAGTGGACCCAGAAAGCAGGAAATGCATTGGTAATCTGGGCCTCACCTCCAGCCATAAACTGACCCACCCATGGCGCTCTCCTGGCCCATGGTCTGGACCCTGAACACAGCTACACTCAAGACCCCTGGTTCTGGTTGCAGACGCCATGTGAACCCTTAACAGTGAGACTGGCAGTCGCCGGGCCAGCAGGATTTCCAAACGACACACTCAAAATACTGGAGGAACTCAACAGGCCAGGCTCTTCATTGGAGTGGAATGGACAGTTGATATTTTGGGCCAATAACACCCAACCTGCTGAGTTCCTCCAGAATTTTGTGAGTGCTTCTCAAGATCTCTGGTGTCTGCAAGTCTCTTGTATCAAGATTTGCAAACAATTGTGACCATATAGCCTACATTATAATTTGGGACTACTTTATATTTTAGTAACAGATCGTTGCATGCTCTATTAAGTGCATATTGATCTGTAAGTGTGTGTCAATTCGGACTCTACCAGTAAAGAACCATGAAACTTAGTTCCCGTCTCCAGCGTTTTTATTAATAACATAGTTGTGCAAACAGGCCACATACACAACAAACTGGCGACAAAAATTATGACCCTACATCTTATCAGAACGCCATAGAACATAGAATAGTACAGCACAGTACAGGCCCTTCAGCCCACATTGTTATGCTGACCCTCAAACCCTGCCTCCCACCTTAAATTCCTCCATATATCTGTCTAGTAGTCTCTTAAATTTCACTAGTGTATCTGCCTCCACCAATGACTCAGGCAGTGTATTCCACACACCAACCACTCTCTGAGTAAAAAACCTTCCTTCTAATATCCTCCTTGAACTTCCCACCCCCTACGTTAAAGCCATGTCCCCTTATATTTGGCAGTGGTGCCCTGGGGAAGAGGCATTGGCTATCCACTTTATCTATTCCTCTTAATATCTTGTACACCTCTATCATGTCTCCTCTCATCCTCTTTCTCTCCAAAGAGTAAAGCACTAGCTCCCTTAATCTCTGATCATAATCCATACTCTCTGAACCAGGCAGCATCCTGGTAAATCTCCTCTGTACCCTTTCCAATGCTTCCACATCCTTCCTATAGTGAGGCGACCAGAACTGGACACAGTACTCCAAGTGTAGCCTAACCAGAGTTACATCACAATTCTTAAACTCTATCCTCGATTTATGAAAGCAAACACCCCATAAGCTTTCTTAACTACCCTACCTACCTGTGAGGCAACTTTCAGGGATCTGTGGACATGTTCCCCCGGATCCCTCTGCTCCTCCACACTACCAAGTATCCTGCCATTTACTTTGTACTCTGCTTTGGAGTTTGTCCTTCCAAAGTGTACCACCTCACACTTCTCTGGGTTGAACTCCATCTGCCACTTCTCAGCCCACTTCTGCAACCTATCAATGTCTCTCTGCAATTTTCAACAATCCTCTACACTATCTACAGCACCACCAACCTTTGTGTCGTCTGCAAACTTGCCAACCCACCCTTCTGCCCCCACATCTTGGTCGTTAATAAAAATCATGAAAAGTAGAGGTCCCAGAACAGATCTTTGTGGGACACCACTAGTCACAATCCTCCAATCTGAATGTACTCCCTCCACCACCACCCTCTGCCTTCTGCAAGCAAACCAATTCTGAATCTACCTGGCCAAACTTCCCTGGATCCCATGCCTTCTGACTTTCTGAATAAGCCTACCATGTGGAACCTTGTCAAATGCCTTACTAAAATCCATATAGATCACATCCACTGCACTACCCTCATCTATGTGCCTGGTCACCTCCTCAAAGAACTCCATCAGGCTTGTTAGACACGATCTGCCCTTCACAAAGCCATGCTGACTGTCCCTGATCAGACCATGATTCTCTAAATGCCCAGGGATCCTATCTCTGAGAATCTTTTCCAACAGCTTTCCCACCACAGACGTAAGGCTCACTGGTCTATAATTACCCGGACTAACCCCACTACCTTTATTGAACAAGGGGACAACATTTGCCTCCCTCCAATCCTCCAGTACCATTCCCGTTGACAAGGAGGACATAAAGATCCTAGCCAGAGGCTCAGTAATCTCTTCCCTCACCTCGTGGAGCAGCCTGGGGAATATTCTATCAGGCCCCGGGGATTTATCCGTCCTAATGTATTTTAATAACTCCAACACCTCCTCTGCCTTAATATCAACATGCTCCAGAACATCAACCTCACTTATATTGTCCTCACCATCATCAAGTTCCCTCTCATTGGTGAATACCGAAGAGAAGTATTCATTGAGGACCTCTCTCACTTCCACAGCCTCCAGGCACATCTTCCCTCCTTTATCTCTAATTGGTCCTACCTTCACTCCTGTCATCCTTTTGTTCTTCACATAATTGAAGAACGCCTTGGGGTTTTCCTTTACCCTACTCGCCAAGGCCTTCTCATGCCCCCTTCTTGCTCTTCTCAGCCCCTTCTTAAGCTCCTTTCTTGCTTCCCTATAATCCTCAATAGACCCATCTGATCCTTGCTTCCTAAACCTCATGTATTTTGCCTTCTTCCATCTGACTAGATTTTCCACCTCACTTGTCACCCATGGTTCCTTCACCCTACCATTCTTTATCTTCCTCACTGGAACAAATTTATCCCTAACATCCTGCAAGAGATCTCTAAACATTGACCACATGTCCATAGTACATTTCCCTACAAAAGCATCATCCCAATTCATACCTGCAAGTTCTAGCCTTATAGCCTCATAATTTGCCCTTCCCCAATTAAAAATTTTCCTGTCCTCTCTGATTCTATCCTTTTCCATGATAATGCTGAAGGCCAGGGAGTGGTGGTCAGTGTCCCCCAGATGTTCACCCACTGAGAGATCTATGACTTGACCTGGTTTGTTACCAAGTACTAGATCTCGTATGGCATTCCCCCTAGTCGGCCTGTTCACATACTGTGATAGGAATCCGTCCTGGACACACCTAACAAACTCTGCCCCGTCCAAACCCTTGGAACTAATCAGGTGCCAATCAATATTAAGGAAGTTAAAGTCACCCATGATAACAACCCTGTTATTTTTTCACCTTTCCAAAATCTGCCTCCCAATCTGCTCCTCGGTATCTCTGCTGCTACCAGGGGACCTATAGAATACCCCCAATAGAGTAACTGCTCCCTTCCTGTTCCTGACTTCCACCCATACTGACTCAAAAGAGGATCCTGCTACATTACCCACCCTTTCTGTAGCTGTAATAGTATCCCTGACCAGTAATGCCACCCCCCTCCCCTTTCTCCCCCCTCTCTGTCCCTTTTAAAGCACTGAAATCCAGGAATATTGAGAATCCATTGCTGCCCTGGTGCCAGCCAAGTCTCTGTAATGGCCATGTTTTAGTTGATAACGGCACTCGGAGGAGAAGAGAGAGAAGGGAGATGAAAAGGCGCGACACACGCATCTAGACGGAGTGTGTTCGTTGCGCTAGCAAAAAGGACACGTGAGTCAAGTGGATCGTGCAGTGACTGCCAGGAGCTGGCTAAAAAGAAAACAAGGAAAAATGGGACTAACTTAACATAACAAAGATGGCAATGTTTAGAACCATTACAGCATTTGATAGTAGCATTGAAGACGGGGCAATTTACATTGAAAGAGTGGAGTTATATTGTGGTGCTAATGTTGTTAATGATGAAAAGAAAACCAGCGTCTTAATCTGTATTATGGGAGCTTGTTAACCCCTGAAAAGCCAGCTGACAAAACATTCAAGCAAATAGCAGACACTCTCCAACAGCATTTAAACCCCAAACAACTGGTCATTGCTGGAAGATTTAAATTTCACAAACCGAATCAGAGCAAAAATGAAAGCATTTCTGAATATTGTGCTGAATTGTGCAAATTATCAGAACATTGTCAATTTGGAGCTGGTCTTTCAGACGCATTGAGGGACAGGTTAGTGTGTGGCATGCACTGTGAAACCAGACAGAAGAAGCTCCTGGGTGAGAAAGACCTTACATTAGAGAAGGCGCTGAACATTGCAAAATCATTGGAAATAGCAGCATGGGATACTTCAGAGATACAACAAAAATCTCTGGAATATGCCACAAATAAAATGTCACTGAACAGGAATGAAGGAAAGAAATGCTGCTGTTGTGGGAATAGGTCACATAACCTGGGTGACTGTTGGTTTAAAGACAAAGAATGCAGAAATTGTGGCAAACAGGGTCACATTGGCAGAGTATGCAAAGCTAGTAAACAACAGAAAAAGAACAAAATACAGAGAAAAAAGAAACCCCAGAAAGGAAAATACAACAATGTACACAAAATAGAAGAAAGCAGTTCTGATGAAAATGACTCAGATGAAAGTGAATTGTCTTGTCTGCAACTTCACAGTGTGGAAGAGACAGATGATCGAAGAGTAATATGGATCACTCCACAAGTGGCAGGCGTGAGACTGAAAATGGAGTTGGACATAGGCTCAGCTTTAACAGTGATCTCTGTACGCGACTACAAACAACTGTTTTCTCACATACTTCTGAAATGAACTAAACTACTGCTAAAGACTTACACAGGACAAAGAGTGCGTCCCAAAGGTAAAATTAAAGTGACAGTGGCCTACCTCTATGTACTGAAAAATGGAGGACCACCATTGCTGGGATGTGAATGGCTCAGGAAAATTCAGTTGGATTAGCACACCATCAAGGCACTAGATATGTCAGCAAAGGAGGGCAGCAAGCCACATCTAAGAGACTGTCACAAATACTTGCTGACTCTGAGGAAGTGTTCATGAAAGGAATAGGAACACTTCGGGGCATGAAAGCAAAGATTGAGATTGAGGAAAATGCATGTCCAAAATTTCACAGAGCCAGGCCAGTGCCATATGCAATCCGTCCCAAAGTAGAGGCAGAGCTGAAAAATCTGGAGCAGACTGGGGTCCTGTCAAAGGTGGATTGGAGTGAATGGAGCACACCTATTGTTCCAGTGATGAAGAAAACCTCTGGCACAAAACCAGGGAAACCAAGCAAGGTGCGCATATGTGGTGACTTTAAAGTGACTGTTAACCCAGTTCTCCACAGAGTAGAGTATCCTCTACCTCATATTGAGGACATCTTTGCTTCCCTGTCAGGAGGGGAACATTTCACAAAAATTGATTTGACCCAGGCTTACCTTCAAATGGAAATCAAGGAAGCATCCAAGAAATACCTGACAATAAATACACACAAATGACTATCAGTACAACAGGTTGGCGTTTGGGATAGCATCAGTGCCTGCAAACTGGCAAAGGGCAAGGGACCAGGTTCTGCAGGGATTCCAGGGACTCAGTGTTACCTGGATGACATCATTGTCACTGGCAAAGATGACGACGAACATCTTTCTAACCTTGAACAAGTGCTCACCAGGTTATGAGAATATGGGCTCAGAGCTAATCAACAGGAATGTGAGTTTTTCAAAAAGGAAATTTCATACTGTAGGCATGTGATCAACAAGGATGGCTTACACGTGTCTCAAGACAAGATAGAAGTGGTGCTTGCGGCACCGCCACCTGAAAATGTGTCTCAGCTGAGAGAACATCTTTGTCTAGTGAACTACTACCACAAGTTCTTGCCTAACCTATCCATAGTCCTACACCCACTAAATGCATTATTACAGACAGGGACACAATGGAAGCTGACTGAGAACTGTGAGAAAGCGTTTCAAGAAACTAAGACTCATAACTTCAGAAGAGGTGCTCACGCACTTTGACCCCTCCTTACCAATCCGACTGGTTTGTGATGCCTCAACCCATGGGATAGGAGCTGTGTTATTGCACAAGTTTCCAGATGGCTCAGTAAGACCAATAGCCTTTGCCTCAGGCGATGGTCTCAGCTCTTAGCTTCATCCCTCCCCCTCCTGTCTTCTCCTATCATTTCGGAGATTCCCCCCCGCCCCATTTTCAAATCTCTTAGTATCTCTTCCTTCAGTTAGTCCTGACGAAGGGCCTCGGCCGGAAATGTCAACTGTACCTTTTCCTATAGATGCTGCCTGGCCTGCTGTGTTCACCAGCATTTTGTGTGTGTTGCTAGAATTTCTAGCATCTGCAGATTTCTTCGTGTTTGCCTTTATGCAAATAGTTGTTTTCACATTGTATCAGACAAAGGAATGTCTGAACTATACCAGAGAGTTACTTAAAGCTGGTGTAGACATTTTCACCCTACAGTTGTGACTATCAAACAGTACCAAAGCTGCCGGTTCCTGTGTTCCTATGGGCACCTTTTCCTACAGCCGTTCTGCTGGAGAAAGTGCACAAAAGATTAAGTGCAGTGGATGCTTGTCACAAAATCTGTGGTGCCTCAGGAACCACTGTAGTTAGCAGCCGTGCCTCAGCACTTTCTGCCAACCTCAGAGAATGCTGTCCTCGGATATCCACCAACCTTCGAGGCAAAATTATCCCTTTGATCAGCATCTGATGTGTTACAACATCAGCTCCTGGCATCCTGCAGCTGCGGCAAGCCATTGACATTGATCAGGTCTGACAGAAAAGCAAACCGGATATCCAAACTCGCAAACTTTAACTGGATTTGGAGAGCATGAAATAAAGGTTGCAATGAGGGTCATTAGGGTAGAAGCTGCATTATCAAATAAAGAATCATATTTAAAGAATTATAAAAAGTACAAATACATATGCTTTGAAAAACATAAGACGAGAGAATTCAAATGCTAACGGATAGTTTGCTGCTTCATAATCGGCTTAGTACAACATGAAAAGCACTTGCATGAAGCCTCATGAAACTAACTAAGGTTTCCACGATATTCTGCCAAAAGGACCAGACCTGAAAGTCCCATCAGTTCATGTAATTCCTTTGATCACAGAATGAAAAAACTGTAACCCTGAAGTTTCTGATATAGCAGGAAACCAGCTGTGATTTTCACATTAAGCTAACTGTATGTTGTTGTCAGATTCATATCAGATCACAAAAAGCAGGCCTTTTGGCCCAACGTGTCCATACTAACCAAGTAGTCCAACTGAGCTAGTCCCATTTGCTTATGCATAGATACATGTACAGACAGATTAAATGGAAAAAGTTATTTGCAGCAGCATCACAGACATTACATAAGCAGCATTCACAAGAAAAACATAAATTATACATAATTTTACAAGAAAACAATTCAAACAGAAAAGCACAAAGTCCACTTTAGCACAAAGTGATCGAAGTGGACATTGTGGTGCTAAATTCTAGTGATTAAGGCTGTGGCTAGTTGGTTCAAGAACTGAATGGTTGAAGGGAAGTAGTCTTTAAATGTCACAATTGTACCTGCCCCTGTCACTTCCTCTGGCAGCTTATCTCTTAGAATCGCCACCCTTTGTGTGAAAAAGTGTTCCTCAAGTCCTCTTAAGTTCTTTCTCCTCTTACGTTTAAACTATGCCCTTTCGGCTTTTACCCCATGGAAGAACAATGAAGCCCAGCGTGCCAAATGCCTTCGTTACCACCCTGCCTACTTGTGCTGCCATTTTCAAGAAATCATGCATTTGCACTCTCTGTTCCACATCACTCCCCAGGAAGCTAGCATTCAGAGACTTTTAGAAAGTTATTTATTGGAATACTGGCATTTGTGTGAACTGAATGACTAGATAAGCCAGCTAAGGCTTCACTACACTGGTGGCATTCAGAGACTTTTAGAAAGTTATTTATTGGAATACTGGCATTTGTGTGGACTGAATGACTAGGTAAGGCTTCACTACACTGGTGGCATTCAGATGCTTGACCTTTATATGCTTTTCAATCAAAAAAAAAAGGCCCAGCATTCAGAGGACACACCACAATCACCGGCCCATTGGCGTCGTCTCCTCGCATGGTGACGAGACGTTTGCGAGTAAATTGCCAAGATCAGAGAACAACTCAACTCACCCATAGTGCCATGTGCTTCTTGTTACAGCACTGGACAATCTCCCTCCACTATTGCACTCTGCAAGTACTTTCAACAGAGGGACTGCAGTGGTCAAGAAGACAGCTCACCATGATGGAGATAGTTAGGGAGGGATAATAAACAGGTGTCTCACCAGCAAGTTACGTGCCCTGTTTTAAAACAAGGTACTAACTGTATCACATATTAGAAATGAGTTTGAAATCCATCAATCCAAATATGGGGGTAACTTTACCTACAAACATTTTCTTATCGTAACTCTGGGTTCTTTTCTCATCACACTCGGCAGTAATTGAAAATATTGTGATCTTTATGATGCCATAAACTTGACTGAAATGATCAGGGCTCTGAAATGAGTAGAGAATATTTGAAGAGCATAGCTTTATATTTAAAGTTAATAGAACAAATTAGTTGGAATTGACTTACATCAGCTTTTATTTAAAAAATGTTACATAGACATTATTGGACACGTCACCAAAAATGTCAACATCTTTCTTCTTAAAACAGCTATATTAAAGTCGTGATAAGAAAAAGTAAATTACATTTCAGGGAATGTTTCAGTAAATCCCTTTTAAGGAATTGACTGTGTTGGAGAGGATGATGATTGCATTCCAGCCCTGCCCTTGGCAGTGGGTCCAACAGTGACATGTCCATGTACAGTGATTAACTGGAAACATGGGCAGCTAACTAGGAGCCTGGATTTAAAGCACTAAATCAAGCAATGGAGGCAATAGAAAAATCAAGGCATATACAAACCTGATGGACGCATCTGCAGATTGGCCAAAGGAACTTCACAACTATTACCAAACTCCAGTTTCTGTTTATTTGTGTATCAACCTGTCAGTCCAGTTACGCACAGTTAGATGTGGCCGGCAGAAGGGGGCTGGGGGGCAAGAAGCCAGTTGTTCCATTTCTTGTTGTCTTGGTGTTTTGAAGGAATATTGGTGAAGACACTCAGAAGTCACTCAAGATGAGAAACATTATGGGGTTTTCCATTCATTGGAATAAGGAAAATAGGGCTTTTGAGTGCCATTCCATTCTGAAGGTGGTCGTGAGTACAGCCCTCTTCCACTGCTGTCCAAACCACCAGCCTTTGTCCCTGTCCATAGAGTGACACCAGGTTCTGTGCTGCTCATGAAATACTAAGCAGAATCTTGGTTCACTCATTTCAGATGGATGGGGGATGAGGAGGTCTTCAAATTCCATGATCTTTGCTATAACTCCTGTATTATTTATGTTTTGGAGGGGAGGATATTAGCTGGAAATGAGTTCCAAACCTCTACAGAGAAATGATGGTGGTACAGAGAGGCCAGGAAATTGGGGGTGAACATGCACCTGCTGCCTGTGTCCTCCTTAGCCTTTGAGTCACCTACTGGAGAGACGTTCGTCAAGAAGGTGCATAATACAGTCACTGCAGTGGAGGGACAAGTATTTTGGGTGGTGGGTACAGAACAAGAACTTGAGCTGCTTTAATTGGTGTAAAACTTTCTGAGGGTTGCTGGAGCTGTACTTATTCAGACAGGTGGCAATAAGCTAAGTGGTCTAATCCTGCTCCTGTTCAAATGTTTATCTCTCCATGCTAAATGCACTATTGAATC